>NC_041811.1:11780038-12100694 GCF_900964775.1 Scleropages formosus
GGGCACCGAGAAAGTCCTCTGCTCATTGGATTATTCAAAACCGTATGAAAATCACATTCTATAGTGGGTTGCTTGATAATTACTGGACCTAGTCTTGATTAGATTTAAAAAAAATAAAAAAATTAAAAAAATCTTGGACTTGCCTTTGAAATGATGGAAGGAAGCACTACAAACACTGCACTGTTATGTAACGAAGGGCTTTATATGGGCATTTGATGGAAAATTGAATCTGTAAGCAGTAGTTTAATTATGATGTGGACTTATAGAACTGGGCAGAAGGACATATTTTGATGTCCTGCTTGATTAAATTTGTCATCTTGCTCTACATTGCTTGTCACCACTCAAGGTTTATATAGATGCTGTCAGAGTCATTCATTTACGCAAACATGTCACCCAGCATTTATGAATGCAAATGAATGCTGGTTCCGGCTCATATGCTGCATATCTTCGACTTGGGTGAAGGGAGCAGGGACACTTGGTGGCTCAACAGAAAGTAACTGGAGAAAAGGAGCAACAGGACTGTGGAAATTTTGTAGATTAATAATAGAAAATCCAGCCACAAGACTACAGATGCGGCGGCAGTGTAGTTTGATCTTCGCTTAAACTTTGCCTTAAATTTTGGGTGAAAATGAGTTATTTGGACAGGATGAAGAGAAGTTCACTGGAGAAAGCGCGTGTCGTGGAAAGAAAGGTAAAAAGCAACGGACATGTCGCTAGATGAAGGAAGGTTGATTTGGTGGTACTCCCGTGAAACGTCACTTTGGAAGAAGGTGGTGGGTGTCAGCATGCTGTGGTTCATCATGACACTAACTGCACTAGTTCTGTCCCCTTTCTTCTTTCCACAGCATTGCAGACAATAAGCGGCCAGCTGGCGCGGCCCTTTGTCCTAGATTTAATTGACTGGGACTCTATGATGTCTCCTCTGCACGCAAGTACCAGCAATTTTGTTTGCTCGCGTCAATATGTAAGACTGTTTGTGGTGACGGACAGCTGAGGGTAGCTTGTTTTATTATATCATCATGTCAAACAGAACAGCGCTTTCAGTTCCGGAAATACAAACACTCTCTCAGAGAATAGCAGTTTGTTGGGATTTTGTGCTTCTATAAATTAGCTTCAGTCCATCTCTGCAAGCGCTCATGTTGCACTTCCCATTTCGTCTGCAGATAACAAAGAAATATGGTTAATTGTCACTGGCTCTGCAAGTGGGCTTCCCTAGCTTGTTACATTTCGAGTGCAGTGGTGCTTGAAAGTTTGTGAACCCTTTAGAATTTTCTTTATTTCTGCATAAATATGACCCAAAAATATAAGATTTTCATGCAAGTCCTAAAATTAGATAGAGAACCCAATTAATCCAATGAGAACATTATACTTGTTCATTTATTTACTGAGGAAAATGATCCGCTGTTTTTCGGTGTGTGGCAAAAATACGTGAACCTCTGCTTTCAATGAGTGGCGTGGCTCTCTCGTGCAGCAGTAACTGCAGCTAAACGTTTCCGGTAACTGCTGATCAGTCCTGCACATGGGCTTGGAGAAATTTCCATCCCATTCCCCCTTACAGAACAACTTCAACTCAGTGATGTTGGTGGGCTTCCTCACATGAGCTGCCCTCTTCAAGTTCAAGTGGGTTTTTTATTGTCATTCCTCTATATAGCTCGTCTACAGCGGAACGAAATGTCGTTCCTCTGGGACCATGGTGCAATGCAGAACAGTACGCAGGACTACATAAAGTGCAAATACACGAGTGCAGGACAATAAATATACGGTACAGAACAGGTCATCAGGTCCTTCCACGACATTTCTACAGTATTAAGGGCAGGGCTTTGACTCAGCCATTCCAAAACATTCTCTCTTCTGCATTAACCATTCGTTGGTAGAACAATTTGTGTGTTTAGGGTCATTGTCTTGCTGCATGACCATCTTCTCTTAAGTTTCAGTTCATGGACAGATACTCTAACGTTTCCTTGTGGAATTTGCTGGTACAATTCAGAATTCATACTTCTGTAAATGGTCTACAGGTAGCAAACCAGGCCCAAACCATGATCCTGCCACCACCTTGTTTCACAGATTGGATAGAGTTCTTATGCTGGAATGCAGTGTTTGTCTTTCACCAAACATAACGCTTCTCATTCAAACCAAAAACTTATATTTTGGTTTTATCCATAAACAGTACATACTTCCAGTAGCTTTTTGGCTTATCCATGTGGTTTTTAGCAAACTGTAGGCAGCAGCAGTGCTCCTTTTGGAGAGTAGTGGCTTTCTCCTTGCAACCCTGCCATACAAACCATTGTTGTTCAATGCTCCCCTGATGGTGGACTCATGAACACTTACATTAGTCAATGCAAGAGAGGCCTTTAGTTCCTGAGACGTTATTCTGGGTTTCTCTGTGACCTCCCGGACTATTACACGTCTTGCTCTTGGTGTGATCTTTATCTCTTGGGGGAGGGAAACAATGGTGTTGAATTGCCTATATTTGTAAACAATTTGCCTGACAGTGAAGTCCATATTCTTTAAAAATGATTTTGTAACTTTTTCATTCCTGGTGAGCATCAACAACTCTCTTCCTGAGGTCCTTAGAAATTTCCTTTGTTGGGGCCATGGCAGACAAACCTGTTGTGAAGACAACTGAGACAGTGAAGACCCAGATTTTTGCTCTTTAAATGAGGCAGTGCCTCTCCTACTCGCACTTGATCGTCATCCCTTTGATTGAAACACTCAACTCTAATTTCTCCTTCAAATGAATTGATAATCCTAGAAGTTCACATACTTTTGTCACACTTTATAGATAAGTGACAGTTTTCCTCAGTAAATGAACAAGTATAATGTTTCTCATTTATTTAATTGGGTTCTCTTTATCTAGTTTTAGGACCTGCGTGAAAATCTGATCACCTTTTAGGTCATTTATGCCAAAATGGAGAAAATTCTAAAGGGTTCACAAACTTTCAAGCACCACTACATCCTTGGGGTTTGGGTTCTGCACTTCTGAGGGTGATTCAAGATCATGGCACTCGATGTTAAATCATCCATGGTGTGATTCTTATGTTTTCTGTATAGTGACAAGGTGTGGCCTGTTGGATTTTGGCTTATGGAATGACAGCAGCTGTGTGTGTTGATGCAATTCCAAGCATTTGGAGCAACTTCAGTTTCTGTCACATATCTTGAAAGGAGGAAGACCTTTTGTATGTCCAGTTTGACCCCAGTGTGTTCCTTTCACTAACTCAAAATGCTGGGAAAACTAATCAAGTTCTTCTCTGCTTTTTTTCCTGAAGCAACAAAAACACTTTCAAACCTCACAAAACCAGTGGGGAGAGAAGGTTTAGTCCCAAAAAAAAAAAAACCATGGGATTCCACACCGTGTTTCTTATATGTAGTCTAAGGGGTACTCTCTCAACTTTGAGCTATTTAACCCAATGCAAAGTGAATCAGTCACCTTACTTTGTTTCCCCACAAACCAGCTTAAAAATTGAGTATAGGCTCTGTGGCTGTAGAGGACAGTCACCCCAAACATCACTCATAGTCAAAGCAGTACAAGATTTCATATGTTCATCACATCAGTGTAAAAACTATAAAACATTTAGAAGGTATTGGGATGCCTGAATACCTGTAGGTCTGGTATGTGGTGTTGAATGGCTTGCATAAATGTTACAGTCAAGATTAAAGATGCCTCTCATTCATTTAATCCCTACAGATTGGCCTGTCTTATATGACATTTTTTGCGTGATTGATTGCTGTTCGTTCCTCCTCTAATAAATGATGCCAGAGGCATCCTGTGAAAATCTGTAACACCAGGCTTTTTGTACTATCTTGCTTTTTCTTCTGCTGAAATCTGTAAATTCTTTCATGCTGTGATTGAATCCTGAGAACTACGATATTAATCCGTTTTGGATTGATCTTTGAAATTGTTATTTTTTTTTTTTTTGTTCTTATGCAGTCCTTTATGATATTATATTAAAAAAAATTTTATACCTATACAATATTTTTGCAGGACTGCATTGCATATGAATTTTGTGCAGTTGATTTACTGGATTCTGGTTGCTGTATCAGATTTGTCAGACCCATTTACCCCCATGTTATGCTCAAACTACATGTAATGATCTGTCCTTTGATCCATTTTTAGTGGGTCAGCATCACCAGTACAACATACTGTGTCTTGAATCAAAGCTCTCACTGTAGTCATTGTCATTCATATCATTCTTCGATATGTTCTGGTGAGGTTATGGCTGATGAACACTCAGCCCTTGACACCCTCAAGATGCTGCTACGTGGATGACAGGACCAGCTGGTCTCCTGCTCCAAAGTTTTGTCACGTTCACAGTGTCACAACTCCACATCTCATCACATGTACTCCACTCTGGGGAGTTGCATTAAGGACACTGACAGCTACAGAATGAGTAAAGAAGATGCCCTGATTTGAAACAGCAGTTAAGAAGGGTGGTGGTCATGGCCTAGAAGATGCCCAAAGAGCAGTCTTGCCCCAGCATCCATTGGCTCAAGGGTAATGGGGCTAGTCAACATGCTCCCCCTGGAGAAGTCCATTAAAAGCAGCTGGTAGCATGGCGGTTAGAGGTGCTGCCTTTGGACACAAAGGTTGCAGGTTCAATTCTCACTTCTAGCTGTAATACTCTTGAGCAAGGTAAAAAAAAATTGCTCCCATAGATGTTACCCAGCTGTATAAATGGGTAAATAATTGTAAGTAGCTTAAAACTGTAAGTCGCTTTGGAGAAAAGGGTCAACTAAATGAAGAAATTTAAGAATGACTGTAAAAGCCTTGCATGGGCTGATCAAGCAGCACACTAAGTCCCTTGGGTGAGCCCTCTATTTGCTGGGCTACCCCCACTGAGAGATTCACTTTTTACTTCAGATCAAGAACCTGAGAGAAATGACACGCTTGGAGATTGAGGTGGTCAGGGGGCCTGAAAAAAGAGGGAAACTGGCCATGTGAGGCTGTGTGTTTCAGTCTTAAGTAAACACTTTCTGGGGCAAGCAAACATGTTATTTAAATTTGGAACACTTTTGTTTATATTTTGTTTATATTTTCTAAATTATATTTAGTCACTTGTGCTTCTTGATAAAGTTACACATTGTTTTGGAGCTTTTCAGGGTAAACACCTTGTACCAGCCCACCCAGCAGTATTTATGCCATATGACATTTTGGTACTTCCTTTTCCTGCTTTGAATGTCACCAACTGACAGGGAAATTAGCATGTATTGTTGCCCTTCAGTGAATTGATCTAGTCAAATTGTGTATTCAAATAGTGTATTCAGTGGTGTTGGTAAAGGTTGGGCAAGAGAGGGAATAGAATTTACATTTTAACACTCTACAGAACTGACAGCTGAGCATAACTGCATCTCTTGCCTGTGGAAATGAACACAAAGCACCCCACTCCACCCCAAGTCCTGATTAATTAAAAACAACATTTTTCCTCCTTAATACAGCACTGGAGCACCTATACAAAGTATTCAACCTCTTTGACCTTTTTGTGTGCTGTTCATTTACGGCACTAAATCACAGTGGATTCAATTAGGCTTTTTTGACACTAATCAACCGAAAATACTCTTTTATGTCAAAGTGGATATGCATTTCCTCAAAACAATTTTGAATTAATTACTAAAACACAAAAGAACTTGGTGGTTAAATCTTCACCCCATCAAGCCCGTATTTAGTTGAGGCAGCTTTCACACCAGTTACACACTGATCCAAATAGACTCAAGGCTGTATCAGTTTTGCATATTTTAGCACTGCAGTTTTTGCTTCTCCTTCATTGCAAAACTGCTCAGTGTATGTCAAATTGGATAGAGACCGTGAGTGAGATGCAATAATCCTGCCACAGTTTCTCAACTGAATGAAGCTCTGGGCTTCAACTCGGCAACTTTTGCTTTTAAGCCATTCCTGTGTGGCTTTGGGTTTATGCTCATTGTCCTGTGGGAAAGTCATCATGCAGCAGGTTTTCCGCCAGTATTCCGCCTGTGCTTTGATGTATTTATTTTATATTAGCAAAAATTGTTAAAACATTGTATCTAGCAGTGTAAGTCACCTTGGTGAATAAGGTATGTGGGCTGATAACACTACATACAGTTCATTGGAAGTTGCTCTGGTGAAAAGCGTCTGCTAAATAAATCAACGTAAATAAATGTAAACGTAAACAAGCAGGTACAGCTGAAGACAAGCAGCCCCACAGCATGATGCTGCTACCACCGTCCTTCACAGAATGGATGTGTTTCTGGTGTTGTGTGGTGTTTGTCTTACACCACACACAGAATTTAGTTTGATAACCAAAAGTAAGTTTCACTCTCCCATAAAGGTGAGACTGGTGAAGCACACAGAATAGAATGTTAGAATGTTCCTTTGGCTTCATGATTTAATTTTTGTTAGGAAATTGACTAATCAACTGTAAGAAACTTCCAGAGACAGAAGTATTCATCTGAAAATCTCAGGAATCACTTTAATTGTGCATAGGTGATCTCCATTCATTAGTGACTTTTAAAAACAATTTGTGCCATGCTTGATTTAAGTCTGTGCCGGTGAAGGAAGTGAATGCTTATGGATTTTCTTTTATATTTATTATATAAATATAAATATTTTTTAATTTCAGTTGAATTCAACTGACTGTAGAATTGTTCACTTTCACATTAGTGTTCTCCTGTTGATAAGTTTCAAATAATTAAATTCTTTGAGCTTCAATGTCATAAAGCAAAACATGAAGAAGTCCATGGGAGGTAAATACATTTTATAAGTACTGTACACAGATCCAGAATATTCCACTGAAGTTTTGTTCCTACCAAATTATGAACCTTATACTGCTTAAGTCATATCGACTCGTACCGAAGCTGAATTCAAACTGCCAACTGGGTTTTTCATTTCAGCTGAGAGGGTGCAAGAGGGACATTTTCATGTTGGGGATAGCTGCCTGCCTCAATGGATGGACTAACAGGAAGTCGTACCGCTAAAGAAATGCAATACCCGCGTTTCCGTTATCAAACTTTCTTGTGCATTTTCACCCTTTTATGTACCAAAACATTCCTGTTTGCAAGCATCAATGCCAAAGACAAAATTAAAAGAGAAACTTTATTCTTCAGCAATGCAATATAGCAGTTCTGTGTGGGGGGGGGGGAATTAAACACATTAAATCTCAATGTGTTAGTCCCAATGGTTTTGTCCTGTTACTACCATTTTGCAAACTTGAACCCTCTACAAATAATGTGAATCCTGTCAAAAATCATGTGCTTCACATAAATCCAGGAGTAGAAAAACAAAAATGAGAGCAGAAGAACTGAACTATCATAGCTGGGCTTCCCAGACAGGTAGATGCCTGTTAGCTGCATTCCGGAGAGGTAGGGTGAGGCTGTCAATATGGAAACTACCGCGATATCCAGCCCGTTGTAGCAATAATGTCCTTTCTGGTTTCTTTTCAGCATTTTTGATCTATATGGAGGTACTTGTTGGAGGCGGGTGTGTTTCTCACAGCCTGGAAAGCTTGGGGATGACTTGGCTGGTATTGATTTCGAGTCACTCTGCCGATTATCAATCTGTAGAGCTGCTGTCTTCCAGGTGGGTTCCTCTCAAAAGATGGAGAAATCCATTAAAAAAAGAAAAAAAAAAAAAAAGGACAGATACACTCCTAGTAGCTCCGTAATGCATTAGAGAGGGTTTTGGGTTCTGCTGGAAGTGGCCTCTGAGGGGCTCAGATGACCCCCATGCAAGTGGGCAGAGCTTTGAACAGCAGTTGTCCGTTATGAAATGAGGCGTGGCTCTTTGCAGTAGGAGAGGTAACAAATTACAAGAACACCGAAAACTAAAAACACACAAAAGTAAATGAAACGGAGAGCTGGCACAGAGGTACGTTCAGGGAAGCACTTGATGTCAAGTTAGGTTCATCCTTTATAATACAACATCGTGTGGTAATACAAGAAGGGCGTGTCGCTGCCTTCACCTGGTCACGGGACGTGGTGAAAACAGGTGAGGAACGCAGTCCGTTCGGCACGGTGACGATACAGCTCTGCCGTATCGAGCGTTTGCAAGTGCCAGGTGCTCTGCAGCTATTCCCTGGACCCTCGTGTCCAAATTGCGGCCTGTACAGCTAAGTATGCTCCCCACACTCCGTCTGAGAAAGAGCAGCACTTTGCTGCCATATTAGTCAAAAAGTATTAGAAAAATTGTGACTGATCACTGAGGCTGTGCAAAGAAATATATATATATATATGTACACACACACCTAACCCTCAGTGACACATGTAGGATGCCTTAATAAAACCAAATGTCAGACGTTTGCCTAGGGGAGCAAGAAGCCAAAATCAGTTTGGACTTTGTGTTTTGCTGCAATTTTAATAAAAACACCAGTTATCCACCCCGTCTTGCAGCGCTGTTCTGCCGTGACTCCCACCCGCCGCTCTGAGCTGCCAGTTTTATTGAAGAGCAACAAGCGGTCACGATATCGTCACGATGATCGTCACCTCGGAAGAAGCTACGGCGATGGAGACAATTTCCAGGAACAGTGACGTTTCGTTACGTTTGTTCGCATAAGCCGTAAAGCAAAAAAAAAAAAAAAGAAAAGGTTTTCCCTCAGACGCAGAGATTTGTTCTTCCTTTGGGGGTTCAGCCCTTTTCAGTTTTATATCAGCAGTCTTTGGATCTCAATATTTCACACAGATCATAAACTTAAAGCACATAACACTAAGGGTATAATGTATGCCGCTGAGATTTTTTTTTTTTTTTTTTAAATCTTTTTTTGTGCCGCAGCAGCTTATAGCTTCTGATTTATTTTAAGCAGGCCAGTTGTCCACATGATGTGTCCTCTGTTTCCTGACCACCTCTGAAATTAGATATACAAAAAAAATCAAAATGTGTCCACTGTCATTTGCCAAGAAAAAGTGTAAACGACGTTTGATCTTTAGAGCTAGTGTCGGCAGAAACTGCCTATGTGTTGAGGAGTTTTACGGTCAAATAGCTACTTGTCGACTTTTTGAATCTGAATGCAGATGAGCACATTTTTTCGTATTTATTTTATATGGGTTTCTTCTAAACATTGTTTCAACTGGACCTCTCATGACTTGTACATCTGAGCTGAGCACAGTAGCAAGAGGCCAGAAAGCAGAAGGGGAAAGCCATACTTTTGTCCCAGGAATGGTGAGAATCGGTGGATCAGTCACAAAATATGAACAGCAGCAGTCTCCGGCCTTAGTTTCAAAAAAAAAAAAAAAAAAAACACGATAGTCTAGCGGACTTGGCCGGGACCTGCTGTGTGGGGGGGGGGGGTCCAGGGTTCGAGTCCTGCTTGGGGTGCCCTGCAATGGACTGGCGTACCGCCCTGGGTGTGTCACCTCCCCACTCCAGCCCTGTGCCCTGTGTTGCCGGGTTAGGCTCCGGCTCCCCGCGACCCCACTTGGGACAAGCGGTTTCAGTCAATGTGTGTGTTTGTGTTTGTGTTTATGACACTTGAGTCATCACTCAGTTCACCTAGTGCAGCTGCATTATGTCTGCCATGCTCAGTGCTGTTCTGAAGGCCTATAAATACTGTACAACAAATGCAAAAAATAGGCAACAGCCTTACAGTCCCATTCATGGCTCTCTCCCCACCCCTGGAAACAGACCTCACACGCAGCTCATAAGAAGACAAAAAAATAACTTGGGCACAATATGTAATGTTCACAGGTTATGCAACTTGTCACTTGCATAATAAAACAATATAATCTATTATTTAGAAAAAAAAAAAATTCCGTGAAGCCATCAAGGGTTGCAGCCTCGCAGTTCACATGAACTCGTAATTCGAGGAATAATTCATGTTTTCTCTCTGTCATCACTGCTGCTGTATGAAGATAAAAAGCTTCGCCCACACCCACCCTCCCATATGGGAGTACGCAGCTTGGGCTTAATCCTTCTGCTTCCAGTCAGAGCTGCACAAACCAATAAATAAATAGATAAATAAATAAATGGTAAATGTTCGCGTCTTAAGAGCAGCTGTGGAATGACCCAATGTGCCAGCGCGCAGCCCAGTCGCGAAGCCTGCCGACCTGCCCTCGTACCCGGGCGATCTAGTCAGCGGAGAAGCCCGCTCCCCCTTCCCCAGCCCTCAGCAGGCAGCGGGCATGAAGCAGGAATGATTTACACCGCTGACGTTTTGTCGAGAGCGTTCTCTCCCGCTGCCGTTATTAAAGGTTTTTTATTAAACATCCCCCCGGACCGCTGGCACAGTTCTATGATTGCTTATTAATAACGGTATCGATTGGGTGCCGGCTGGCTATGGCGTCTTTCCAGTTGAAAGCTGCTGAGGCGAGGGAAGGCAGCGTAGTGGAGGAGGCAGGCCTCTCTGCATCCAGGGCTGGAAACTTACACCGGAGAATCGGAAGACTTGGGGGGGAAGCCCTGCAAGCTGCCCCTGACGGTTCGGTCTCTAACCAGCAGCGATCGCTGGTTCGCCCCCCCCCCGAGCTCTGGGGTCTTCCGCATCAACACTGTCCCTGAAACGCAACTTGTCCCTGCTTCGCCTGCTCTGGCCACATTCTAATGCCTCGACGGTATCCGTAGCGCGGATGTGTTCATCGGGTTCGGCGCACTTGACCTGGTGCTCGAGCTGATGCATTACTAAGGATAATGGGCAGTCCCGTGGGTCGACATTTACGCCCGCGTACTCCTCTCCGGTTCACGGAGTCGCCGTCAGACTACAGCAGCGGCCGAAAAAAACACATCGGTTAAGGCAAAAATGTTACGGCGAAAAGCAACGTAAACTTAAGGCAGCACGGATCGACGTCTCGCGCGTCAAATGAACCTAAGCAACAAACAGCATTTCCCTCGATGCGCATTTGTGTCGTTTTGTGTACTTTTCGCACTGCCCACATCTGAAAAGGAATTTGCACACCGCAGGTTCGTAACAAACACGCATGTTAACCAATGCACAAGTAAAATGCGAGGAAAGCGAGCCAAAAAAAAAACGCAAGCCAAAAAAGTTCTCTCGTTTTTGCAATGACTTCGATTAGCACAGTGATACCCGACCCTAAGGTAGAATGGTTGCATTGGTAATTCCAGTTCTTGCTTCAGCTTGATCGTAAACATGTTTCCCCCCGTTGTTGTATTTTGTTGCTCGCGCCCTCTCGAGCAAGGAAGAGGTCAGTACTTGGGCGGGATGACCACGATGGGGTCTCCGATCTTCGGACGCCACATGAGGACCTGGGCGTCGTTGGCGTTAGGCTTAACCATGGCGTTGGGCGGGATGGGCTCGTTCTTGCCCAGGATCTGTGGCTGCTCCTGGGCTACAGGTTCTAGCAGTCGGGCCCGCTGGCCCAGGGGTTTGTCTGGATCGATGGCTACGTGCAGCCGCATCCTCCAGCGGATCGTCTGCAGCACCAGAGTCTCGGCCGTGGCCTGGTTGATGGCCACCAACCAGGTGGTGAAGCTCTGGTCCCGCCAGATGCTGCTGAGCTGCGGTAGGTTGCTGTCGCTCACCGGCACGCCCCACGTCACGCTGGGGTAGAAGTTATCGTTCATGCTCACGTTGAACTTGGTGTCCTTCCTGGTGGGACCAACAATCGTGCAAGTCTCTGTGGTGTTGCCGTACCATGGGTAGTTCACGCCATCCGAGTCACTTATCGCTTCGATCTTGCCGTCCCTCAGGTCTGGGAGTTCCCAACTGGACCTGAGAGGAAAGTCAAGAAGGTGGAAGTCGTCTGACTTGCGAAGGACCATAACAGGCTTTCAGACAGAAAAAATAGCGGAAAAATCGGAACAGCTCACTGGTGGCCCTGGTAGACTCTAGCCTTTCTTTAACTCATCTTGGAAAAGGTGAACATTAATCTGCTTCGGTCAGGACTTTATCTAGTGCGACCGAGATCTGATATGTGCCAGTAGGACAACAATCAAGCAAAGTTGGGATGACCTCCCCTACTCCAGCCCATCTCCAGAAACCCAGTGCCACGTGGCTCACTGCTGCACAGCAGCAGTTGCTGACAAGCCTGTTTCGAGTACCGCCTCTGCCAGGATGGCAGCAGTTCCGAATCCCCCCCTTCTCCAGCAGCCTATCGATTCATTCTCGGCAGGGTGACCTTTCTCCCAGAACCTGAAGATCAGCAGAAAGCAGCAGATAAGAGCTTCTGCAAAGAATCTCCATAGGAGCCACAAGATATGCATCCATTGAACAAGGTGTAGATTACAATCTGGGGAGAAATAAGAAGCTTCTCGTGGAACCGGGTATATTTTGGTGCCCTGTGCGGCGCGCTGGTTCGCACACGGACTGCTGTAGTGTTTGCAGCGCAAACACGTCTTTACCTGAAAATCCCAAAAAAGGCGCAGCATGTCGCATGTGGGTGAAAGACAAGGACTTGTAACCAAAAGGTCACCGCTTGGAGTCCTAGGAGCGGTCCTGCTGTCGTACCCTGGAGCAAGTACTTGAAATGACCTAAATGATCTACTAAAAATAACAAACTGTACACACAGCTACACTTATACTTTACTCTTGGGTAAATGTGTCTAAGCCTAAATAATAATAATATTTTTTTTATATTGTTTTAGGAAAGTTTAACTGAAAGCCAAAGACCACAGAGTGCATTTTGTGCAACTTTTTACGGACGAAACGTAGCTCGTTGCGTTTTACAGGCAGAACACACATCACGCACTTTACACGGAGATATGAATCACACCGAGGCCTGCTGACTGAGACCGCTTCGGTCATGTGGTTTAGCTGTGGTCACAGATTCTGATCGTTGTAATGCTTGTGTCAGAAAAGGAATACGCTCTCACTGCGATTGTCCAGTTTGTGGGTTCACGTACTCACTCACACACACACACAGTTCTAAAGGCTGAAAAACTGCACTGTTGACAGTTTAAGTTAAAACGCACACATCGTCCGAAACCGCTTGTCCCATATGGGGTGGCGGGGAACCGGAGCCTAACCCAGCAACACAGGGCATAAGGCTGGAGGGGTAGGGGAGACACCCAGGACAGGACGCCAGTCCATCGCAAGGCACCCCAAGCGGGACTCGAACCCCAGACCCAACAGAGAGCAGGACTGTGGTCCAACCCACTGCGCCACCGCACCCCCTAAGTTAAAACACATCAACTGTAATCAATGCAAAGATTCATCCTGTTCACAGTGACATTTAAAATTAAAATCCTATCTTCAGCAGGCACACAGCAGAGATATTAAATTTTATGTGTATTACAATCTGTACGGTTTGTACAATTTTGTACGTTAACTGTGGATCTTCCTGTCATAAAACCAGATGGCGGCTTCATCTGGCACACCATAAGCAACGGGATCGCCAGCTCTCCGCCACAGTAACCGGTAGGGAATCACCGCAGCGGGATACAATTTCATTTAGTTCTTAATCCCTAGAGATATTCTAAAGAGCACGAAGGGACGTCCAGTAGCGATCTGGTGATACGCAACAAATGGACTGGATTCGAAGGAAAAGCTTCTTTACATGGACATGTATTTATCTGGAAGACACTTGGGCTCTAAGCAAATTAGAGGTTAAGAAAATACTGACGCCATAAACGCAGTGTAATAAATACACGTAATGGACTCAAATGACACGGTAAATACAGTCAAATGAGCGCAGCCTTCTTTCTCACGGAGCATCACGGGTATCACCTACGAGGAAGACCGAGAAAAACTAACAATAAGCAAATCACGGGCCAGGAGGTAACGTAGCGGTTGGAGCCATCGCCTTGTGATTTGAGGAGCCCTGGCTCACATCCAGCTTCCGGTGTAATACCCCTGAGCAAGGTACTTACCGTGAATTACTCTAGTGAGAATTCTCTTTTGAATAAATGAGTAAATAACTCAGAGTAGCTTTTGTTGTACAAACCTAAGATTGTAAGTTTTTGAACTAAATTGTTCCTTTTGTAGTTTATTCATGTAGCAGATGCTTTTCTCCAAAGCAAGTAAGAATTCAGTAGAACAAATAAAGGTTAATTACAAGCCACCCCGCAGTGGGTTGGACCAGGTCCTGCTCTCCGGTGGGTCTGGGGTTCGAGTCCCGCTTGGGGTGCCTTGCGGCAGACTGGCTTCCCGTCCTGGGTGTGTCCCCTCCCCCTCCGGCCTACAATTGCTGTGTCAGACACCGGGGTGAAGGATGTCTTGTTCAGCCTCAGCACCGGCACACGGTAAATGATCGATCGCAGCTCCAGCGACCGGCTGACGTAATTCCCGGTCGGGCCCCGAACAGTCGTCGTCAGCACGTAAATGTGATGTTACACTTTTACGACATATATTTACAGACCATGCAGCCGTACTGTCGCTGCACAATAAAGGTACACCCTAAATAAGGTAATCATACGAAGCACACCTCCAGGTTCTCTTTATCTGCCGTGTTTTTTTTCTATTAGAAATAAAAGTCAGGTAGCAGTGAATACATTTTCCAGCGCTTCGCAAGGGCCACGGTGATACCAATAACTGGAACTATAAGTGATGAGTCATGACTGCATATTTCATGGAAAAAAATCAAATTCAGTCACTCGTGTTTTAAATCCCAGTACAAACGGGTGTGCCGGGAGCTCACTGATGGCACACACGCGTAACGCTGAGTGAGGTGTGGCTGTGGTTCCTTTGCCTAGCAGTGCCCCGCGCAAGTAAAGGTCCAAAGCATTTGCTCGATTCAGGTGCTCAGTCGGCATACGGGATTCCAGGTCTTCTCACGGGAAGCCGGAGCCTAACCCGGCAACACAGGGCGTAAGGCCGGAGGGGGAGGGGACACACCCAGGACGGGACGCCAGTCCGTCACAAGGCACCCCAAGCGGGACTCGAACCCCAGACCCACCGGAGAGCAGGACTCGGTCCAACCCACTGCGCCCCCTACCTTGTTTCAGCAAATACTGCAGATGAAACGGACTGCAGGATGAGAGGACAGCAGAATGTCTTTCACTGTGTTACTGTATGAGCCTCTGTTCTCATGCATTAGTGTAAGGTAGCATCTTTTTGGGTCATAGCCATGGCAACGCCGAAAGTCCGCGTACAGCGTGACTGGTTTAGCACCGGCTGAAGGAATGCGACGCATTTGTTTAATGTTGTGTCACGTTTGCATACAATCGGCCGGGTTTGCGAGAAAAATGCGTGTTTGCTGCTCTCTAGGTGGGGGGCTAAGACCCCCCGGGGGCTGGTTCTACGCACCCGTGAGTTAGTCCCACTGACGCCTCGTTCTTCGGGGCGACGGAGTACGAGGATGCGGAAGAGCGGCTCAAGGTCTTGGCGCGAGTTCTTGCAGAGAACAGAAGGCTGGCTCTAAGTGCCAGGGAAAATCCTAGTAAAATCAGCAAGGATTTGCTGTTCCCCCAACGCTGCTGATCAGGCCGAAGTTGAAACTTGTTCAGCCGTTTCAGAAGCCTCGCCGTGTGAGAAACAGAAGGCTGGGCTGTTAGAGATGCAGTGCAAAGTCCATCACTTCTCATCTGCAGCAATAGTTCCTCCAAGGCTACCAACGACAACCCCCTTGAGACTGATGTCAGATTCCTCAACTACTCTGAATGCGATTTATCTCCATGAACTGCTTCCACTGAATCCTGCTGTGTTCTGTTGTCTCCTCCTCTGAGCAGAAGTTAACCAGAACTTACACTTGCGGTCCTGCACTTAGCAGAGGCTTTTTTCTGACGTGACGGACAACTCCGAGCGGAGGAGAGTACGCTGCACAAGGGGCAGAGAGCTTCACATACAGACGGTGAAAGCAAGGCTTTTTTTGACACCATCTTTTCTTCTGGTTCACGTCACTTACGAGGATGCCTATAGGGGTGACATTCAAACAGCAAATATATTCATAGCTTACAGTCTGATTTACAGCTGTTCTAATTTACAAAGCTGGCAGGAGATTGGGTAAGGAATGAATCTGAAAGAGAATGGTTTTCGGATCCTTCCGGAAAGTTGATAGGGATTCAGCGGTTCTGAGGGGCGGAGGGAGCTAATTTCACAGCATCGGAGCCAAAACCAAAAAAAGACACTTTTCACTGTTGACCTCTAGCGAGTGGGACTACCAAAAGCGGTCAGAGGTTCGACAGCACAGAGCTCTTGCTTAAGTGTAGGAATTAATCAGTTCTTCTCACTTTCCCTACATTATTCCATAAGGCTAAGCAGCGGAAAATTTTAGCAATTAACGGCACATAAATTGTGAGCTTAATGTTATGACCAACTTGAAAACCTCAAACACCTGAAGAAGCATGTACTGGAGCAAGACTGCCTTTGGGCACAGGTACTTTCACACTTCAGCCCTTGTATGTTCTCATAATGTGAAGCTAATGTTCCTTCAGTATAGGTACGAATTAGATATCCAACATATTTTGTTGGGAAGTTACTGCCACTTTACAAAAAAAAATATATATCTATACATATATGGACAACTTTTTGTAAGCATGAGAAATACCCAGGAAGGGACTCACCAGAAGGTACCCATCTATATGATGTGATTATTAATACCACGTCAGCAGTACTGCGCTGCTTTGAAGGTGCGGCAAGAGGAGAATTTGCATAGAGGCTCTGAATATTGCGGCCCCACGAAGGAAAACTATCAGCGGATTCATAGGCGGAAAAATAAGCGTTTCTAAATCTACAGCTGGTAATAAAATTGTTCCCAGTCATTCTCCCCTTAGCCCGGCGTGCAAAGTGAAAGAGGAGCGCGCACATACATCTGGGCCAAAACAGGCTGTCCCAAGCCCGAGAGGCTACTATCTCGTTTGACACGGTCTTTGTAATCTCTTACTTGCAGATCACAGTGCTGCAGAAAGTTAAGATAAAACCCACGTGCCTAACCAACTAAAACATTTCCCAACTTTTTTTTCTTTTCAACAAAGGCTCTAGATCCAATTGAGATATGAAGCAATACTTTATGTCCTGAAGACCTCAGCCCATAAGTCCAACATTCATTCATTCATTCATTCATTCATTCACAGGAATATTCATGTTGGTCCAACTGTACTTCTTTGACACGTCTACTGCTGGGACAAAACATGCATTTGAAGCACAGTGATACTTCAATAAAAAAAAGTGGCTTTATGATAAACAACATTATAAGCACGATTTCATTTTCATGGAACAGATTTCATTCATTTATTGTCTAGAGGTGTCTACTCCACACAGCTGTGTCTGCTGAAGTGTAGACATCCCTCGCAGACATAAGAGCAGAATTTGGGATCGACCTCATAATCACCACAGTGAATAATTCTCAGTGCGGATTTAACTTTTTCGTTGGCTTTTTTCCATAATGGCCCAAAATCCAAAATCAATACCACTTTTGCAATTAAACTGTCAGTGTAAAACAAACACTTGAAGAGGTGTGTGGATCCAGGGAAAGCTGGTAGAGCAGTGATTAGAGCTGCTGCCTTTCGACCCAAAGGTTGCAGGTCCAAATCTCTTCTCCATCTGTAATACCCATGAGCAAGGTACTTACTCTAAAAACTACACAGCTGCATAAATGGGGAAGTAATTGTAAGTATCTTAACGCTGTAAGTCACTTTGGAAAAAAGCATCAACTAAATGAAGTAACGTAAAGGCCGTCAATTCTGTTTTGGCCCTAAAAAGCCAGAATGAACTCTCCTCATCCCTCACAACTGCTGAATCCCTTCCACCTTTCAATAAGGGTCTCAAAACTCATCTCTTTCGCACCCATTTCCTTTCTCGAAACGGCTGTATGAAACAAACAAGCTGCGCTCCGTTAATCGTGTGTACGTAACTAAGCCCCCCGGGTGTTCCGAAATGCACTTTTGTTTACTCTGAGCTGTACTTCGCTTTGGAGAAAAGCATCTGCCATACACATAACTGTCAGCACAAATGTGTGGGCCTTGCCAGCTCCCCTACAAATGTCTGAATTCTCTCGCAGCTGATTAACACTTCCAGTTTTAAGGCTTTGCACCGACAACTATTTACGGAGGCTTGTGCGTGTTGTTTACTTGCGACAGAGAACATTTATATTAGAAGGGGCCATTTAATTTCACGAAACGTCGGCACATTATTCCTTACGTTCTTTAATAAAAAATGTATTGCTTGCTTATCCCCGTGCCTTTCTTTACATCTGACAAATTTATGTTTAAATATTAATTAATTTAGGGACTGAGGAGTCGATCACGAGCGTCAGTCAAGTTATAATCAGCATCGGGGCAGTTACAGAATGAAAATATTAAGTACACTCATAAACACACGTGCCTAATAGGAGATGGTCCCACATAATGAAGATGTGATTGAACAATATACGAATCAGGTACCATTTCGCTCTTGTAACAGCCGCGTGGATCGGTATTTTGGGATTTCCGCCTACTACTTTGGCTGTTTTTTCCTGGAAAGGGGGTAAAATTTACTGTTGTGAATGCATGTTGTGCGATAATTTCCAGAAATACACACGTGTAACAACTTTGTGGGATCATGAACGCATTACTGTCCCCGGGAGACAACCTGTATCATTTGGTCACAATGTCCCCTGTCCGAATAGCGACCAGTTTTGGGGAAATTCTTCCAGGATATCATCTTAACCGTGCGGCTGGTCTTCGACTGGGAAAACTCACTCAGAAAACATGGATGCAGTTTTTATGATGGTGAGTCATATGTCTGTTGACACCATATGCCATGAAGATCACCAGCTACTTGTCTCAGACCAAATAAACTCAGGCTTCTTGCCTATTAAATTCAGCAGGCACTTAAAACTCTTTCGGAGCATGGCTTCTCTTTCACGAGTTTGGACGTGACTGCTTATGTTAAGCCTTAAAAAAAAAAAAAAAAAAAACTGTTTCATAATTGCCCTCATTACCTTTAGCACACATTAACAGAGAACGCGACATAATCCACTTTGTTGTTATTTTTACAATATGCAAAACAGACTAGGCTTACATTCATTCGATGTGGGCTAACGAGACTTGGAAATGTCATTTAGGGAATGTCTCCCCTCCTTATTTTTATCTACACTTTTTGGGAACGTGACCCGCGAGCTGGAGTTAACACCTCTCCAGCGAAACCAAGAATAGCTGCTGCCCCTTATCTGTCTCACCAGCAGCACGGGCTCCGAAACTTACGAATGCACCATGTTGGTATTGTAACGTTATGTTTCATGTGAAGTGAAAAAGGGCCTTTTGAAAACTACCAGCAGTGCAGTTTTATATACATCCAATTTAGAAGCCATAGGCAACGATAAGTGATTATCGCAGCCGGTTCTTACCATCATTCTATCGATCACGAACCGGCCGCGCCAAAGAACGTAGGAATTTTGAATTAAAGGGACACAAAGGAAGTGTGCACTGTACAAATTATTTTATTAATGTTTAACTAAAGGCCAAGCACAAACATAACTGTGTATAAATGTAGGCAACTGTGTTAATGCTGCTGACATCATATCTGTACGCTGTATCGACAGTGTGTCCATCCTGTCTCGCTTTCTGTTCTGCACTCGTCCTCAAACACGTAACATATTCCTCTAGTTCCCTGACACCACCCTCACAAACAATTTGCGCTTTTCCCTTGCGTGCCTTCTTACATCAGCTGAATTTATATTATAATTATAATAATTATATGTATATATTAAATATTTTATTATATTATATTAAATACACACACACAGTGGCTGAAACCGCCTGTCCCAAGCGGGGTTGAGGCAAACCAGAGCCTAACCCGGCAACACAGGGCACGGGGCTGGAAGGGGAGGGGAAACACCCAGGATGGGATGCCAGTCCATCACAAGGCACCCCAAGCGGGACTCAAACCCCAGACCCACCGGAGAGCAGGACCCGGCCAAACCTGCCCCCCTCACTATAGTAAATACACATTGTCTGAACTGCTCGTCCCATATGGGGTCGCGGGGAGCCAGAGCCTAACCCGGCAACTCAGGGCGTAAGGCCGGAGGGGGAGGGGACACACCCAGGACGGGATGCCAGTCCATCACAAGGCACTCCAAGCGGGACTCGAACCCCAGACCCACCGGAGAGCAGGACCCGGCCAAACCTGCCCCCATCACTATATTAAATACATATATTATGTTATATTATAAAAGTTTTCCTTATACTTGGCTTCCCTACAACCACTTAACAGTACAGGCAGGTGTAGCTGGTACTGTAGTGGTTAAAGCTTCTGCTTCTGGATGAAAAAAGGTTGCAGGTTCGAATCCCACCTGCTACTGCTAGTGCAGCGTCCTTGCCCTTGAGCGAGGTACTTACTGTATCATACCCAGTAAAAATGGGTATAAATGGGTCAATATGGTGAGTCGCTTCGGAGAAAAGCGTCAGTTAAACGAATGAAAGTAAAACGCGGGTGTCGCGTGAGTCACAGTCAGACTGAGTCTGTGCATCCAGAGACACCAGCAGCTGTAAATAGAGGATGTTAGAAGAGAGAAGGAAATATACTTCTTGGCTACGATTTGCAGGTCAGGTGTTACCAACCAACGCAAGACACCGCAATATACTTCACTTGTCTTGTACTCGCCGCGCCCGAAACACCGCCGGCGGCGTATTGATTCGAACCCGTCCCCGACCGTCGCCGGCGCCACTTACATGCCCTTGGCTCCGTACTTGTTGTAGAACTCCATGTGGCTGCACGCCTGGATCCAGCCCACGGTCCACGTCTCCTTGCCGGCCACGGGCGGCACGAGGACGCGCGCGGACGCGCGGAAGTGCGGCGTGCGGTAGCGCAGCACCACGCTGGACGTCTCGTCGATGCTGGTGGGGTTCTGGTCGATGGAGGAGTTCACCTCCAGCACCATGATGCTCTCGCGGAAACTCCTGGGCTTGCAGCGGATGCTTTGGATGCAGCCCATGGCGTGGAGCCACACGCATAGAGTCCACAGGGAGCTGCTGTGTCCTGCGGGGCAGGGGGACATAAAGGGGGAGGGTGCCGGAGCTTCACGCGGCGGACCCCCCTACACACACACACACTCGCTCGCCCGCTCGCTCACTCACTCACTCACTCACTCACTCACACACCTGCCGTCAAAATCCGCTGCGTGTGTGTGTGTGTGTGTGGCGTAGACGACGACGTCACCCTCCTCCCGGCATCCGGGCTGCGCTCCGCTCCGCTCGTCGCGCAACTTCACCATCCATTTGCTTCGCGCCTCCGCTCACGCGTGTCTCTTCACCAGAACTGCGCTATAATCCAGAAAAGTTGGCAAGTGGCCGTGTGGGCTGGTTCGGCAGAAGAGCACGTGCTCCTTTTCCGCTTTCGTGCCCCCCCCCCCCCACCAGTCACTCCGAGCATCACGAAGCCTCCGTGATGCAACTTTCTCTTCCGTTTCTTGCCGTTTTCTTGCGTGTCATCTTAGAGACGGGCGGCCTCACACACACTCACGCACACGCTCGCGCACGGTGTGCGACATCCACCTCAGGCCCTGTGACTTCAAAGCTGATTCTGACCACAAATAATAGGGCAAAAAGACGAGAAAAACCGTTGTGCTGCTGGTCCATCAGAGTCTCTTTCAATTAATGACAAATCAAAGAATTCGCACTTAATTCCCTGTCCGTATTTTGGCCCGCAGATAAAGCGCTCGCTTTTCATTTATAACGTTTTCTTTAAATGCATGGTAATCGGACTGAAATAATTAAAAATGGTGACATTTGAAGGTGGGTAAAAAAATACCTCTCATGGATCGTAAGTGTTTCAATAACTGTTAAGAAGGAAACATCAAACTTTGTATTAATAAGTACGTAGACGTGCGTTTAGATTTTCTTCTCGTTCGTTTCACCTCGACAAGCCATTTTATTTTCACATATATATAAGAATAAAAAACCAACAAACGTGTAGGAAGAAAAAAGTTGAGAATTCCTACATGGTCAGCAGTTACAAGATGCATGAAAGACTGATAGACCCGTGATAGCGGAATTAAATTATTATTACTTTTTCTGCGCCGGATTCGACAAATGAATTAAAGTGACGAGTTAATAACATGATTGCTGGTTCAAACGGGAATCCGCAGACACCGTTTGGCTCGGATTCCACGGTTCACGCTGCGAAAAGCGCACTTGCGTGGTAAAAATCGCGGCTTTGCAAATAAACGAGCGACAAATGCGTGACAGTGTCGAGGCTTAAATGAGAACAGGGTCTGATCGGAATAATAAGGATCAGAGCGCGTTCCCTCGCAGATGCGCGATCTCGGTTATGTGATCATCCCCAGGTCTGCACGGGCGAGCGGCTCCTCTCATCCCCTAGCCTCCAATTGTCATAACGTGCTGTGGAGATGCCATCATCAAGTTGAAACGGATTTTCACGGGTCATCACCGCAACATCCAAAGGCAAGCAGGTCAACTTTCCACCTCCCCCGCCTCCTCACTATTTCTTGCTGGAAATGAACACATAAGAAAAATGAACTGAAAAAAAAGAGTCTTTTGTTATTCTTGAAGCATTTCTGTTCTCCAGTCCGATTTGCTTTCGTGTCCTGTCGACATTTCGTGTACGAATTTCGCAGAGTCCTTCATCGCCCCGTCCAGAGCCATCGCTCCCATAGCACGTTCTTCTTCCTCCAGGTCTGTCTCTCCTCTACTGGGAGGCTGCAGCTCTTTTATTCTAGTGGATGGAAGCGACACTTCCTCTAGAGACCAAAAGCATTCTGGGTAATGTAGTTTCACCGCGTTCCTCAGCTTCAATATATCCTGTACGTATTTAAGTTTAACGTTTTTATTTTTGGCAGAAGTCTTTCTCCAAAGCGAATTTCAGCTCAGAGAAAATAGCAGTGCTCTCCGCATCAGCCAAAGGGCTTCGATACATACACATAAGCAATATGTGGAAAATAGAAAAACACGGATTTGTTGCCATACCTTCAATCATGTTACCCGCTTCGTCGAGGTTTTGTAACGGCGTTTATTATTTTTGCTGCTGCTGTTTTTTTTTTTTTTAATTGTGCTTTTGCTTGATTTTAATAATCCCTTAAAAGCAGATTCGCTGAATGCAGTATAATTGTAATCAGAATGCTGAATCATCTAAATTAGCCACTACAGTACCTGCTATTAGTAGACATAGTGGTAGAATTATAAGAAAGACACTAAAATATTTTTCTAAAAGTAATAAAATCATCTGCATGGGTGAAATGCGATTTTCAAAAACAGTATTTCCACCGATTCGTACATAGTAAAAAAACATTGGTGTTGGATAAGTCAAGAAACTTAAAAAAGACATTTTAATTGCAAAAACTTTTTTCCCATTTCCAAAATCTGATTTTTGAAATTATTGTTATTTTTGTAGTTTATTTAACGGGCGAGACGGTGAACTATGGACTCGAATGAGTATTCGTTCAACGCCGTCCTATAGTTTGAGGCGCGCACACGTACTCACACTCGCGCACTGTCTCCGTTTAAGCACCATGGAGAGGGAACTCGTGCGGAGAAGCGGGCCGGCAGGAGCACAGCACGCCCGGAGCGCGCGTGGACGCGCGCGGGTCACCATGAAGCACTTCAGTGGCGTCACTGGGGGGGGGGGTGCAGACGGGTGTGGACCGCATCGGATGACATCATCAGAGGGGGTGACACCAAAATGACTGTCCGTAAAATTTTTGTGCAGTGTTTCAGCAGAAATGTATTATTTCATAAAATTACAAAAAAAACATTAGAATTTCAATAAATAACAACAACAAAACATTTCATAAGCCCAGCTTACATGTATCAATATACCTACAAGGCTAAATCTCTGCGCTCATTTACTTTTCGAACCAATGCGCTCCACTCAGCGCTCTCATTATTACCCAATGACAACGACGCTTCGAATCACGTGGTTTCGTCTCTACGCGCTACAAGGACGCGCTGTTGTTTTCGTTGCTGTGGGTGTTTTAGTCGCTGATCTTGTCCAATTTTCTAGTGTTTTAACTACAATATTGTGGTAATTACTATTTGTGAACCTGTATCAACAGCGTTAAAGAAACATAATTTTGATGTAGTTCTTAAACGTTTTTACTTCGAATTCTCTTGTTTTCTTACCGAATTTTAATTTTAACCATCAATATGTAAATGCGACTGGGTAGAATATTGTAATTTAACGGTGTAATTATAATTTTGCTAGTTGTTTGTGTCTTCGGTGGGCTCACCACCTGCTGGAGAGGCCGTAAGGGGCCGGTGCGTTGTGATTTGGGCGGTGATCGGGGCCGAGTGCCCGGCCGACCCAAACCTCGGGCGCCAACTCTGGCTTTTGGGACTTGGAATGTCACCTCACTGGCGGGAAGGAGCCTGAGCTAGTGCAGGAGGTTGAGAGATACCGTCTAGATATAGTTGGGCTCACTTCCACTCTCAGCTTAGGTTCTGGAACCACTCTTCCCGACCAGGGGTGGACTCTCTACTATTCTGGCGTTGCCCAGGGTGAGAGGCGGCGAGCGGGTGTGGGCTTATTAATAGCCCCCAGTTCAGCCGCCATGTGTTGGAGTCTACCCCGGTGAACGAGAGGGTCGTCTCCCTGCGCCTTCGGGTCAGGGAACAGTCTCTCACTGTCGTTTGTGCTTATGCGCCTAGCGGCAGTGCAGAGTACCCGGCCTTTTTAGAGTCCCTGGGGGGTGTGCTGGAAAGCGCTCCCACTGGGGACTCTGTCGTTCTACTGGGGGACTTTAACGCCCACGTGGGCAGCGACAGTGACACCTGGAGGGGCGTGATTGGGAGGAACGGCCTCCCTGATCTGATCCCGAGCGGTGAGTTGTTATTGGATTTCTGTGCTAGTCACGGTTTGTCCATAACGAACACCATGTTCATGCATAAGGGTGTCCATCAGTGCACTTGGCACCAGGACAGCCTAGGTCGGAGGTCGGTGATCGACTTTGTAGTCGTTTCTTCTGACCTTCGGCCATATGTCTTGGACACTCGGGTGAAGAGAGGGGCTGAGCTGTCAACTGATCACCACCTGGTGGTGAGTTGGATTCGATGGCGGGGGAAAAAGCTGGACAGACCTTGCAGGCCCAGACACATAGTGAGGGTCTGTTGGGAACATTTGGTGGAGGCCCCTGTCAGAGAGATCTTCAACTCCCACCTCCGACAGAGCTTCAGCCAGGTCCCGAGGGAGACTGGGGACATCGAGTCCGAATGGACTATGTTCCACACCTCCCTTGTCGGGGCGGCGGTTCGGAGCTGCGGCCATAAAGTCTCTGGCGCCTGTCGCGGCAGCAATCCCCGAACACGGTGGTGGACACTGGAGGTAAGGGATGCCGTCAAGCTGAAGAAGGAGTTCTATCGGGCCTGGCTGACTCATGGGACTCCTGAAGCAGCTGACGGGTACCGGCGGGCCAGACGGAACGCGGCTCTGGCAGTCGCCGCGGCAAAAACTCGGGCCTGGGAGGAGTTCGGTGAGGCCATGGAGGAAGACTTTCGGTCGGCCTCAAAGAGATTCTGGCAAACTGTCCGGCGACTCAGAAGGGGGAAGCGGTGTTCTGCCAACACTGTTTACAGTGGAAGTGGTGCGCTGCTGACCTCAGCTGAGGATGTCCTCGTGCGGTGGAAGGAGTACTTTGAGGATCTCCTCAATCCCTCCGACACGCCTTCCGTAGAGGAAGCTGAGGCTGGGGACTCGGAGGGGGACTCGTCCATTACCCTGGCTGAAGTTGCTGAGGTAGTCAAAAAACTCCTCGGTGGCAAGGCTCCGGGGGTGGATGAGATCCGCCCCGAGTTTCTCAAGTCTCTGGATGTTGTGGGGCTGTCTTGGCTGACACGCCTCTGCAGCATCGCGTGGAGTTCGGGAACGGTGCCTCTGGACTGGCAGACCGGGGTGGTGGTCCCTCTTTTTAAGAAGGGGGACCGGAGATTGTGTTCCAACTATAGGGGGATCACACTCCTTAGCCTCCCTGGGAAAGTCTATGCTGGGGTACTGGAGAGGAGAATCTGACCAATAGTCAAACCTCGGATTCAGGAGGAGCAATGCGGTTTTCGCCCTGGCCGTGGAACACTGGACCAGCTCTATACCCTCACTAGGGTGCTAGAGGGTTCATGGGAGTTTGCCCAACCAGTCCATATGTGTTTTGTGAACTTGGAGAAAGCATTCGACTGTGTCCCTTGTGACATCCTGTGAGGGGTACTTCGGGATTATGGGATTCAGGGCTCACTGCTACGGGCTGTTCGTTCCCTGTATGACCGGAGCAGGAGCTTGGTTCGCATTGTCGGCAGTAAGTCAGACCTGTTCCCGGTGCATGTTGGACTCCGACAAGGCTGCCCTTTGTCACCGATTCTGTTCATTATCTTCATGGACAGAATTTCTAGGCGCAGCCAGGGAACGGAAGGTGTCTGTTTTGGTGGCCGCAGGATCTCGTCTCTGCTTTTTGCGGACGATGTGGTCCTGTTGGCTTCATCGAATCAAGACTTACAGCGTGCACTGGAGAGGTTTGCAGCCGAGTGCGAAGCGGCGGGGATGAGAATCAGCACCTCCAAATCCGAGGCCATGGTTCTCAGTCGGAAAAAGGTGGATTGCCCCCTCCGGGTTAGGGGGGAGTTGCTCCCTCAAGTGGAGGAGTTTAAGTATCTCGGGGTCTTGTTCACGAGTGAGGGAAAAATGGAGCGTCAGGTTGACAGATGGATCGATGCGGCGTCCGCAGTGATGTGGTCATTGTACCGGTCTGTTGTGGTGAAGAAGGAGCTGAGTCGTAAGGGGAAGCTCTCAATTTACCGGTCGATCTACGTTCCTACGCTCACCTATGGCCATGAACTCTGGATCATGACCGAAAGAATGAGATCGCGGATACAAGCGGCAGAAATGAGTTTCCTCCACATAGTAGCTGGGCGCACCCTCAGGGATAGGGTGAGGAGCTCAGTCACCCGGGAGGAGCTCGGAGTAGAGCCGCTGCTCCTCCGCATCGAGAGGAGCCAGTTGAGGTGGCTCGGGCATCTGTTCCAGATGCCTCCTGGATGTCTCCCTGGGGAGATGTTCCGGGCTTGTCTCACTGGGAGGAGGCCTCGGGGCAGACCCAAGACACGTTGGAGAGACTGTCTCCCGGCTGGCCTGGGAATGTCTTGTGGTTCCCCCAGAGGAGCTGGAGGAGGTGTGCGGGGGGAGGGAAGTCTGGGGGGCTCTGCTCGGACTACTGCCCCCGCGACCCGGTCCCGGATAAGCGGAGGAAAATGATGATGATGATAGTTGTTTGTGTCACTAGTATTGCCATTACAATGTTTGCATTCAGTGATATTCTGAAATTATGATTTACGAGTAACATAATAGTATAAAAACATAAGGATTCTGTATGCTCTGGTACGGAATGAGGTTCATCACTGCGGGGGGTGACGACACCAACCGTAGTGACGCCACTGATTAGCACTCCGAGGAGAATTTCCGTTATCAAAACAGCAACAAAAATTCCTGCAGCGTTTTTTTTCTTTTCCCTCTCTCTCTCTCGCATGCGCCACAATGTAAACGCATCGCGAGCGCAAGTCCCGGATGGATGTCGCGAGCAGCCCCGATACACGTGATGTCCACGCAGTCGGACATGCTCGGCGGCGCCTTGTCCGCGCGCGCTGCGCGTGCACGTGCGCACGTGCGTCTCCGAAGGAGCAGCAGCCAGGGGCAGCAAGAGCTGGGGAAACATTTCTCGGCATGTGTGATCAAATGTCATAGTTAAATACGATGGATGATTTAATTGCATTAATTAATAAATAACAAACAAATACAGTTAATAGTAATAATGGTGAATCCCCCCACTTGTTTCATTTGTTACAGCTCCAGACAACATCCAACACAGGAGCCTGATGTGATACCCCTGGCAATGGAAAGCCCATCTTGATGAAGTTATGCATGAAAGTTATGTTAGTCGGAGCCACAGCAAGTCGGTTTGCTCCCACTTTAACAGCAGTTCAGTAGACAGGTGCTGAAAAAGAAAAACGCAGACGTATTTGATACAGTTTTACACTGGAGCTTTTCAGCGCTGCACTTTCAAATCAAATCAAATCACTTTGCCACTTCACCATACCACAAGTGTACAGGTGGTGAAAATCTTTGGTGCATTCTCCGCAGCTCTTCGGCATAAGTTACAAATGTACGGACCACAAAAATATACAGAGTATACACAAAAAACACCTGTATAATGTGGGCAGTATTCACATAATGCAATATACACAATAAACCTTCAGGACTCAAATATACATGTAGGACTAGATGTACAGATGCAATGCACATGGGAGGTAGAGTGGGATGTGTGTGTGTGTGTAGTGGCGTTATTAGTTAGAGTTCAACAGTGTGATGGCCTGCAAGAAGAAGCTGTCCGATGCTTTTCATGAAGGCAACTTCCCGCTTTTAGCTATTACTTACAGTTATTGACATAGCTGGGTAATTTTTACCACTGCAATTCAGGGTAGATACCTTTCTCAAGGGTACTACAGTAGGATGTGCGATTCAAACCCATAACCACTACGCCACCTGCTGCGTAGGATGTGTTTTGGTCTCCAAATACCTGACAAGTTGGTACACATGTAACATCCTACCGTACAGTACTCTACTCTACTGTACTGTGCTCTGCTTTACTGTATCTCTCCCCTGTACAATGTCATGGTGTGGTTTCCATGTACTAGCTGCCCTGTGCTGTTAAGTACCAGTGGGGTGTTAGATCTGGCCCCATGATGACATCACCGATGTTCTGTGGTTTATTTTTACACTGTTTTTGGTTGCCAGGAACAGCTGACACTAGAGTAGGTGGTTCATGTGTCCCGTTGTCGGATCCCTTTCCAGACCGCCCGATCTCGCAGCGAATCACATCGTGTAGGATGCGCTTGGGTTCATGCTCACGCACATTCATAATTACAGCAATAAGACATGTTAATAATGCCAGTATTTTATGTAGATTCCAAAGTCACATTACTGCAACTCATTGAGTCTAGGTCCTGAAATCTTTGGAAATGTTCCGCTGCTGCATGTTGTTATTATAGTTTTCTTTTAAGCCTGGAGAGAATGCATGACTCAGAATGTGAATATGAATAAAAAAGTCATTATTCATCCCAGAAAACTGGCTCTCAATTCATACTATAGAGTCATTTTAAAACAAGGTCTAGTTATTATATATTTATTCCTTGGGTCATTAAATACTCATTTCTGATTGGTTGATACAGTGCAGTTAATTTTAAGTTGTTTTAAATGACCACTGCAGGGCTATGACGGGAAATAATAAAACTTTGCGGGTATAATTCAAGATTAATTATGTTACGAATCCACAAAAATGGGGAAGTCTTTGCATAATAAAAAAGGGGATTTTTTTTTTTACAAGAAAGAATCAGGCAGAGAAAAATTTTTCTTTTTATTAAGCTTACTGTTAACAGTAGAGTTTGTTACGCTTTTCACAATGATTTTTACCATGTCTGTGTCATGTTGTATTATGCGGCGTTGTTCCATTGTTAGTAACTGCTTGTCCAGTGGAGGGTTACAGAGGTCCAGAGTTTACCCCAAAAACACATGGTGAGAAACTGAGTACTCCCTGGGTGGGACACCAGTACATCAAAGGACAATCTCACACACACACTACAGGCAGTTTAGAGTCACCAAACCACCTGAAATGCATGTCTTTGGACTGTGGGAGGCAACCAGAGCACCCTCAATTCCAGTCCATACTCTATCACAGGAAGAAGTAGTGCTGTAAGGTAGTGGATGCATTTTCTTTTAAACTGGATTAATGTAAATAATATTTATTTAAGTTATGACTTTAAACCTTTAATGCATAAATTGTACTTTTGCTGAGATGTACGTCGCTTTGGACAAAAGCATCTGCTAAATGAATAAATGTAAATGTAAATGTAAACCTGTACAGAATGAAAGTGAAATTCAGTTCAAGCGCAGGCAGGTGGGTACACAGCAAAGTGAAGGTTCATGGGAGAGACAGACATGCTGACCAGAGCCACCATGACTGATGGTTATTGAGTTTTACTATCTGCTGATTAAAAAAGAAAGAAATGTTTTATTGATTCGTCGTTCGGACTTTCAGTAGCGCGTGCAAATCGAACAAAGCAAGAGAGCCACGGAGCGGAGCAGATATTTAACTGTATTTCATTTCTTGATTCAAATATGTCATGAGATATTTGATAGTGGTCCGTGTCCTGTCCTCCCTACATGTCCTGTGAAAGATTTCATTCCCTGTGCAAGATTATTTACGCTGGACATGCTGCATTTAAAAAGTATCCTAGGTAAACAATTCTTGAAAAGGTTAAGAAACCGAGCTGACTTTGTCCAAGACAACTTCTGCTATTACGTTTGTATTGTGTATGTGAGAGAAATTTTAAATCACAGTTTTTATAAATAAATAACTGTTCTTCTTGTCATAAAAAACCTTTTAACTCTTCTCTCAGCTTTCTCCATCTTCTTTTCCTCTACACCCGCGTGGCTCGACTGCTGTAATGCTCTTCGTGAATGTGTCAAGGTACCCTGAACTGATACAGCAAGAATACCCTGCTCTATAAATAGGTAAATCATTGTAAAGTTAACTATCTAACACTATACACCACCTTAGAGAAGAGCATCAGCTAAATAAAGGGCAATAGTTTGACAGGCACATTCTGAACTGTTGTTTCAGTTTATGACTCGGAATGTATGAAAGTATGAAAAAACAAAACTGCTCACAAATTTATCTAGCAATACAGTTAAAGTATAATGACAATAGGAAATTAACAATAATAAATAGGGTGGCACAGCAAGTAGCGCTGCTGTCTCACAGCACCTGGGTGGTGCGAGAGGATGTGGGTTTGATTCTCGCTCAGTCTGTGTGGAGTTTGCATGTTCTCCCCATGTCTGTGTGGGTTTTCTCTGTGTGCTGTGGTTTCCTCCCACACTCCAAAGACATGCTGTTTAGGTTCCCCCATAGTGTGTGAATGACACAGAGTGAGTGAGTTCCACTGATGTATGGATGAGTGACCCAGTGTAAGTAGTGTATCTAGCAGTGTAAATCACCATGGTGAATAAGGTGTGTGGGCTGGTAACACTATAGGAAAATGTGGTTAAGAGTAAAGACTAAAAGTTTTTTCTATGTGCTGACAAAGAGGCCCAACAGGGCCGAGGGAACGTAATTCACTTTCAATTTATATAATGCTCTCTTCTCAGCAGAGTGACGTAGACAAATTCCTACTTCTAACATAAGTCACACCAGTCAGACGGTAAAAAGGCAGTAAATAAAAGTCGGAAGAAACGAGTACAGGACAAAGAACTGGTCAATAAATATTAACAGAGCTATTCTTATTTAAGAAACACACTGATTTTTATTTTAATGAGCTGCGACATCACGGGGTGTTTCCATTTTTTTTCTCCTTCTTTTGGTTTCCCCCTCCCCCTGACTTGGATTTTGGAATCACACCAGTCCATCACCGTCAATCAAGGAGTGATGGACGGAATTCGCCGGAACAGAAAGGCAAGACTTCCCACAGGTTGAAAACATATTTCCCAGAGGCCACTGGGGAACTTGCTCACGTATCAATGAACCTGTTCTAGTGTCATTTCGATATAGTGGCGGAAGACATTGCTTTGGGTTTTGACCCCTTTTTATTTCTGGGATGGAGTTAGAAAGTGGCTTTGTCTATAGCGGTTAGTTTAGTCTGGCTTTTACTTAACTTTTTTAAAAACCCTTTGAATTCTGCCAACTTTTGTAAGGTTTCTTTGTTGGCTCTATAGTTTGTACACTTTATTTGCTCTTTCAGGAGAGCATGAAACGCACGCTCCTGTTTGCGTACGCGATCCGTCTATTCATAATGCGTAATCTGGAGAAGGAGAGCTGGTGGTGTAGTGGTTAGAGCTACTACCTTTTTGACCCAAAGGTTGCAGGTTTGAGCCTCACCTTGGCAATAGTACCCTTGAGCAACATACTTACCCTAAATTGCTCCAGGTGTATAAATGGGTAAATAATTGTAACCTCAGCACTGTAAGTTGCTTTGGAGAAAAGCATCAGCTAAATGAATAAATGTAGACTTGATAGAAAAACTTTGCTGTGTCCGTCTACACCCCTAGACAACCTTGAGGTTGTAGCAGGAGCTGAAACACTGAGCTGAAGGCACAGCTCTGGCAGAACTAGTTTCTCTGTATTCTGAGAGTCACTCTGTTTCCCGAATTCCCCATTGCGCTTTGTAGCCCGGTGAAATGAAGTGGCTCTAGCGAGGCCCACGTCCCCGGGGAAATCCAGCGGCGAGAGGGAACCAGAGCCTTCACACAGCACTGGTCCCGACTGCCAAATCACCGCTGCTCTCTCAGTTGTCGGCCCCCTGACAACATAGAGAGCCGGAACAGTTACGCTCCAGAAATCGCTCTTTATGTGGGCAAGTCCGTTCAGGCAGATGAATAATTCAGCAGCGTTATCCTTTATTTTTTATTTTTTTTGTTTACTTTGCATATTTCATCGTAACCACAGGGATGCGCAGATGTCCTGCACCAACATTTTTTTCTTACGTAGTCCACAGCTTTAATATTGTCTCTTCTAAGGCTGAAGTTGTGGTAGCAGAACTCTTCTCGGGGAGATTCGCTTCCTCGAAAGCGTTTCTACGAGTTCCTGAGCGTCTGTCTTTCTCTGCGACAGATTCCAGCCATTCTGCGCTCATGTCACTGGAATTTTGGCCTGCTTACAATTTCCAGTCATAGGTAGAGAATTAATGTTCCTATGAAGTAGTCCTAGGGGTGGCACTGAGCCACAGGGGGTAGTACTAGTCCCTTCCAGTGTCTGGGCTGTGTGTTTGGACATGGATTCAAACGTGGCTCAGTATGTAGAGTTTGCATGTTCATGTGGGTCTCCTCCAGGTGCTCTGGTTTCCTTCCACAATACAAAGAGATGTCTTTCAAGTGAATTACTGACTCTCAGTTGCCCACAGTGTATGTATGTGTGGGTGAGTGTGTTTGTGTGTTTGCTCTGCCATGGACTGATGTCCCAGCCAGGGCGCACCCTATTTCACACTCTACTCTTCAGGAATAGGCTCCAGACCACTGCATCCCTACCACTGGACGAGAAGTTGATGGATGAAGCAGTCCTCGTAATGATCTTCTTATTGTCTTTAATGTGCTGACGTACTTTCTACCGCTGCACTGATTTGGCCTAAAATGAAGAAGAAGAAATAAAACAGGATATTGGGTATTTATAGCTGTCGATTGCTTGCAAGGACCCAATATTACTATTGAATTTTTTTCAATAGGCGTTGGATTTTCCCAAGGATTTATCCACCAGAAACAAGGTCAGAGCTCTGACAGCGTTCACGGTCACTACATTTCGAATCTTTTTCATTTACCATTTTTTGAGAGCGGTCAGTCGATGTCTGGCTTCGTACCAGAGCGAGACCCAGTCCGCCCCACCCGAGAGGAGTCGAGCTCTCAGCGCGATTGGTTTTATGGATCCTGACAGGCCGAATGATTTCGCGAGGCTGCGCCTCGTGGCGTTCGAGTGGGCTGAGAGGAGCCTTTACTGCAATGAACCACATCAATAACTGGTTTCCGCTTCAGGGCGTTGGTGGTCCAGAGCCTGTCCTGGAAACACAGGGAGTAAGGCAGGGTATATCCTGGATAGGACACATTACAACACAGGGCAAACACACACACTCATTCACACTACGGGCAATTTTAAGTCACCACTCCATCTGAAACACATGTCTTTAGACTGTGTTAGGAAACCAGAGTACCTGGAAAAAACTCACATGATCGTGGAGAGAACATGCAAGCTCCGCACAGATGGAGCTGGATTCAAACCCACATCTACACCCCCCCAGCCCAGCAGCTGGGATTCAACTGCTGCACCACTGTGCCGCCCTCGTCTCGATCCTTGTTCGGTTTTGTACCGGCTGTTGTGCGACTCAGCGAGGCAGGAAGCAAGATGTCTAATCTCACCCAGAAGGCAGTGCTAGTAGTCAAGCCTTCACACCGCACTGGCAGGCTTCCCGGCGTATTCTCCATAAACAAGGAATACACATTTCACCTTGTCGCTCAGTTTGCTGAACTACACTTCACTGGAGCAGTTGTCCCAGCTGTAGCGCTTACCGGAGCAGTGTTAGATCGGCGCGCCTCTTTCGTTTCGTGCCTCCTTCGTGACGGGGGTGAGATTTTGCCGTTTAAGATTAAATGGATCAGTGGGATGAGCAACACACCAGGACATATTATTTTTCTTGTACTGGAAGATGCTAATGGCATTGTTTCTGCAGCTCCTTTGTTTGATTTCTGGTGCTAAAACACAATTTCCTGCTGTTTGCTCGTCATCGACCGGCTCGCTCCCTGCAATTTACGCCTACGGTGACTGTTGCTGCCATAGTTACTTTGCTGGTTCAGGGCTTGGTGGCCAACATTTTAATATGATGATGCTTAGTGTTGTTTGCTGTGTTTCGTTCTCATTTGTTGTGTCCTTACGCAACACAGTGCTACTGCACTAAATTAGCGTGCGATACGGTGTTCTGTGAAGGTTACTGGTTCGAATCCCATTGCATGCATTGTACAAATGCGTTAAATTTAAGGCGCTCTGAACGAAAGCACTATCTGCGTGATGAAATAATAAAGAACGTGTTCATTCATCTGCATGAAGCAATTCTTCCGTACTGGGCCACCGTCATGTGGAGTCAGTCCTGGGAAACAAGAGTGTAAATTGAAGTACAGTTTAGGATGGGTGCTTGCCCGTTGCAGGGGGGACACACACCTGCACATTCACACACTGAAGACAATTCAGAGTGATTAGGTCACCTAACTCTGCGGAGCTTGCTTGTTCTCTCAGAGTTGGCGTAGGAGTTCTTCGGATGCTCTGGTTTCCACCAACAGTCCGAAGGCATGTGTTTCGGGTGGATTGCTGACTCTAAATTGCCCTTAGCGTGTATATGTCTCGGTGAATGAGTGTGTGTGATTGCCCGGTAATGGGCTAGTGTCTTTTTTGGGGTGTACCCTGTGTCACGCGGAACACAGGGAGCCGGGACGGCTGAACCCAAATGCAGCGCTGTTCGTCTGAAGTTGAGGGAAGAGGCAAGTTTTCAAAACCAGGGACAGGCGAAGGGTCGGTCGGTCGGCGAACGGGACAGGAACGAGGATCCGTGGACGTGGTCGGAAAACGAAGCAAGGAGTCAAAAACCGGAGATCGTGAGCAGAGAATAGAGTAAGTGTGTGTGTGTAGTAACGTGAGGAAGGGCAGTTGTCCCAAACGAGATTCCGCAACGGTACGGGAGCTGAAGAGGGTATTAATAGGGTGAGCGATTAATCACGAGCTAGCGCAGAGTCAGGTGTTGTCGCTGGTGTTGTGACACCTTGCCTCATGCCCTATGCCCTACAGAGTTTGTGCTATACCACCTCAACCCTGCGCTGGACAAGCAGTTTTTGATGATGGATGGATGGATGGATGGAGGGATGGACTCAGTCTAACTGCATGTCTTTGGACACCAATTTAGAGCCACAGAGAAGATCCAAAACCAGAGAGAGCTCATCCTCAATTTGAATTCACAACGGGGCAGCTGTGAGGCGACAGCACTTGCCCGATCGATGTAGAATTTGGCATCTTTTGGAAGAAGGCCAGTGTTCATTGGTGACTTCAGCACTCTTGTTAACAAAGAGAATCTTCTGGCATGTGTTGGAGTGAAAGAGGAGGTTGCAAGGCTGATAACCCTCACCTCACACAATGTGTGATCTAACTTTCTAGAGACGAGCGAGGAAATGATGGGCAGAAGCGAGCCAGAAGGGCTGTGAGGCGATAGAGGGGGTCCTAGTGGTCGGATGATCTAAGGGTCCGGTCCAGAAGTGCTTGCCGTTTATTACATCTCCTGGTGTGTTTCCATTTTTTTGTTTGGACTTTTTGCATTTATGTTGACTCTGCTTATGACATCCTAGATATAGTGTCGAGACGGAGAGCCAGGTGCCAGTTTGAAAGAAATATCAGTGGAGCAAAATGAGAATCCCACAAAATAATGGATTTCTGGTGGAAAAGGACACGGTTTCAGATAGAATTTTCTTAAATGAGACTTCAGTACAGTTTTGACATATATCGTTTTGTTTCTTGCATCAATGCATTACAACACAGGAACCAGTATCCAACACCAGATACATTAGCTGGTCATCACAGAACAGACCTATCCATCCATCCATCCATCAATCCATCCATCCATCCATTCATCCATCCATCAATCCATCCATCCATCCATCCATCAATCCATCCATCCATCCATTCATCCATCCATCAATCCATCCATCCATCCATCCATCCATCCATCCATTAATAGTAACCACTTGTCCAATACATGTTGTCATGGTCCAGAGCCTATCCTGGAAACATAGAGTGTGAACACCCTCAATGGGAATCACACACATAGATGCACACGCACTCACGCTACGGGCAATTTAGAGTTGCTATTTCACCTGAAACACATGTCTTTGGACTGTGGGAGGAAACCAGAGGAGCTGGAGGAAACTCTCACAAACACGGAGAAAGTGCAAACTCCATGAACTCTGAGCTGTGTTTCGACCAACTCCAAACCCACAGGCCAAGAACTGTGCGGCCCTAGCACTACCTACTGCTTCATTCAGTGGCCTCCTGTGTGTATAGGTGAACATTTTAAGCTGATCACGTTGTCCTGTTAAAGGTTAAACAGCAGGGTCCCTAGGGATTTGGATTTAGACCAATAGCAGTTTTTGGGTCACTGGATGTGATTCATGACTACGGTTCCCTGTCCATCCTCCCTCCCCAGTGTGAGCCGTTGTCTTCTAGCAAAAGTGCGGCAGACAAGTAGCCCCCGTTGTATGAGCAGAACTGGAATCTCGAACCGGTCTAAATTTAAGACATGCCCCAGCTCACATTCCAGAGCATAAGGTTTGAAATCTATTTTGGGACCATCAGCTGCCAGACCAGTCCTCCGGGATAGGGTGGACGCTGATAAATTGTGACCGTGCTCCAGACTCAACCATGCCTGGACAGCGTCCCGATAGCGTGGGGCCGCTGCGGGTCTGAATCCTGCAGCCTCTCCCTCGTCCTCTCCCACCAATCGCGGGTTCGATAGATTAAACAAAGCACGTTTAATTAATCTCCCTGGGATTTGAGGTGCCCTCATGTCTGGGAGATACACGAACACTGGGAAATGATACTGGACTTTAATCGATAGCACAGCACCCCTCACAATGCCCATTGACAGGTTCCTGCAGTGATGCAGCACAAATCGAGGTTCTCCCAGGGGGTTTATTGGCAATTCTGAAAATCGCTCAGGTCTGGTAGCTCTTGCTGTCTCTTTATGACGAACGAATGAGTGGACGGCTCATCGCCAGCCTTTACGTTTTAGAAAAACTGGTTCCATGCCTCCCTTTGTGTTGCTGGTGTCTATATTTTGTGCCATTTGCACATTTTTGGCTGATTTCTGACTTCATTTCTGTTCTCAGCCCCGACTGTGGATGCGATGACAGCGGGTGGTCAGATGCAAGAGTTCTGGTGAGGTGAACTCCTCCTCCCTGGACCACGCGGTGTTGGATGTGTACTCGTTCCAAGCGGCCCATGCTGGCCAGGCATCCATGGTGGCCTGGTTCCCGCTGCCACACCTGGTACTGGCTATGGCCTGCGTATGCTGCTGATGTTGCGGACCCTCTCGGTGGCTCCCGGTAGTGTTTGAAGGAACGCACATAGCAGAAGTAATTCACACACACACACTCACACACATTTTCAGAACCGCTTGTCCCATATGGGGTCGCGGGGAACCGGAGCCTACCCGGCAACTCAAGGCGTAAGGCCGGAGGGGGAGGGGACACACCCAGGATGGGACGCCAGTCCGCCGCAAGGCACCCCGAGTGGGACTTGAACCCCAGACCCACCAGAGAGGAGGAGCCGGTCCAACCCACTGCGCCACCGCGCCCCCAACCAGAAGCAATTTTCCAAACTAAAAAAAATCTTCAACCTATCCATAAGGGCAGATTCTGTGACCTTCTTCTCTACCTGCTTTTTCTGTGTCCCTCCACTAGTAGAGATGATTGATTACACAGTGGAAGGAACATTTATGACAGTGCGACTGGTGAGAATATATAGGAGATGTAAGCTGGTGAGCAGGGTACAGTGTCTTTTCAGTTGTTACCTGAAATCATGGATCATTTACTGTAAACTGCTTCTGTCACCCCTTGTTTTTGCGCAGTTGCAACACCCAACTTGCAGACAGGTTTTCTCTTCCACTTTGCGTGGGATTTTGTATTTCATTTTTCACTCTAAACTCAAGGATCACCTTTGGTTTTGTGTTCTTGTGTGGTGCAACAGATTCTTGTTCGGTTTGAAGAAGCTTCACATCCTGTTTCGTGTGGCGAGTGAGCACACGCACACACTGACTGAAACCATTTGTCCCAAGTGGGGGTCGTGGCAAACCAGAGGCTAACCCAGCAACACAGAGCGTAGGGCTGGAGGGGGGGGGGGGGACACCCAGGACGGGATGCCAGTCCATCACAAGGCACCCCAAGTAGGGCTCGAACCCTAGACCCAGCGGAGAGCAGGACCCGACCAAACCTGCTGGGCCACCATGCACCCCCCCCAAGTGAGCACCAACATACTGTAAGTTTTTAGGACCTACAATCCTGGTCTCAGAAGGCAAAGAAGACCTGATTTTTTACACTGTTATACCACAGGAAGACTTTCTTCTATATACCCTGTCATTTATGCTTATTGTTGCTTTTTGTAAATTTGTAGGAGTTGCTAAATCAACAAAAAAACATGTGCTTTTTACAAGTTGTATGGGAAGCTGTCACAGATGAACCAAACGGACCCTCCATTTCAGCACCAAACTCAGCATCAATACAACATGCGACTGCATCGATCTACGGTCCATTACTCAGTCGGATCGGGCGACTCCTACATGGAACTGCCCTGCGGCAGAGCACAGTATGAGAAAACAAGCCCCATACGCCACCTGGCTACTTGCTAAGTTGCACAGCTGAATTTGCCAGAATTTTAGCACATCTTCAGAATGGTAGATGATCATAATCGGTGAGTGCAGAAATGGCAAAAGCGTTCACGATGCGCTAAAAAAAAATCGTATTAAATTGGTGGGAATTTTTGTCACATTCGATCAGACCTTTGTGCCTTTACCCACCCATGAATTTACCGTACGTGCCTAAATTATTCTCTCCTTCGTTTCGGAGGAAAATGTTAGCTTTGCATCTATACTGAACGTATTAGATATGCAGTGCATTGAAACGTCTCATTCCGGTTGCTTGTTGTGTCCCTCCATATGTGGAATAACTCTCCTTGATGCGGTCTGCCTCCACTGCTTTCCGGCGTTCTACCGCCTCTTCGCTTTTAAGAAGCAATATATCTGTCTGCTCCACTCTCGGTGGCATTTAGGGAATGAATGTCCTCTGAGAAATGCCCTCAGTTCCAGCTGGAGACTGGGCCTCCTGCTTCTCAGCAGGGTTCCAGCACTGCTCTTTTCCTGCTGCCCGTTCAAAGCCACTCCATAATGCATACTTAAGGCTATTTATGGACCATATGGTTTGAAGGGTAAGCTGTTCCTTCCAGAGCAGGTCTTTGGTGGGTCATGCCAGAGGTGTGGTAGAGTAGATAAGGGCTCAAGTGGCACTGCTAGATTAATCTATCACTGTTCACCATATGTGTCCTGGACTCATGTGTGATCTCAAGTGGTCTTGCGGAGGGGAAACGGAGACACAGTGCAGGCATTCAGCTTTGGGTGTCTGCTCTGCAAGATGAACACCCGGGATGTGTTTCACAATGCCCTTTAGCTTCCTCAAGGTGGCGAAGGCTCACAGAAGGAGTCCCGGCTCCCCAAACACATTGACACGGTCTGCTTATCCCTGGACATGATCCCAGTTTGTACAACCAGAATGGGTACGAAGGGTATCAGTTTATTTACATGGCGTTAACCCAAAATTTCAGACACAAACATCAGCTGAATTCGTGAAGCATCTGTCATCCTCTGGGCTGCCATTTAATGTGGTCCACGGAGGATGGAGAGCGGGTCTCTTCCCAGCATCTGGCCCAGTTTCCGAGCACCGTTTGTTCACGCAGCTCAGTACAACAGCATGCATCGCAGTCGCGGTGCTCCGAGAAGGGCCGGCGGACATCCGCGAAGGGTGTGTTTCCTCCCTGGTGGGGGCTCTGAGGGGTAACAAGCAAAGCTCACCGAAGTGACCACCATTGGCCATTCTGTGGGTGAAACCGGAGCTGTTTAATTTACTTCCATCCACTTATCCGACACTTCTCTCCAGTGGGACTTACAGCAGTTAGTCCATCACAGTGATTTCCCTGTTATACAGCTGAGTTATTTTTACTGGAGTATTTCAGGGTAAAGACCTTGTTCTGGGACTGTACAGCAGGAGGGACTATTCGAACCTGGGCCTAAGGTGACAGTATATCCTCTTCTCTTCTCCTCTCCTCTCCTCTCCTCTCCTCTCCTCTCCTACCTTCTCCTCTCCCACCATCTCCTCTCCCCTCTTTCTCCTCTCCTCTCCTCTCCTCTCCACTCCTCTCCCCTCCTTTCTCCTCTCCTCTCCTCTCCTCTCCTCTCCTACCTTCTCCTCTCCCACCATCTCCTCTCCACTCCTCTCCCCTCCTTTCTCCTCTCCTCTCCTCTCCTCTCCTCTCCTCTCCTCTCCCACCATCTGCTCTCCTCTCCTCTCCTCTTCTACCTTCTCCTCTCCCACCATCTCCTTTCCTCTCCTCTCCCCTCCTTTCTCCTCTCCTCTCCTCTCCTCCCCTCTCCTCTCCTCTCCTCTGACTTCATATATTCTACAATAAAAATGTCCCCAAACTCAACATTTTCATTTTTTGTCCCCCTGATCTCTGGGTGTGGACAGTGACACCATACAGCGCCCCAGTTTTCTGCTGTCTTGCAGAATCCCCGGTAAAACCGGTCCTTTGTGGAAGAGGTCAGCAGGTGCAAGGTTTATAAACCTTGTTCTATGATCAAGAGATAGCAGGCTGGGATCCAAGGAATGGACCTTCATAATAATAATAATAATAATAATTATTATTATTATTATTGTAATACTCTTTTCCAGAGCAATGTTAGGTTTGTACACTAAGCTACTCACAATGCCTAACCCATTTATACAGCTGGGTAATTTTTACTCTCTGTTCAAGGTAAGTACTACGGCAGGATGGGCGCAATGTCAAATGATCACAGTTTAAAAGTGCACCAGTCTGTGAAATTGCTGTCAAAGTTACATGGAGAAAACAAAACACTGGAGTTGGTTTTATCCTTAGAGATGACTCGAGAAGGACATTGAAGGAAAATCTGGAGGCGCAGACCTCTGTGACCAGAACGAACGCGTTCTTATTTTCGCGATCTCATTCCGAGGACACGGCCGCTCTGCGGAGGAGAGCGTTTTCCACCACGCGGCTCGCTGCACAGTCCCGCAACCACAGTGGTTCAGGCACGAATGAGCACGACTCGCATTCCGCGCTTCTGTTTTTCTCTTCCTACCGTCTCCGCGTGGCCCTCGCTCGCCCTTCCTCTGCCCTTTTCACCGCAGCTTCCTCAGAAAGGCCAAAGTGCACGGAACAGCGTGCACCGAACCCATCCTGTATCCAACATGACCTCTGACCTTTGACACTCTAGCTGTAGCACCCTCGAGCAAAACACTAACCCCAAACTGCTCCTGTAACAACACCCTTCTGTACCAGTGGATCAGTAGCTGTCTTTGGTTAAAATGTCAGTTAAATTTAAGAAAATTAAGAATACCGTGGGGGGTACAGTGGCGCAATGGGTTTAATCAGGTCCTGCTCTCTAGTGGGTCTTGGGTTCAAGTCCTGCTTGGGGTGCCTAGCGACGGACTGGCGTCCCGTCCTGGGTGTGTCACCTCCCCCTCCAGCCTTGCACCCTCTGTTGCCAGGTTGGGCTCCGGTTTGCCGCGACCCTGCTTGGGACAAGCGGTTTCAGACTGTGTGTGTGTGTGTGTGTGTGTGTGTGTGTGTGTGTGTGTGTGTGTGTGTGTGTGTGTGTGTGTGTGTAATAATCCCTTTGATCAGCACAGCACCTGAGCTGTGAGGTTGGATGTGGGTTTGAATCTGGCTGAGTCAGTGTGGAGTTTGCATGTCCTTCCTGGGGTTGCGTGGATTCCCTCTGGGTGCTCTGGTTTCCTCCAACAGTTATCTGTTTCAGGTGTATTGGTGACTCTAAATATCCCTTAAGTGTGTGTGGTTGCCCTGTGTTGAGCTGGTGTCCCCATCCAGACTTTACCCTGCCTCATGCTCTATGCTTCCAGGATAGGCTCTGGACCACCATGGCCCTGCACTGGACAAACAGCTGCTGATACTGGAGGGATAAAGGTAATAACATTAATAATGCGAACAAAACAGTGGTACTGGGCTTCTGGAAAGCTGGACCTGGGACCGACAGCGGGCTGAAGAGAGGAGAAGCTTACCTCAGCCCCCTGAACTCCGACTCACACCTCTCCTCCATTCTCGTTGTTCAGACTCAGCATCTACCTTGCAGATTTACACAAACCGGTGGGCGGCAGACAGAGGGATATATTTTTTATGGAGGGACTCGGGTTAAAGGCTGACGGAGTGCTTTTGATTTCGCTGCCCGAGCGCGGTCTCAGCACACCGTCCGCAACGCGCCACCTGGAGAGATGATTTCGCCGCAGCGCCGCCGCCGAGGAGGTCGGACGCGGGGCGGGGGAGGGGGACCATGGATCTTCCTGCCACTGACGCTCTGTGTCGACCGTGACCTCGGCTGAGGACGTGGGGAGGAGGGTTGCGAGAGTGAGGTGCTGACGCTCTTTCCATGGACGGTAGATCAACTGGGGAGAGAGTAAGCTTGCGCCACCCCGACCACGCACACCTGAGATAGCAATGACCTGGCGACTCTGGGGCTGTAAGGAGATGAATGTGTTCTCTAAAAAATCGAGTTCAATTAATATTGAGACATCCTTGAGCCTCAAACCAAGTACGGTCGTACGTGAGATCTGCCCATTCGAGGTCCAGCCATGTGGCTTCACATGGAGTTTAACTCAATAGCCCTCCTTGAGCTCAGGAGACATTTCTTCCCATTCGCAAGGGCCGAACGTGCGTTTCGCCATCGTCCCGACAACCGAGCGGCGCGACACCGCAGCCTCCACGCGGCCTTCTTCGCAACTCTACTTTCTACTTGCTCTGCATTGCTTTCTCCCCCTCCGTCAGGCCTTCTCATTCCTCTCACCTGCAGTAATCTCAGGAACCGCGCTCCCGCTTTGGAGCGTCCGGGCAACGTCATCTTGTCCGCTGAGCGTGAATTCATCTGCATCGTTTTCATCCGTCATTCTTTCGTCCTCGCCGTTCGGTACCAGTAGCTACGAAAGAGCTGAACGAGCGCGAGCCAAGAGTCTATTGTGCGCTGTTGTAGAGGAATTAGTGGAGGGAAACTGCCCTGTTGTGTCGTGTTGTGATCGCTGATGTTGACCGCCGAAGTAGTCGTATCCGCTTTACTGGGATTTGGTGGAGTTTTACCGTAAATGGGTCCATTTTGGATCTCAGGAGCACAGGAAAATGTTTGAAGCTAACGGCACGTGTTCGAATTCATCTTACGAAGGGTTTTTCAGGAGCGCGTTACTTTCGTAAGGCGGGGCAAAACTTTACAACACTTTACAAAAGTGCTCTCGGAGTGGGACAAAACCAAAAAGGTGACGACAACATCGGAAATCAGTACATATCAAGCATACCCTCTAAAACTGCAAAAAACCCACGAAACAGATGATCGAAAATAAAACGCAGCCATCAAATATTGACAAAAATCCTCCTATGCCTGTCACGTCCACGGCCACAACACAAGCAACAACACGTGACTCTGCACTAGCTCACGAGTAATCGGTCACCCTATAAAGACCCTCTTCAGCTCCCGTACCGTTGCGGAATCTCGTTTGAGACAACCGCCCTTCCTCGCGTTACTACACTCTTGCTCTGTCCACGATCTCCGGTTTTTGACTCGTCGCTTCGTTTTCCGACCACGTCCACGGATCCTCGTTCCTGTTCCGTTCGCCGATTGACCGACCCTTCGCCTGTCCCTGGTTTTGAGATCTTGCCTGTTCCCTCAACGTCTAACGAACAACCCTTGCACTTGGGTTCATCCGTCTCGGCTCCCTGTGTTCCGCGTGACAATGCCATTTGTACCCTGCTTCGTACCCTAGGTTTCCAGGATAGACTCCGAACTGCCATGACCCTGCATTGGACAAGCAGTCACTGAAATGGGGTTGTGACCTGGGCAGCTGCCTACCGGGCTCACTCTTAACATCCGCTCTTTTTCAATAATGAATCATCCATAAATTTTTCTTGATATATGATATAGAATATACAGGCAGTCCCTGGATTACGAACGCCTGACTTACATACAACCCGTAGTTACGAACCACCCCCTGTAAAGCCTACTATATTAAAAATTCGAGTTACATACGATGATTCGTAATAACAAGCGGGCGCTACTTTGCGACCACATCAAAACGTTCTGTGTCTACAGCGGTCCGTCGGCTCACGAACCTGACGTAGGACGAAGACTTTTTCTTTTCGCTCGGACCACGTTGCTTCTGACAGTGTCTCGTGTGTTCCTGTATTTGGCTTTAATTTCTTTGTTTTTACCCTCCTAACCATGGCACCAAAGCGTAAATGTGATGCAAGTGCTGGTAATGCATCCAAGAAAAGGAAGACGATCGCAATTAAAACTAAAGTGGAAATACTGAAACCATCGGAAATAGGTGAAACGCCGACGAACATTGGAAAAGCAAACATTAAAGTTTCTTTAATATTTTATATACCTACACGCACGCACACACTTCTCCTCCTCTTTCTCTCTCTTATAAATACTGTACTTAACATTATTATTATTATTACTGTTGTCGTCGTCATCATCATTGTCATCGTTGTTGTTACATAAAAGATGTTTCAGTGTATCTGGAAGTGTTTCTTTAATGTTTTTTATGCATAGAAAGGTACATGATATACTATATACTAAGACAAACATTTGACAAACTGACAATAGATACCCACCATACCTTTCTGTTCTGACTTATGTCAAAATCCGGCTTAAACACAGACTGAGGAACAGAACTCATCCGTAATCTGTGGACTGCCTGTATATATATATATATATATATCTTAAAAAACACCATTATAAGTGCTTTTGTACAAATATAAAATTATATGGCATCAAACAGCATTTAGTTAATAAACTAAAGTGTGTTTGGGTGGCATAGTGGCACAGCGAGTAGCTCTGCTGTCTTACAGCACCTGGGTGGTGTGAGAGAACAGGGGTTTGATCCCCACTCACTCTGTGTGGAGTTTGTATGTTCTCCCCATGTCTGTGTGGGTTTCCTCTGGGTGCTCTGGTTTCCTCCCACTGTCCAAAAACATGTTCTTCAGGTTCACCCATAGTGTGTGAGTGTCAGTGTGTTCCACTGGTGTATGGATGAGTGACCTAGTGTATCTAGCAGTGTAAGTCACCATGGTGAATAAGGTGTGTGGCCTAGTAACACTACATAGTATCCATTGTAATTTGCTTTGGAGAAAAGTGTCTGCTAAGTGAATAAGTGTAAATGTAATAACAAATGATTTTTGTCCACCATAAATTACTTGTCTTTCATAAAATGAAAACGAAAGATACCCAAGTCCGGCTAAGTTCAGGTCTTTGACCAAAGGTTTCTAAGATTGCAGCCGTATTCTAAGTCATCTTCACACTTATAATTATGACACACTTTCTCCTGTGCCGAGAGCAGCAGAACAGCGAAGTGTGATTATGAAGAAATGAATTAAATTGATCTGAATGTCAAATATCTTTTTTCATTATCATTTCAATTGAGCGCATTAAATATAATTATAGGCTGGAAAGAGGATCCAAAGAAGCTCTTTTCACACACCAAAGAAATACAAGACTTCCTCGGAGACGTGGCGAGATTTTGACCTCTGTTAACGATGGTGTTTCATCACAAAGCCTTTATTTTCATCTCAAACTGCACAAACGTATCTACACGGATATTTGCTCAGGCATCTTGTTCTCGGAAGGCTATTCGTCTGCTCTGAATGTGTGTTTTCATTCATTCGTACAGCCAAGCAATTTTTTAGTGGAATGTTTTTGGTAAGTACCTTGTTCAAAGGTACTACAAATAGAAGAGTTGAACCTACAACCTTGGGATCCAAAGGCACCAGCTCTAACCACTACACTGCCAGCAGCCCTGTTTTTTGGGTTATATTTTAAAAATGGTCATTAAAAACTGTAGAAGGAATGGTGTGCTGGTGTCTACAGAACAGCACTGGTGACCATGTAAGTGGTTACACATATAAAGCCTGGGGGGGGGTCAGTTCAATCAAGTAATTCTCACCTGTGCTTCTTTCACCCATCTCCAAGGTGCCTTACACAGTGACATAATCACATTTACACTGATTTCCCTACTTATGCAGCAGGCCGTTTTTACAGTTTCAGTTCATGGTAGGTACCCTAATCAAGGGTGCTGCAGCAGGAGTGGGATTTGAACCCAACACCCTTATGTTGCAAGGCAGCATCCCTAGCTGCTACACTAAATAGAACACTTTTCCCGAATGATGTAAGGAGCAGTAAGTGAGTGTATTCCACACCAGCGCTCGCCACATGTATCCGGAGACGGTTGCCGTGTTGAGCAGGGTGCTTCTTCCTGTAACGCAGGATGAAGTGCAAGTGCGCCCCCTAGGTAGGAAACTAACACACTGCATGAGGTTGAATTTTAAGTCGTGAAAAAGAGGGGATGTGGGGGCACGGTGGATTTGACCTCTGTCTGTTCTCTGGTGGGTCTGGGGTTCGAGTCCCGCTGCAGGTGCCTTGCCAGGGACTGGCATCCCGTCCTGGGTGCGTACCCTCCCCCTCCGGTCTTGTGCCCCGTGTTGCCCGGTTGGGCTCCGGTTCACCACAACCCTGCTTGGGAGAAGCAGTTTCAGACTGTGTGTGTGAAAAAGTACTTAGAAAATGAGCACTTTCTTTGTCTGTTGATGGTATAAATATTTCACACGTGTTCTTCTGAGGTACAGTCTTACCGTCATGTGATGAAAGCAGTTAAATATATGTGTGATTTCAGAGCAGTGGGTGCGATGTTTGTTCCCAAATGATTGGCGCTGCAGGGGTGCAAACCCTCAGTGGAACTCTCCACTTGTCAATACCCATGTCCCTTTGCTTTCTCGTGTCCCGATCGTGCGCGTGTCCTGGGTAACCCTTCCCAAGGACTCTGCACACTGCACGTTTCATACAAGCCTTTCCGCTTTTACCTCATTACAGCACCGGTGCTCAGTCCACATACTCAGCTGCAAAGTGTAAAGTGTGTGTTATATTTATATGGGTGTACAGTAAATATGTGCTGGGTTAATGATCTAACAAATATGGCCATTATCCATCCCGTCATTCTAAAAAGCTGCTTGTCCAGTGCAGGGTCCTGGTGGTCTGGAGCCCATCCCGGTAGCATAAGGTGTAAACTGGGGTACACAATGGATGGGAGGCTTTTCCATCACAGGGTAATCGCACATAGTCACTCACTGGGGCAATTTAGAGTCACCATTTCACCTGAAATACATGTCTCTGGACTGTGGGAGGAAACCAGAGCACCCAGAGGAAACTGACATGAAGGTGGGGAGAACATACAAACCACACACCTATGGAGCCAGATTGTAAGCCACATTCAAACCCAGAGCCCAAGAGCGGGGAGGCACCAGCACTACCCGCTGTGCCACCGTCCTGCTCATAAGGTCATTAATGAAGGTAAAAACTAACTGTTCAGAGAAACATGACATTTGAGTGGCTAAGATTCGAAACACACCAATTTCAAAAGGCCTGAAAGCTGTGCTTTAATCTCAGGGTTCAAAATTAGTTTTTTCCTTGCTTTATCATATCTATAGGTATGCTGGGAAATGCGAGGGCCTCTGGGCTGCGGAGCCCTCTGTGTGCACAGGAAATTGTGTGTGTGTGGGGGGGGGTATTGATGCTGTCATTGTTGAGTGAGCCCGGCCCTGGGTTCAAAGCAGGCCTAACACGAGCCGCTGATCCACATCTCCGCACCTCACAAGCCCTTAGGCCGTGAAGATGGGTTACGGCTTTTACTGTATTACCTTACCCTGTTTTTGATAGGCCCCACACAGCACCATGGCTGTGGTCTTTTGACTGGTATCTGTAAATTAATGGCATGGCCAACGCCTGCTGTGCGACGGGTCTGGGGTTCGAGTGCCGCTGGGGCGCCTTGCAATGGACTGGCGTCCCGTCCAGGGTGTTTCCCCTCCTCCTTCAGCCTTGCGCCCTGTGTTTCTGGGATAGGCTCCAGCTCACCAGGACCCTGCTGGGGTCAAGTGGTGGGTGTATGTCATTATTTATGATCACGCATATGTGAATGTTATCCATTCACAGAACCCAAATGTATACTTTAACAACTGAAAATGTACTGAAAATTGTTTTTCAAGGCTGAAGTCTGTTAAATGAGCGAAGAGATAAACGCAGTTTAGTGCGTAGACTGACAGTTTGTTTCGCAGAAAATGTCACCTACAAAGACACGGGTGGCGCCGCGTCTTGTCGTGATTATAGAAAATATAGGGCAGCAAATCTTCAGTTTCCCATTGAAAACGTTTCTTATGAAAAACTGTTTTTTTAATTATTTTTCCAAGATTACTTTTTGCAATTTCTAATTTTCGATTTTTTTTTCCGTTTTTCAATTTTTCAGTTCTTGCAGTAGTCTCTACTAACTCTCCACTTAGTTGGGGTGCTTTGGGCAATGTGCAGTTTGCTGTATTCAGCAGCACACATTTAGTGCAGCTAGACTGGAGCTGCCCAGAGAGATATATACAGTTACTTTTCTATGGAAGTTTTCATCTATACATGTATGGTGTCCTCTGCTCGGAGTTTTGAACTTCATTTCTCACATTAATTAATTTACGTGCTATGCTTTGCTCTTGCATCTTGATTTCTAGGGGCTTTTATTGGAAAGGCATCCAAATAGGTACGGATGCAAAACTAATTGGGTTTAATGTAATATAGTGTAGGGAGTGTGGGGGGCGCAGCGGGTTTAGCGGGGGCCTGCTCCGTGGTGGGTCTGGGGTTCGAGTCTTGCTTGGGGTGCCTTGTGGTAGACTGGTGTCCCGTCCAGAGTGTGTCCTCTCCAGCCTTGTGCTCTGTGTTGCCCGGTTAGGCTTCGGGACAAGCAGTTGTAAATAGTGTGCTATATATAATCGGATTGTAGGGTTATAATTATTTATTTATTAGACGCTTTTCTCCAAAGCGACTTCCAATGTAGTGTTTTGAGCCCACACACCTTACTGACCAAAGTGACTTACGCTGCTAGATACACTACTTACACTGGGTCACTCATCCATACACCAGTGGAACACACTCTCTGTCACTCACACACTATGGGTGAACCTGCACAGCATAGCATGTCTTTGGACTGTGGGAGGAAACTAGAGTACCCAGAGGAAACCCACTGGGCACTGATTAACAGAACTTTTTTGATTTTATATTAGTGCTTTTCCTTTCATTAAAATTAAGATATGTACAAATCAGGGCGTGCGGTGGCGCAGTGGCGCAGTGGGTTGGACCGGGTCCTGCTCTCTGGTGGGTCTGGGGTTCGAATCCTGCTTGGGGTGCCTTGTGACGGACCGGCATCCCGGTAGGCTCTGGTTCCCCGCGACCCCGTATGGGACAAGCGGTTCTGAAAGTGTGTGTGTACGTACAAATCATACAATGCATTAATTATGCTCATTAACCTGGATCCTTGTGTTATGAAGGTTCGAGTTATTAATTTTCAAAGATACATACATTTCTGTTACATTTATATTTACATTTATTCATTTAGCAGATGCTTTTCTCAAAAGCGACGTACATCTCAGAGAAAATATAATTTGTGCATTACATTAAGAGAAAGAGACATAGTTGCAGACATGTCATTCTTAAGTAAACCTAGTTTATTTTCCACTTGATGCACCGATGTTCATCGCTCGAGCAGGTGCACAAAACGAGAGATAGATGAATCCTTGATGACCTTACTACAGTTTTTTTTTTAAAAAATAAGGTACACATATGTTCTCTGAAACTGCTCGTCCCTGTGGGGTCACGGGGAGCTGGAGCATAACCCAGCAACACAGGGCATAAGGCCGGAGGGGGAGGGGACACACCCAGGACGGGACGCCAGTCCATCGCAAAGCACCCCAAGCAGGACTCGAATCCCAGACCTATCGGAGAGCAGGACCCGGTCCAACCCACTGCAGCAGCATACAGCAGTAGTGGCCGTGTAAATGGTTATCTTGGTATTATCATGAAGTCTTGTAATGAAACACATTCAGACATAAATGGAACAGAAGAGCACTTTGGGACCACCGTTATTCAACTCACTTCCACAGTGTTTACAGCTCCTGTGTGCTCCTCCCGAGTGTCAGATTAGTGACAACATGAAGAATTTCGACCACATTTACAGGATGAACCACTCAACAAATGACGTTGAATTGGGGTTTGGAGAGAGTGTTTCTGTTTTGGGACATTTTAAATTAGTTTTAATTTTAATGTAGCTCAATGCGTGTTAAAATGCAAAGTTTCACTATGTATTTTTATTTATTATAAAAATATCCTATTACAACTATATATAAGATTTTAAGATGAGTTCATCTGTAAAGAATAGGGACGTGAGTTATTTTATTAAGCTTTTTTTGATTGTTTAGATAACAACGCATCAGATGGCCAAGTTATGAGGCTTTACGTGACGTCATACAGCACGTGGGCAGTGAATAGCCGTTGTATTCGGGCGGGTTCGCTAGGTGTCGCTGTCAGATTTGTAAAGCACATTCGATGGTCAGCTGGGAGGATTTCCTTGAAAAATAAAAAAAACAACAACAAAAAATCCACAACACAGAAAACAATACAGACAGGAGTGCATATAACATTTCCAGAAGTATATAAAAACATCATTGAGGTACGTATTACAATACACAGGCGACAGAACAAAAAGTAAAATGTTCGCGCATCGCTTCATGTTTTTACATTTTGTAATTTATTAGCTCTCAGGTAGGTCTTTACTTCAGTGTGAAACTGCTCCGTCCGTTTTACGTCAACAACGTCTAGTCTATGGTGCCGGTACTATATAAGTCAATTACAAACGATTTTAACTGTTGGGTGAAATTTTATCATGACATCACTTTCTTTCAATTTAATTTACAGTTCAGTCCAAAAGGTTTTTTAAAAAAAAAAAAAAAAAACTATGGCACACAAGCGACACAAAAGTTGAACCGTTTCAGGGCCACCGACTGTCAGTCACAAGAAGAAGCACAGCTCCGGACTGCGTTCGTTTTCAATGTAAGTGATTACGGCAGGAGAAGAGGCGCGTTTTATTCGGGCGGTTTCGCTAGGGGTCGCTGTCATATTTATAAAACACATCTGCGCTCGGAGCTCACGCTCAGATTTCCTTTTTTTTTTTTTTTTCCTCCCCCCCCCTCCTTCCCCCCCCCCCTTCCCAGGCCGAGCGGCTCCTTGCACAACAACAGACACACGGCTGAGCGCGACGGTTAGCGCAGGAGCGCAGCAACGGGGGGACGAACGATCGCCATCCATCCTTTCGCGTACGCCTCGTAATCGGGAAAAGCAGCGCCGCATTCGAGTGGAACTAGCATTCGCGCGCCCGGGCGGTGAGTTCTGGGCGGCGGCCGCCGCGTCCCCGAGGCGCTGGCCCGGGTTTCACGGAACCCCCTCTCCCCGCTACCGCTTTGTTCTGGGGAAGCCGCCATTTTTATCCTCCTCCTCGACCTTTTCGCTGCGCGCGTTCGGCGCCGTGCGGCCCGGCTCGGCTCGGCTCGGTTCGGCCCGTCCGGGGCTTCAGTCTCAGGACATGATGGAGCTGTTTCTGCCCCGACTCAGCGTGTTCATCCATTGTTGTGTTCTTCGCTTCGTCATTTCGCCGACTCCGTCCCGTCCGTCTCTTCGCGCAGCTCATGATGATCATGATGATGTTGCTGCTCTCTGCGTCTCACTTAATAACAACAGTAAATTACTGAGTAATAATAATTATAATAATTATTAATAAATGTTATACGCTGACTTAGTCCACAGCGCGAAGCCGACGACACAAAACGAATTCCTAAAAAAAAAAAAAAAAAACCTCCTTGTGAGGCTCGTCGTTTTGCGCTCCTCTTTCCCTCACCTGTGTGTGTGTGTCGCTCGGCTGCTGTTCCGGCCCTAACTAACGGTGTCATTTCTCTGCGCTGTTTTGCTGCTTCTTTACTTTTCCTTCAGTTCGTTTTTTTTAATGTCACTATCACGTTCTTCTTAGGTAAAGTTTTAGGCCCCCCCCAGCTGGTGAAAAGGAGGAGGAGGGGGGGTTATTTGAGATGCAGTGTGTTTAGATTTACTGTGTTTCTGTTCCTGTGTGTGAATCCTCCCTCTTCCAGACCCCTTCATGACCTTATGATGGAGTACAGCTTCTTCACCATCCTTCTCCCTAAACATTCCCCCCCAAAACAATTTCTGTTGTACAAGACATTGATTGTTTAACCACTTCCTACCTGCTTTTCGCGCTCACTGAGCGGCAGGTGCTGAAGCAGTCGGGACTGTTCGATCAAGGGCTGGGATTGAACTGATCAAGGTGCATACAGCGAGTAATACAGTAAATGTTACCCGCTTGTATAGATGGGGACATGATTGTGAAGTTAATCGTTGCACGTCACCTTAGACAAAGGTGTGAGGTCGGTAAACTGGAGCAACGGGTGGTGCGGCGGTTAAAACGGTCATCTTCTACTCGGAACGACAGAGGTTCGAATCCGACTTCCTGATGTAGTACTTCTCCGCTAAGCCTCGAGTTGATGCAGTAAAAATGAACCGCTCGTAAAAATGAGTGAATCATTGTAAGTAGCTTAACGTCGTCAGTCACTCCGGAAAAAAGTGAGCCGACCAAGTGAAAATAGTGTTACTTCAAGTAGTACGGTACGGGCTGTACTGTAGTAGAACCTGGTGAGCTGAGCTGATCTGAAGATCTGGATGGATTTTGTTCTGTTATGACAACAGTGACTGCGTGTCACTTCCCAATTAGTGCGTTCAGACCGAAGAGATGTCATCTGTGCCATCGCTGCAGGCAGTTTGTCTTCAGTTGGAAGTAATGTGTATTTCTTAAATGATCCTCTTTATAAACACCACTGTTGGTTTTTTAATGTCTGAAATCATCTTTGCTTTTGGTAGATTTATGGCCAAGTCCTTGTCACAGTTCTATTGATGTTTCAGCCACTGTGGGAGATTGCATTTATTGAGTTTTGCTGTGGATAACCCCATTGTTGAATTGCATTTGATTTAGTTGACAAAACATCTGCTTCTTGCTAAAGAGAATCTACCTCTGTTGCTTTCATCTGACTAATTTGAGTGCTCCCTTTCCAGAAGGGGGCACTCAAATTAGTCTGAAATTTTCATATTTTCACTGCTATTCTCCAGAGGAATTTATGTTGACATTTGGAGTAATTCGAAAACTCTAAGCACTCTAGTGTAGTATTTCTGCCTTTATGGTCAGCATGGTTTATATCCAGTATGTCCGGGTGTATGCAAGCAATGTGAATCAAACGCAGCGAGGCGAGTTAAAGAATTTTGATTCGATTTCGCACCTAAAATTAATGGTATCGCTTTCGGAGGTGTGGGTTTGAAGATCACCATTTCTCCTGTAGCATGTCTTCGGACGGTATGAGGAAAGCAGAGCAAACACTTGTGAACACAAGAACGTGCAAGCTCTGCACAGACTAAACTCGATTCAAACCCACATCTGAACGCACAGCCCCAGGAGCAGTCCTACCCACTGCACTGTTGTTTCCAGCTACAGCAGGGCAAAATCTCAAAGCTTTCCTTGTTTTAATGAAGCGGTGTAGCAAGCATTTCCCCCATGTGCTTTGCTTGGTAACAAAGCATGTGTTCTCAGCTGTGCGTAGTGACCTCTCTGTCTTACCGTATTGCTTATATTGAGCTGTTAATTAATGAACAGCCAAGGTGCTGGAAAATACATCCCTTAGGTGACAGTTTACTATTTTTCTGTGGTCCAGCTGCCTTTAGATCTGTCGCTCAAAGCAGGGGATGCCCAGTTCCAGGCTTGGACTTGAAGAGCAGTTTACAGGTGTTTTCGGCAAGCTGTTCCCTCGCGTCTAGATGGGTGCGTCCTGTAGCTAGGGCTTTTCCCCTGATGTCTGATGTTATGACTGAAGAAGGATGGCTGTTTCATGTGGCCCGTTGTGTTGCCTGATGTCTAAAGTTGCCACTTGCCGTACTCCTTTGATCTTAGATGGGTGCCATCTCCCCGAGTCCTTGGGGATATCCGCCCCTATGCCATACAAGTGCTGCATTGTGGATGAGACAGGCACGGTCTTGCCCGCTGGCTACAGATCTGCCACTTTTGGTCTTTTTACAAAATGTGTCCACAATGTAATAAGGTGACCTGTGGGGAAGGGTGCTTTTCAGAATTGCACTAAAACAAGAACACTTAGTCTGACACGTCAGTTCATACCGACTGTTTTTGAACATCTTTGGGTTTGCCTCTCAATTTGATGCGCAGTCTAGTCAAGCTTGTGTAAACAAATACTTTGAAATGGCTGAAACTGCAACACTGTATCACAAGTGTATCACGCTGTTTCCAGTTCAGAATACATTTTAAAATTCTGCTGATGCTTCTGATGTGTTTTTGCTTAGTATTTTGTTGGTAATAACTGTCCGGTCTTAACTGTTTTTTCTTTATTTTTGTTCATAGTTGGTATTTAAGCACTTAATTGTGATTTTTAGGATGCTTTATATGTCAGAAAACACCAAGTGGTAATCCTAGTATTTTTTTTAAGTCTTCCAAGCCTCACGCTGCATTATGGACAGGCTGTTCAGGATTATGTTTTAGCTTGGCAGAGGTAAACTGTGTGCAGTTAGAATCAAACCTTTTTTAAAACTGAATATTTTAAGGGTATGTTGTGGAACTTTTAGAAACTCGAAAGCCAAGTGATCTATTTTTTTTTAAGGGCTTTCTGTAAACATTCCATGCTTATGTCATCTGAGCTTTTACTTGTGTGTTTTTTGTTGATTTATAATAAAACAGGTATAAAATAAATGTTCCCTCTTTTTCTGTAGGAAAAAAAGGCACATAGGAAGAGGTGCAAGAAGAAACTTCCATACTCGATGACATTACATCGCAATGTCCGATCGCTTGGGGCAAATAACGAAGTCCAAGGATGGGAAAAACAAGTACTCCTCACTCAGCCTGTTTGATAAGTACAAGGGAAAGTCAATAGAAGTTCAGAAATCTACAGGTAAGAGCTCGCATACTGCTCTTGAAAATGGTTTGCAGAGTTTATAGTTATACCTAGAGGGAAGAATGGCATGTTTCTTTGTTTAATGTCCAGCATGTGTCCCTGATTTGCCACTGTTGATGGGTTATGCAGTGTTCCCCCAAAAGATGATGGCAGTGCATTCTTGAAAAAAGTGAACACTCATAATTTGAAGTAATTACCTTTACCAAAGATAATTTAACAAAAGGGTGCCAGTTTTGAGATTCAGGAAAGAATAAAAATCATCAGCAAATTGCATAAAAATGGGCACAGTTACTTAGGTAGTTAACATTAGTTTCGGAAAATGTAAGGCAGTATCCTTTCATTAATTACTTTGTAGTACTGTATGTCTGTACATGTGCTTGTTCAGCTCTTTCATAGCTAGGACGCACCGTACACTTAACAGACTGTGGGATTCCTCTGTTGCTCCGATTTACTCCCACAGTCCAAAACATGTTTCAGGTGACTTGACTTGAAATGTCCCTGTGTGCGTTGCTGTGCTGTGTAGATGCTATAGATGGGAGAATGGTGATAAAATAGTATATCTAACATTGTTAGTCACCTTTGTTAATGGTCTCAGCTTAATACTGGTTAGTAAGAATTATAAGTTGCTTTGGAGAATTCTGTGTTCTGAAAGAATAAATATAAATGTCAGGCGGTGCTTTGCTGTTGAGGGGCACATAAAATCTAAATTTCAGTCCTCCTGAACCTGAAGAAATGCTCATTAAGTCAAACTAGGGGTATTAAATGAAACTCTTCAAAGTTAAATTCCTATATCTTGAACTGGCATCTCTCAGGGATGACTTTAATTGCATATTTAATGTCCTTTTTGTAATCTTGCAAGAGTTGTTTGGGCTTATGTATTGTCAAAGGCATCTGTCTCCCATCTCCAGTTGTCGCTCGACATGGCCTGCAGAGTCTTGGCAAAGTGGTTCCCGCCCGGCGAATGCCCCCTCCGGCTCACCTGCCGAGCCTGAAGTCTGAGAACAAAGGAAACGACCCCAACGTCATTATTGTGCCCAAGGACGGAACAGGATGGGCAAACAAGCAGGAGCAACCCGATCAAAAGAGGTGAGATGAGTGCCTTGCCCGTACGCCTGGCTTTTTACGAGAGCTAGAGACAAATTTCTCCCGCCACTGAGCTCCACCAGTTTTGTAGCCTGCTGGGCTGACCATAAAAATTCTTTGGGTTTGTCATCCTTTTCAGCACAAAACACGTTAGTTCAGAATCATAAATTCTTTAGCCGGAAACTCTTTGTAACAGTAATTCCTAAAATTGGAAAATACAAAATTTTGTGTAATATCCAAGAACATACTCTGCTTAGTAGAGTCAAGTTCCTGCCCCTGTGTTGCAGCAGTGGCTGTGATTACAGCAGTGTATTTGCTTCTGTGTGTGTGTACACATGTCTTTGTGTGTGTTGCGGCACTAACAACAATCAGAGCAGTCTGTGTAGGAGTTAAGCTGCAGGACGTGAGAGCGTGCTCTGGATTCTTGTGGGTGGCAGTGGGAGTGAAGGATTTGAGAGTGCAGTAAATATGCAGTCATTTCACCTGAACAGTATTCCACCCAAACCATTCGGTTCTAATGTTGCTTTAATTCTTTGTTGTCAGGCGGGCAGACATCTCTTAAGGGGAGCTGTGTGTGCATGTCTCAGAAGACAGACTTTGTTAAACATCCTGTTAATGGGCAAAGTAGATTTTCTTTGTTTTTCAAGTTATAGCGTATTAATGTTTATTAATTTATAGGTATTTTCAAAGTGATTTTCTCTCCTCCGTAGCTGTTCTGTATGCCATTTTACATTAAATGTTTGAGTCTCCTCTGGCTTCCTTCTAAAATTCTTGCTCACCAAAACAGGGTGATATGTTTCAAATGCCATGCAACATACGCTTTAAGAACTGGCTTCTTCTCAAGTCAGCTGGTTGTATTAACGTTGGCATGTCTCTCACTTCCAGTGCAGAATTTCTGTGACACTTGCATTTCATCCAGTGCTTTTGCTCTTTCGGCGGACTGTGTTGCAACAGCCCGTTGACACACTTGCTTTTGCTGTATCTCTTTCGTCCTGTTTCCCACAGTTCCGCTGCGTCAACAGTACAGCTGCCGGAGTCGCTGCCGCAGCTGGCTTTGCAGAAGTCTGTCTCCAGTCTCCAGAAGGTGCCGCTGGTGGTCAGCCCGGAGGTGGGTAACCCACATTGGAGATCTGTTGTGACCTCTGTGCTCGCTCCCCTTCCAGCCACATGTCGTCAGGTCACGTACAGGTCACGTGAATGGCCGTGACTGAGTTCTCTTCACGACGCCTACAGATGCATTTGTTAAAGTTGCTCAGAAAAGCTCAATGTCACCTGCTTGGAATATACCACTTGTGCCCTTAGCGATGTTCCTAAATGGGACACATTGTTTTATCTATTTTGTACGAGCATATTTTATTGGTAAGTTTAAGCTAGTATTGAGTGAATCTTAAGGCTGTGGTATACTGGGTTTTATGCTTGGTTAATATGTGGATTTGAGAATAGAATGCATTGAGACAGGCAATACATTGTTGGTGTCTTTGTAGTTCTGATGTAAAGCACTATAAATTATGGATTCTAATGTTCTGAATTCTACAAAGAGCACAAGTACAGCTGGACCAAAACAATGGGCTCAGCTGAATGGAAAGGCAGTAGAACAAGATGGTGAGTAGTAATCAGTCCTGAGTCCCCCGACACACACACTGCAAGTTTTTGGTGCTAATAAAAATTATTATTATATTTACATAGATTTTCACTGTATGTCAGTGATCCAGTTTTCTACAAATCATGTTCTTAGAAGTGGTATGCTTTATAAAAATTTTTACAATTTAGCATTTTTAACGTATTTAATGCAGAATAGGTTAAGCACATTAACTGCATATTCCTTTTCATATGAAATCATTTATTTTTTGCATACAGATCAATATCCATGCATTTAAAACAAATTATAATTGGTCGATTTGTTTCGCTGAAGTGTCCTGTCTCCTTATGTTGGTATTTTTATTTTTACTTAGTTAATTTTTTTTGTACCTTTTTTGTTGATGCAGGTTCAAGGGCCTTAAACCGACTGCAGCCCTTCTCTCACGAGGAATTTCCAACGCTGAAGGCAGCTGGGGAACAGGACAAGGCCAGCAAGGAAAAAAGCGCCTTCGATCTGTCGTATGGGCCCGGACCAAGCCTCCGCCCCCAAAGTAAGCCCATTTCTTGTTAAATGGGATGACCAGGGCCTTCATTCAACCCTGTGTCCTTCCTACTTTTGAGGTGCCTATAGTAAGGCCTAGTGATAAGAGGTAAATGTAGTTATTGGCCTGATTTACTAAGACATGGCACATCTGAAAGAATGGGATATTATCTGTTTTCTTGTAGCACCACAGTAGCTGGAGAACTGGCTTTCCTTTCTACATTTTTGATTTGGGGAGATAGCACCATAAAAAAATGCACTATGTTAAACTCATTGCACAATGGGGGGGGTAAAATTAGCCAACTGAATCTTACAATAATTTTGAAAATGGCTTCTAAATTAAATGTGCCATGCAACACTTACTGTGTTTCTACCATGTGCGCCTTAAGGGAGGCCATGCTATGGTTGGTTTTGTTAGTCCTTTTCTTCCCTTGCAGATGTGACAAGCTGGAGGGAGGGTGGGGGAAGGAACCTGCACCCTACAACCTTGCCGTCCGCCGTTTCTGCCGAGCCAGAGGCCAAGGGCAGCGGACCAGCTGAGGCGCCGGCAGCACCATCGGCACCCACTCCTGCTGCCCCCTCCGCCCCCTCCTGTTCTTCTGCAGCAGCTTCAACCCCAGTGGCAGATACCAAGGAGCTTTCCCTCCGTCCTGCCCAGCCACTTCGCCGCAATGTGCCCTCAGCCCTGCAGTATCAGCACCACTCAACCACCACCTATCACGATATGCTGCCTGCATTTGTAAGTGTCACACTCACCCACCGCAGCCAGACTCCCTCCATCACCAGACAAATTTGCTTCTTCCATTTGCCTTCACATTATTTTCTGTAACTCCTTGATGTCTTTTGTGCCCTTGGTAGACTTAAAGATGATGAGTATCTTAGTAAAGAAGCCCCTATGATGCAGCATTGTGATACATTTGCTGTAACTTGGTTGTTTTTAGATGTGCCCCAAAGAGTCCCGTGATTCCCCTATCACCTCAGAGCATGGCTCTGGTACCACAGTGGCCCCAGCCCGCTTTGAGGTCCGGCCCTCCTTCAGGCAGACTTGCCCTGTTCCCGACCCTGTCAGGTAAACGGCACCGCTTGTTTAGGAATAATTGGGAGAGAAGCAGAAATTAACCTGCTGGCATTCTCACTTGGGTTTTGGTCTCATTCTTACTGGAGTAATGATGAAGTTCTTGGCTAAAGCCATAGAGGAGTTGAGCTTCTGTCCAGGATTGAATCCCACAATCACTCGGCACACAGCCATCCGTTCACAGGCATGTCATGAGCTGGTATTGCCTTACTTGTTCTAAATATTTATAGGTTATTAGTTTTAAAAGCAGATTTATGGTTGTGTTACTTCTAATTGTCAACTGGCTTTCTTTCCCCCTTCATAGCGGAGATGCCAGGCGAGAGTATCGGTATGGCCGCCAGCCTGTCCGACCTTTGCCTCGTCCTGTGCGACGTCCTGGAGACCGAGCCCTACGCCCCGCCATCATCAACCCAGAGGATCTGAAGGACCTGGATGACCTGGATAATGACTGCGAGGATGGCTGGGCAGGTCAGAGCATTACGTTTTCAGCTTAGTTTTAAAATAGTTTTCTGTATGGTTTTCTAATACTGTTTTCACCCACCTGAATGTAGGTCTTCATGAGGAAGTGGATTACAGTGAAAAACTCAAGTTCAGTGATGATGAAGAGGATCATTCTCCTAGTGAGAAAAATAAGTGGTGAGTTTTGAATGATCTTTTGAATTTTGAGAACCTCTTAAGGCCCTTTCTGTAAGTGTTGTCATTTGTGATCAGTAGCTTAAATGATCTTTAAATGATGCCGTCTTTGTGTTGTAGGAGAAAAAAGTGTCAGCGGTCATTGCTGTCAATGTGACAAGTTTTGAAACTTTGACTGAATGTCATTTGTGCACACAGGGTAGAATGGGATCACCCTCGGGAACGCCAGTCTTCTCACAGCTCAGCAGAGGGAGGCTATTCCCTAGATGGGCCTGAGGAAGAGGTACACCACCACTGTCTGGACCTACTTCCTTCCATGAAGGCCAGCAGCAGATTTCCCTCTGCAGACATGCAGGTAGTGTGCAGCCAGTGTCTCTTGCTGTAGATGACTAAGATTGCATTGGTTTGCTGTTCGGGGGGTGCGGTGGCGCAGTGGGTTGGACCGCAGTCCTACTCTCCGGTGGGTCTGGGGTTCGAGTCCCGCTTGGGGTGCCTTGTGACGGACTGGCGTCCCGTCCTGGGTGCGTCCCCTTCCCCCTCCGGCCTTACGCCCTGTGTTGCCGGGTGGGCTCCGGTTCCCCGTGACCCCGTAAGGGACAAGCGGCTCTGAAAATGTGTGTGTGTGTGTGTGTGTGTGGTTTGCTGTTCTAGTCCACACTAGGAAGACAAAGTACATTTGTCCTTGTTGACCATCTTCAGAAGGCCACCACTGTGGGTACCTCTCACCGGGTGGAGCCTGTTGAAGACAAGGAAGAGGCAATGCGACCATCCCCCCGTGGGAAGTTTGCCTCTACAGAGCTGTCGGAAGCTGTGGAGCGTGCCCGGCGCCGTCGTGAGGAAGAGGAGCGGCGTGCCCGCCAGGAACGCCTGGCTGCCTGTGCTGAAAAGCTCAAGAGGCTGGATGAGAAGTTTGGCAAGACAGAGAAACCATCAAGGCCTGATGGAGTCCTGAAGGACCCTGAGGACAGGGAGCATCCACCCTCTCCAGCTAAGGACGCTGCTAAAGGCATCCAGGAAAACTGGCAGAGCAATACTAAAGGTAAACAAGGCTTTTTCTTGGTCCTGGAGCACTTTTAAAGAGCTTCTTACTCTTACCTCTGTCTTTCAGTGAATGCTTTGGAAGATTCTTGTGGGGGCAAACATACATTTTGTCTGAATTCTTTTTTATTATGCAATTCTTCGGTTTTACGGTTTGTTCTGCCAGAAATGGAACAGTGAAATAATTGTATACAGTTTATCTGACAGTTTGGAAGCTGTAGTGAATATTAACCTGGATTTGTTTGCATTTGTGAAACTTTTAAATGCTGGAACAACCTGGAAGATGCCCAGTTCACATCTTTAGATGCTATTGTGAGATTCCTGAATTGTCCTGGTATTTGGAATTGCATCATAATGGCAGTCTTGGATCTAAATTTGCACTTTGGCACATGATGCTAGTCTTTGGTCTGAGTGTTTGATAAATTAGGGTTTAGCAGAGCCATCTCTGTTTTGAATTTTAAAAATGAATGGAGCTGTCAGTTCAGGTTCCTGGATTAATAATTTTTTTTCGCTTGCCAGAGGTGACAGAAGCACCCCCAGCAACATATTCTGCCCAAGACTCCAGAGAGGATGAAACACCTGGCTCCAGCTACCATGATGAAAATGATGGGGCTAATCCTACATCACCCATCTTGGACTATGGAAAGTTCCAGAAGGCTCTTCCTCCTCGCTTCCAAAAGCAACAGGTGAGCAAAAGTAATGACCTCTAAAGCCACTTCCTAAGCCTTTGGTCCTTTAATGGTGTTCATGTCAATCTTGATAACAATAAAATTGTTAGCCTTTAGCTATAAAACATCCTGCCATTTTTAGTCACTCTGGTTAGGTCAGAGTTATTAACAAGCAAGTTCTTTTTTTATCTTGGTCCCCAGGAGCAGGTGTACAAGGTCCAGCACTGGCAGCAGCAGTTAGGCCAGCCTGGCAGCGCCAATCTCCCCCAGCGTGGATTCTACCCTCCTCATATGTTGGGATTTGACCCCCGATGGATGATGATGCCACCATACATGGACCCTCGAATGGTGCAAGGAAGCTCCCCAGTGGATTTCTACCCCACTGCCATTCACACATCAGGTATCTGTGGATTGTGTCTTCTACCTGAACAATGTTGGATTGGCCAGCTAAAGACAGAATCTTGTTTTTGGGTGTATATTCTCTCACTCACAGTGTAGCATCACCGGAATGCTTTTGACACATTTTTTTGACACTGGGTTTTGTCAAGGAATGATGAAGCCAACGATCCAGCAGGACCATCTGAACAGCCCAGGATCTACCTCAGATGAGGGTTGCCATCCCGGCATGCTCCAGGAAAGACGAGCCCCATCCGCTGAGCCCTACCCTGTCTGGCGCCAGGACAGCTATTCTCCTGCACCTCCCCGCAGCTTTACCCCACCTTATCAACGATTGCATGAAGGCAAAGATATGATCTATCCTGAAGATAGGTTAGTTGCATTGTTTATTTTGCTGAAATGCATAAGAAAGCAAAGCTCTTTGTCAGAACCTGAAATAATGTTGCAAAGTAACTTCATCTTCAGCCATAATTTGTAGTAACATCACCTTTTTTTTGGGGGGGTGGGGGTTGTAGATGTGAGAGAGAAGACTCCAAGCAGGATACCTGTGGTGATGGAGAAAAAGAATATTGTGACGTCTCAGCTGAACAGCCTGCTCACCTTGGGTACCGTCACAGTAGATGGACAGATGCATCTCTTGGGTCCTCACCAAGGAAAGTGTCACATGAGGAAGCCCTGCCTCCCGCTGGTCACAAGTGGCCCCAGTCTGGAGAGCCAGAAAAACCGGAAGCTAAGGAGGTAGTCTACAACAGACACCCCAAGGATTCCCGGGAAGAAGACTTTACCTCTGGCAAAGATAAGGGCTTTGAGCATGATGTCTGGAGGAGTGAGAGCCCAAAAAAGGAGGGCAGTATCCAGTCACAGTGGTCTGACGCCAGTACCAGCAGTATTAACCAGTCTTCTGATTCCGCCGGGAGGGTTCTAACCAGGCGCAGTGGGCCCATCAAGAAGCCAGTGCTGAAGGCTCTTAAAGTAGAAGACAAGGAGAATGAAAAGCCTAAAGTGGAGCTGGAGGAGAAGCCTGTTCCTTATAGGCTAGAGAAGGAGGTTGTCACCAATGTTTATGACCTAAAGAAAGACTCCAGCCAGTCAGTGGGTAACAGGTACTCTGCTGCTCCTCCTGTGGCCACACCTGAAGAGAAGCCTCTTACTTCCTGCAAAGTAGAGAAGGTGAGCAACTCTGCTGAAGAAGAGAGTAATTGGGATACTGGCAAGGGTCAGTCCAACGACACCCAGGATGTTAGGGACTTGATGGCCCCGCGCCGTAACAACTGGATTTTCATTGACGAGGAGCAGGCTTTTGGTGGGGGGAGAGTGGGCCGGGGAAGGGGCCGAGGTTTTCGCGAGTTCAGCTCCCGGGGTGCTGTTCGCGGAGGACGAGGTGGGCACATCCCTAGAGGAGGTTATGGTGTCAGCAGCAGTAGTCAGAGAATGGGTCGTGGTGGCGGACCACGGGAATTTGACAAACCTGATGACATGCAGAGGGGGAAGCCACGACGCCGGAACATGAGCGAGACACTGAGCGAGGCTTCCGAGTATGAGGAACTGCCAAAACGCCGGCGCCAGAAAGGCACAGAGAATGGAGAGGCACCATACTGTGAGTCTGGAGGTGTGAGAAAATTTGTCGATAAGGACTCCTGGAGGTCCAACAAGGTATATACAGACGACCAGGTTAGTGGCAGTGAGTTCCGTGACAAGGCCAAACCCTCCCGTGGTTTTGGACGCTCTCTTCCGCCGCGACTCTCTAATGCTGGCTATGGCCGAGGGTTTGGCTCCCGAGAGGCACCTTCTTGGAGAGGAAGAGGAGCCCAATTTGGAGGTGGTCTGCTGCAGGAAAATGGGTATGCATTTGACATGTACACCAGAAGGGCGCTAGATCGCGAGCCTCCAAAATATGGCCAAAAGTATGCTGGTCTCTTCATGGAGAATAGAGGTGAGGACAGGGGAGGTGAGGGAGAGTACTATCTGGAGAATGACAACCCCGATAACCGTCCCCTGAGGCGGCGGCGCCCTCCACGGCAAGACAAGCCCCCTCGTTTCCGTCGCCTGCGGCAGGAAAAGGAACTTGGGAGCCAGTGGAACAGTGAGGAACATGTCAATGGTGACTTTGGCAGTTCCTGGCCCAGCCGTTGCAGAGTTGGAGAGGACAGTGGGTCTGGTCACAACTCGAGTGGACGGGGCTACCAGGACCAGCCAGAGGACTGGGAGACTGGCTCCGAGAACAGTGACTTTGTTGACCGACGGGAAAAAGGCAGCGTGTCTTTCCAGGGTGATGTTCCTTCAGACTCTGGACCCGGTGAGCTGGGCTCTGGAGAGAAGAGGGAGCTCTCTAAGCGAAGCTTCTCCAGCCAGCGCCCGCTAGTGGATCGGCAGAATCGCAAGGGGGATCCTGTTGTAATGGATAACAACAAAATGTCCCGGACTGCTGACACTGTAGCAGTAGCCTCATCCAACAGGGGTGATGCGTGGCAGAACGGAATGTCTCCAAACAGCAAAAGGTGAATGTTTAAGTTGGCCAAAGGGTTCTCACAGTTCATCAGCATTGGCAGTAAGAGCTGTTAAATTTAAAATGAACTGTTAATTTTGGGACTTTGATAAAGGATAGTGCCTTCCTGAAATGTAATTATTTTGGCATTAAAAGTGGGATTATTAATGGCTTTCTTTTTAAAAAATTTTTTTGAATAAGGAGTTCTGAGGAGGCTGCTGGTTCCCTCTATGGTGTGGAGCAATGTGAGGATAGCCCCCAGGGAATGCTGAGTGACTCTGCTGGGAAGAAAGGAGAGAAGGACCTAAAAACTGGTGTTCTGAAAGGCGAGAAAGTAGATCCAACATCTCAGTATGAGCTAAACGGCTACCCACGTAAGTGAGGAAGGAAAAGTTGCCAAGGCAGCAGATGTATGACATGCTGTAATGAGTACACTTTTAACCTATCTAGCGAGAATCCAGTTTCCCAGTGGAACATTACCTTGATTTAATTGACACATTTTGGTGGTGATGTAGTAATACTAAGCTTTGCTGTACAGATGAACTGTGGTATGATTAACATTTAGTCCCTTGGTTTACACTGGCTTTTGTGTACCCGTTTGGTTTGTACTGAATTGTTGCTCTGCTTTGTCAGTGGAGGGTGATGCATCAGCATCAGTGCCTGGTCAGGAGGCTTTCCCGGACGCACTGTCAAAAAAGCAGCGCCGGCCTTTGGAGGATGAACGCAGGAAGAAGGATCAGGGCTCACCGGTGAGAAGTTGGAGGGACGTAACAATTGCGGCCTGATGAATATGCAGTAAAAGCAACCTGTAAATTTACAGGTTCACCCTTTAAGTCCTTTTTGCTAAACATTTGTCATATGTACGTGCTCTCTAGGTGCCTGTGAAGAACAGAACGGTGGCGTCAAAGATGCCTCCTCGCTTTGCTAAGAAGCAGAGCAGCCTCTCTATGGAACAGTCGGAGGAGATGCTCTCTGCCAGCAACCTGGGCACTGAGATCTGGGAAGCCAGCAGCGCAGGTCCAGAGAGTGTTATTCCCTTTAGTTTTCTGTCATTTAGTACAGCTTTTTGAAGATTATTTTTCTGTACTGTTGCATACTGCTAGTGTTGAGCAAATTTTGTTTATAGATGTGTTTGTGTAATCAATAAGTATTGGGTAGACTTTTTAAAACTAAATGAACAGACATTCTTGCATGGCCAATTCTTTTGGGTGTTGGTTTATTTTGCCATATGACTTCTTCCCACAGCTCTCACTGTACAGTCTTCAGCTGGAGATTCCTGGACCAAGCCTGTTTCCTACCCTGCTGGTGAAACAAACTCTGAGGTATTCTTGCTGTTTCTTGATCTGCTTCTACAGCAGCATGTCTTTTTGAGACTCTTTTCAATGTATTCGCATTGGTTGGCGGTGGGGTTTTTTTTCGGTGCCGCTGTTGAATTCATTGGCTTGTTGAGCCTCGGACACCTGACACCACATCTGGATGAATCTGCGAGACTGCCTTCATGAACCGTTCTCAAGTGATTCTCGGGATGACTTCCGAAATCTGCCTGAGCACTAGCCCATTGCCTGTTGACACTCTGCCCCACTGCGTACTATCCCTGGGAACTGGTTGACTCTGGCTGGAGGGTGCTGTTTATAGAGGATGATGCCTGAGACTCAGCGTACTAGTTAAAGCCCCTACCTCTAAACAAAAATTAAGAATCTAAAACCACCATGAAAAGTGTGGGATTGAAGGAATGGAGATTAATGGCATTCAATTCCTTCTGGGAAAAGAAGCTAGCGATCAGATCAAATTAGACAATTCTGCTAATTTCAATTGGAGTCCTTTGTGTTGTGTGTCTGTATTCCCAGGTGTTTAAGGGGAGTCAGGCCGACAGTGGCATTGACCTCAGCGCTGAGTCTCGGGGTTCCTCTGCCAACTCTTCCCAAAGAAGTTCCCCTTACAGCACCCTCAAGCCAGACGAAGTGACCGGGTCCCCCACACCAGAACCTATTCACCTGCCATCCCAGCAGAAGGTGCTGTGAATATCCATGGAGTCCCGTGATCATGTTTTTATTTCACTTTGCATGCCAGCCCTAAGGGTTTCCTTGTGAATGGGTGGCAAAAAAGCTTGCTGACCATGGTAATGTAGATGAATGCTGCAATAGCTTCAGCTGGCTTTCCACAAGCCAGGTTGCAGATTTCTGCTCCGGAGCAGGGTGGGGTCCAGCTTTGCCTCTTTTTGGAAGGGTGGTTTGCCTAAAGTGTTCCCGGTCACTTTTTCATAAATATTACTTGTCGTCCTAGTTTCTGGTTGCTTCCAATTTATTTTTTCTGCTGAATGTTACCTGGTTTCATCATCTTGACCTTTCTCTGTTTGACTCAGGATTCCGATGCTGGCCCAGAGCAGAACAAGGAGCATAAGCCAGGACCAATCGGCAATGAACGCTCACTCAAACACCGCAAGGGCTCTGAAGCCCTGGATCGCCTAGAGGGCCCTGTGGCCCCTGTCAATGGTGTGGACCTCCACGTGGACAGCGTCCTCCCAGTGCCACCCATTGAATTCGGCGTGAGCCCCAAGGATTCAGACTTCAGTCTGCCTTCTGGTCCTGCTGCAGGGCCCCCGTCCGGGCAGACTGCCAAACTGCAAGACTCGCTGGCCGGAAACGTTAGTGTCATTTCACCTCTTCAGGGGGTTTTTTGGTTAAAACAGGTTGGAGAAACGTACACATACAGGTCTACATTGCGGTGAAGATCTGTTAAACCGCTATGTGTAAAAATCCACACTCTATCTATTGTTAATTTTTCTCAAAGGACTGAGAGCAAAGACATTGTACTTTCAGATATAAGAACTGTATTCACAGTCTGATTAAACAAGGATGTAAAGTTCCATTTACCTTAAATCTTAGTTTTTAATTACTTGTCGCAATGAAAATGTTATTGACAGGGGTCCTGAGTTGTTCTCCAACAGATTAACTTTTTAAAACCCCTTCCCCCTTTTTCTTTTTGCAGGCGGCCCTTACTCAGGGCGTTCCCATGCTCCGCAGAGAGCACCTTCAGCCGGGTATAAGTCTGAACCCAATCTCCTTCCCCAGTGCTGATCTTACTCTTAAGGTATTACTGCTGTTACTTTACGTTTAGTATTAGTAAGAATTTTTATTTGTTTGCTTGGCTGACAGTTTCACATCCCTCTTACCCTAGATGGAGTCTGCACGCAAGGCATGGGAAAACTCCCAGTCCCTGCCAGAGCAGGGGTCCCCTGTGGGGGGTGGCTGTGGGGGTCAACCTGCCTGTAGTGTAGGTTCATCCAGTGGTGTCAGCTACAGTTCCTTTGGTGGGGTCTCCATGCCCCCTATGCCTGTGGCGTCGGTGGCCCCCTCCGTCTCCATGCAAGGTATACTGCCAATAGCTTGAAAAAATAGTTTTTCTTAAAAATATTATATATATATATATATATATATATATATATATATAATTTTTTTTTTTTTTTTTTTTTTTTTTTTTTTTGTCAGTCTTATAGAGGGTTAGAATACTACAGTTGCATATTGGCTGGTACAGTGCAGAAAATCACCTCCATAATTTTTGGTTTTCTTCTTCTGCTCCTGGTTATAGGAAGCCATATTCCCCCTCTGTACTTGGATGGGCATGTCTTCCCCAGCCAGCCCCGCCTGGTGCCCCCAACAATGACGCAGCAGCAGAGCTACCAGCAGGTAGGGCACGTAGGCCATGGCACCTGATTTGATTTTCTCAATTTTTCTCGGGTGATTGAGGAATCTCCTTTACATTTTCAGCTGGTCATGTTCAGGGCCCTTACTTTCAGCTTGGACATTTAAATGAAATGGTGCAATTTAGGTTTGCCTGTCCATTTTTTTGATACTCATCTTTGAGATGTAGCAGGGTTGTCCTGCTTGACTAACAGACATGGGTTTTTTCCTCCCGCTCCTCTTCATCCTCAATCCTTGCTCGTGGACTCCTGGCACAGGCGGCTGCTGCCCAGCAGATCCCAATCTCTCTCCACACCTCTCTCCAGGCCCAGGCCCAGCTGGGACTCCGGGGGGGCTTGCCTGTCTCCCAGTCTCAGGAGATGTTCAGCTCCATCCAGCCATTCAGGTGAGGATGTCTAAGACACCAGTGCACAGCACAGATGAAATTGGAGGGAAGAACATCCTCTGTGAGCCAAAAGTGCCTCAAGCACTTGGGAGTAGCGTTCACATCAGTAATTCGTACCTGTGATATTTTGGCCCAGTTAAGCAGCCTTTTGATAACATCAGTCAAACCTTTTGCAGTAGTGTAGGAAGCTCAGCTCCAGGCTGTGCTATGTGTTCACCTTTTTTCAACTCACCTCAGTGCTCATTGTAAACCTTACAGGTCGCAAGTCTACATGCATCCCAACTTGTCTCAGCCCAGTCCCATGGTGCTCTCAGGCGGAGCCCCCCTCAAGGGACCATACTCTGCCTTTCCGGGCATGCAGCCCTCAGACATGGTCAAGCCTCAGTCAGGTTCTCACTACCAGCCAATGAACGGCAGCCAACCCTTGGTCTATGATGGGCAGATGAATCAAGCACCAGGCATGGGCACCTCCCAGCTCTTGGATTCCCAGCTCATCCAGGTTGCCTGTCCTTGCTTGCTTCTCAACTTTCACCTTTGTATTGATAAACTCTGAAGGACTTACCAGTATGCTTTCTCATTTGTTTTAAATGGAGTCCTTCTTGCATTTGATCATTTGCAGATATTGCACAACAGGCTTCAGTAAAAGCATAATCAAACATTTCACTGGCCTCTTCCCCCCCCATGTAACATTTTGTTAGCAGAATGATGAAACTTTTTGCTTGATGTACCTGAGGGGAAAACTTTGTTACGTACTGTTTTGTCTTGCCGTCCCCTCCATCTCACCCGACTGATGCCACACCCAGGTGACCATGCCGTTGCCGGGCTCCCAACTGCGATATGGCTCAGCACAGCAGCACCTCATCCTCCCCCAGTCCATTCAGCTCCAGCAAGGGCAGAACCTGCCTGTAGGTGGCCCTCGCAGGATTATCACCCCAGGCTCACAGCCACCTGTTATAGCAGGAAGTAGGGAGGTGAGTTACTTACTTTTACATTAATTTAACAAATGCTGCTCTCCCCAGTGACTTAGTGTGATACCTCTGTTTTGCTGGTACATGTTAGGTAGCTATAGAATTGAGCCAGGAGACACATAAGATTGTCACAATGTGATGCAACTTTTTGGAGCTCTTTGGAGATTGAGAGGAAAATGTATTCAAATGACATGCTTTGAGACCCTTCTTGAATGTTGGAGGGGGTTCAGCAGGACTGGGGGGATGTAGGGAGTTAATTTCACCACACTGGAGGCAAAACTGAAGATCTGTGGACTTTCAATTTAGGAGAAACACCTGCTTGTAGCGAAGGGAGTGATCAGGTGCTGTAGGTGTTGGTGCTAAATCTTTTAAGCTCCCTTATGCTGTCATCGGTGTTGATAGGAGCAGCTACAAGAAACCAATGGAGAGGAGTGATGGGAATGCACCTGTCAATCACTGATTAATTTTTCATCTTTGTGTAAACCCCCCCCCCCCCCCCCCCCCCTTCTGTTTACTCTCAGACATCCCAGATGGAGTTGAAAGGCTTTCAGTTTACTGAGAAGCCAAACCACTCGGCGAACATGTCGGGAGGCTCCTACAGGTAAATGGACAAAAGCATGACCATGGCATCTGCAGATTTTTTTTGTGTGTTGCAGTGCAGCAGGAAATTAAAATAGTCACTGTTTGATTAGAAAATATTTGTCTGCCATTATTGACTGATTTGGGCAATGTTCTGCTTGGTAGCCAGGTTTTGTGTGTGTATTTAAAACACCGGTGGGCTTGTAGGGAAGACATTTTGCGAGGTCAGAGTGCTTTTCGTCTCTTTTTAAATTCCACCCCAGCTACTTTTGCACATTCATCCTCTGGAATCAGAATTTCATTTGGCTGTTGAGGTCTTGTTCATTTTCATAGGCAAAGATCCTGTATGTAGAGTTCAGCTCTGCATTTAACACCATCTCAGGACTCTTCCATATTAAACTTGCCCAGCTCACTGTGCCTGCCTCCACCTGTCAGTGGATCACTAGCTTCCTGACAAACAGGAGGCAGCAGGTGAGTCTGGGGAAGTTCATGTCCAACTCCTGCATAATCAGCATTGGTGCTCCCCACTGCTCTTCTCCCTCTACACCGATTGCACTTCAAGGGATCCCCCCGTCAAGCTCCTTACATATGCAGACAACACAACTGTAGTAGGACTCATCAGAAATGGTGATGAGTCTCCATATAGACGGGAGGTGGAACAGGTGGACCTCTGTTGGTCCTCTGGTGCAGTCAGAACAATCTTGAGCTAAATACACTGAGTATGGTGGAGATGACAGATTTTGGGAGGAACCTCCCCCATGAATTTACATTTATTCATTTAGGTACTTTTCTCCAAAGTTACATACAGCTCATAGAAAATACAATGTGTGCATTACATTAGGCGAAAGACACATAGTTCCAGATGCATGATTCTTTAGTCAGTTTCTTTCCAACATATGCACCAATGTTCATCACACGAGTAGCTGCATAAGACTCGAAATATTGATGATTCCTGATCACCTTCCTAGTATTTTTAAGAGACATATAAACATTTGTTACATTACAGAAATAGCTGCGTAAAGGTTTATCCAGGGATGATCTAAAAGCTATAGTGCTTGAACATTTACACCTTACATGAATTTTAAGAGATTATGGGTGAGGTGAGTTTTAAGATACCTTCTAAATGTGGACAGAGATTTAGCAGTTCTGAGTTAGTGGGGGAGGTTGTTCCACCACAATGGAGTGCTGTTCCTTTGATTCCAAGCTTACTAAGAGAAGAAAGTAGAATCTGGTGGTTCACAGTGTCAGATGCTGTAAACAGGTCAAGGAGGATGAGGAACAAGGAGAGGGAGGCTGCTCTACCTCACTGGAGTGTATCAGACACTGCCAGGAGCGCTGTCTCTGTGGAGTGACCAACTTTGAATCTTAACTGGTATCTATCGAGGCGATTGTTCCTGGTGAGGGATTCAGATGGTTGATCGTAGGCCGCCTGTTCCAGACTTGTAGACAGGAAACAGAGGAGGGAGACTGGCCTATAGTTTTGGACTTAGTTGGGATCCAGAGAGGGTTTCTTTACCAGAGGTGAAATGATAGCAGTTTTGAAGGCAGGTAGGAAGAGCCAAAGGAGAATGAGGAGTTGATTGTCTTAAAGATGAAGGTGGAGAGTTGCAAGGAGATGGTCTGTAGGAGTGGTGATGAGATCGGATCTAGCGAGCAGGTGGTGGCTCTGTAATATCAAAGTCGGAGATTTCAGATTCTGAGAGTGGCTTGAATTCGGAGAGCGTGACTTCACAGGGAGGTCCAGTATGAACAGGGCAGGGTGATGTTAAGAACTTGCCCGTGATCGCATTGACTTTACTGACAACTTTGTTTTTAAGACGGTGAGAGAAGAAAGTGGAGGAGGCAGTGGAGGACACAGTAGGGATGAGAAAGTGGCAAAGAGTCTGTGGGGTTGGTTTTTTTTTTTTTTTTTTTTTTTTTTTTTTGTGGCAGACTGTATTTTGTTGTGGAAGAAGGTTGTTTTCACTGAGTACACAGCAGAGTGAAAAAAATATAAGTTGTTTGTACACATCCAGGTTCATGCGAGTCTTTGATTTTTGATTCTGTTAGTACGTAATGTGTCAGTCAGCCATGAGGTGGTACTAGGGTGTGCTAGTCTGGAGGTTAGGGGACAAAGAGAGTCAAGAAAGGAAGATAGGGCAGAGAGGAAAATGTTGGTGGCATTGTCTGTTGATAGGTCTGAGAATTGTGCAGCAGAAGGGAGAGCGGACAGTGTGGCAAAGGCAAGGCGGGAAGGCAAGAGTTTTTAAGTTACAGCGGAAGGTGACAATGGGTGCAAAAGGAGAGGGATTAGTGGTGAGGCTTGGTTGGAAGGAGATGAAGAAATGATTTGAGACATGCAGCAGAGTAACAGAGGACAGGACAGCTACAGTTAGGGGAGAAGACGAGGGCAAGGCAATTGCCAGCTTTGTGAGTAACGGGACTGGGACGGAGAGATCAAAGGACTATAGGAGCGGCAAAAGGCCACTTGCATGAATGTCCTCGACATGCACATTGAAGTTACCCAGGAGAATCAACGGAGTGCTGTCCTTCTGGGAGAGAGCTGAAGATGTCGAGGTCTAGGAAGTGACTGAAAGAGTCAGGGAGGCAGTGACAGAGACGACATGCAATTCAAAGGAGGACAGGTCATGCAGGTGGAGAGGGAGAACAGAATATTCCCACTGGGGAGAGATGAGCAGGCCTGTGCCTCCACCTCTGCCAGAGGGACAAGGGGTGTGGGAGAAACAGTAGTTAGTGGAGAGGGCTGTGGATGTAGCTGTGTTGCCTGGGTGATCCAGGTTTCAGTTAGGGCCAGGAAGTCCAGTGAGAGATGGGAGGTGTGGGGTGGTATGAAGTCAGCTTTTATCACTGCAGACTGGCAGTTCAAGTCCCATGGAGAGGTTGACACAGGATGGGGGTTTGACAGACAAGGATAAACCAGGTTACTGTAGCAGCGGGAGCGTCTGAGTCTCTGGCCGTGGTGGTGGTGTTGCACAGTTTGGTTGACGTAGACAACTTTGTTCGACATGTTTGATGCACGATCCCACACAGAACAGGATGGTGACGGCAGAATTCACGTAGTGGCGGAGGCCTCCCTCGGTGGACTCCCTTGTCTTCGCACCAAGAGGCTGCTGCTACCATTGCAGCATTGCCCTCCTCTTAATTTTTAATGGTGCTGTGTCCGTGGTGGGATCCTTTTAAGTTCCTACGATCTACAATTTCTCGGGACCTAAAGAGGAAAACCAACATGGCGTCCATCACAAAAAAGGCCCAGGAGAGGATGCACTTCCTGTACCAGCTGAGGAAGCTCAACCTGCCACAGGAGCTGCTGATTCAGTTCTACACAGCAGCCACTGAGTCTGTACTCAGCTCAACCATCACAGTCTGGTTTGGATCAGCAAAGGCTGCACTGTGTAGTCAGGTCTGCAGAAAAGGTCACTGGTTCCAGACTGCCCTGCCTCCAGAACCTGTATTTCTCCAGAATCGGGAGACGGGCAGCGAAAATCATGACAGACCCCTCTCACCCGGGTCACAGCTTTTTTAAACCTCTCCCATCCGGCAGGCGCTACAGATCACTGTGTGCCAAAACAACCAGATACAGAAAGTTTCCCCATGCTATTATGTTCATGAACAGTTGATTATCTGTTAATCTGTGCAACACTTTCTCCCTTTTATTCCCTCCCTCTTTATTCGATCCCTCATTATTTATTCCTTCACTTCAATCGCTGCACTTTGTGTGTGTGTGTGTGTGTGTGTGTGTGTGTGTGTGTGTGTGTGTGTGTGTCCATACATATGCATTCCTTGTATGTGTGTGCATACTTGGCCAAATTAGATTCTGATTCTTCTCTGGAAACTAAACGGTTGCCTTTTGTTCACCTCCATCTCAGGCCTGGATCGGCTAGCCCCAGCGGGAAGCCCTCAGGTCCAGCTGGCCCAAGTGCTGTGGCCCCTCTCCCTGCACACTACACTCAACAGGTACAATAATTTGTTTACATTTATGTGTAGCTCATGCTTCTCCACACAGGACTTACATTAAGTGGTCTAAAATTATCAGTGTATACAGCTAGGCAGTGTTACTGGCACAATTTAGGGCAAGTACCTTGCTCAAGGGTACTAAAACTTGTTCCTTGTCCTGCAGTCACCTGGTCATCTGATTTCAGTAGATGTATTTCACATTTGAAATGTATTGAATTTCTTTCAAGGTACAGAAGCAGCTGTGGTCTGAGTGTGAAGCTTTATAGTTCAACAGTGCCCTCTCCTGGAAATTCTAACACATTCTGTTGGAACAGTGAAGCATCTTGCTAGGATTCTTTATAAAGTGGATACCACTGGAACCACTGGAATGTTTTTAGAAAATATGTGCAGCTATCTAACGCAGTTTAAATGTTGGACATGAACAGAGTTGTTTTGAATGAGAAAAGGCAGCTAGTAGTATGATTGCTTGTGTATCTGCATGTGGAAAGAATCAGATGGTGTGATTGACTGTGTGTATAACTTTGCTACTTGCCCCTTTAGGTACCTCCACCACAAGGCAGCATGGTGATGCATATGCGTCCCCAGGCTGCAGGTCCCTTTCCCAACCCAATCCAACGGCCCGTCATGCAAGTCAACAAGACTGTAATCATCCGCTCTCCAGTGTACCCTAGTCCTGGGCATGAGCCACCCCCTGCCACCTCCCCAGCCAGCTCAGACTCATCCTCCAAAGGACAAGAGGATGGCATGAAGGTGAGCCACCCGCTGTAAATATAGGTAATTTGACTTATTACTTTTATTTTCCACCCAGGTCTCTTCTAGTTTGTGTGTGATTTATTCAGTTAGGTCCTTATGAGTAATTAAACATTTTTCTGTCTGAGAGAATCTCTCACTAATATGGCCTGGTGTTGAGTTCTGCAGGTGCTGAACTTAGTTTTAAAAACTCTGTCAATATAAGCTAATGGTACTGTCTATAAAATTCAAGTGTATGCCTGCTTGGTTTTAGTGATCAGATGTTTAACGTAATATTTCTTTGTCTGGGTTTGTCTTTCTACTTGTGTTCGTTTCTCATGTTATTTAGGTGACTAATTCTGCAGTGGTTTTAAACTGGTTTACTCAACTGCAAGTTGTTTTAAAACTCCTTGATTGTGCAGAGGCCATTTTTCTGGATGCCAAAACTTTGCCTTAATGTAATAACATTTTTAAAATGAGAGCTACAAGTCTTCTCCCTTGACTGTTGCAGACCAAGGCCCCGCGGGACGTTCGCGCAGCTGTGGGTGATGGAAAGACCTCATCAGGGGGGCTGTCAAGCAAGCTGCAGGAACCCCTGCCCTCGGGGGAAATGAAACCTGTCCGCACCGGAGCCATCAAGCCACAGTCTGTCAAGGTGGAGGGAGAAGTGTAATGTCCACCAGAGGCAGTTACAGGCCCGATGCTGCAGTTGTCATGCTGAGACTCACCACGAACCCCCCCCCCCCCCCTCCTCCTCCCCCCCCCCCCCCCCGCCACCTGCATGGTGTTCGCCCAGCCAGTTGCTGGAAAGGGAAGGAGTGGCACACCTTTTCCACAGTTCAAAACCAGACACTGTTACTGAACATGGCATTGAAATATCCTGAGTAGAAACACGGTAGTTCGGGGACACACTTTAAGCTGAATTTTCGGTTTTTCTTTATTTATTGACGTTTTATGTCTGTTTCAAGAAACTAATAACAGTAAAGAATTTAGATGTCCAGTGATGTTTTCCATCAAGGGGTAAAGAAACAGATGATGAGGTCCTTGATGGTGAAGCTGGCTGCTTTTTTCCTGTCCTTTTCCCTCCTTGCCAAACTATCCTGATGGTCTGGACTTGGCTGTCTGAACGAAGAAATTCGCAACAAGCTCGTCTCAATGCCTGCTAATGAACTCTGCACCAGTGTGTTTCTCCCCACCTTGTCATTCTCCTTTGGTGTTACAGCTGATACTTGTGGAGTTTTAACCTTTTTTATTCTGGTCCATGATTTACATTAAAGGACTCATTTTATTCAATAAAAGCCTTCAAACCTTAAATTTTGGGGATATCTGTTCTGTAAAAACAATGCAGAAAAGCAAAAATGCAGCATTTCACAGAAAACCCCCATTTTGTGGTTTGTGTTCCAAGCTGTACTGAACTGTCGCCGGATAGCAGCAAGCGGGTTGGGTGGGGGGGTAGTGTTTCCTTTGAGATGCCTTGTTTGTGTTCCGTAAACACGAAGCATTATGAAATACTGTGGTTTTGTTTTGAGGCTTCACGCGGGTGGATGCAGTGTTTGCATGTGATGTAGTAATCCCACATTTTATGAGGCAAAGGCCTGTTCCGGTGCATTTCACTGTTCTGAGAGTGTTATGTGTAAAGGTGATGTTTGGGTGGAGAGTGCTTTGCGACCAAATTGCATGGGGGAGGACTCATGACGAAGATGGACTTTCTCCTGTTTTTGGTTGCAGTTACTAACTGAAATGCAGCATATTAAATGTTACATGAAGCAGTTATATTTGAGCCTTGTGACTGAAGGGCTCATTGATGCCCCCTACTTATTTAATTTTTGTTTTTGGTTCTTCAACTTAAATACTCAGCAAAATTGTTTACCATTGCAACATGTAAACATCTGCATCGGTTAACGATTCCCTTGTTAATGGTAGCAATAAATGCAGCCAATTGTATGGTAATTGGGTGAATTTTTTTTTTTTTTCTCCCCTCACCCCTCTATGATACTGGGAAGATTAAATGCTATCAGTTCTTGGGCAGGGAAAGGTGCTCAGTTAGAAAAAATGGATTTGACCAACTGAGTTTATAATGAAATATGGTGTGGCTGTCTTGCTTTTGAATATATGGAAATATTCCCTCTGTCTTTTCTGTACTGCTTTTAAAATGTTACTGCTTATGAACACATTACTAAACACTAGACATGTTTAGACCGATTCTATTTTTAATGTCAGTGTTTCACTGATATACATGCATATATGTTAAGATGCTGTGCTGGAGATGGCGCAGAAGGCATATACTTGATTTATATTGTATTTAATAAAAGGTAAAATGAGCTTAAGGGTTATTTCACTGCTTTGTCGCTCTGCGTGCATGCGTGCGTGTGTGCGCGCGCAGGTCTGGTACTGATGAAACACAGAACTGACACCTCAAAAGTGCAGGCAATGGATATTTGTCAAGTACTTTTGTAAAATAACCTCTAAGGTTTTATAGCCTGATATTTTTTTTTTTTTTTATTTTTTATTTTTTAAATTCCATATGAAATCATTGGGCGATTCCAAATAAAGTATATTGTGGTTTTGCATATGTGGTGTCATTTTAAATTTAGCCTGAATTCATAAGCTAAGCTTTGAGTGATGTGAGCTCCATGTGCAATTTGGAAGGGTTGTATCCAAAATGCATGTTTGAAATGCTCGAACCGCAGATGCTGCTCAGTGTCTAGTCTCCTGCTGCAGCATCTAGTGATAGACTTGAAGAAATGTACACTTCAGCGTGGGCTTGGCTCCTTTCTCTGACACCAGCACAAATTAGACCCTCCCTGCTGCACATTTACACAGTTAGTTCATCAAGGTGGATTTTGAGATGCACAGTACATATGTGACCAAGTGACACAGGAGCTTTTAGTGTTCTGTTTTTGATGTCCATCCATTGGGTACCAGTAACTGCTTGTCCAGTGCAGGACTGCACTGGTCCAGAGCCTGTCCTGGAAAGATGGTGTGTGTGTGTGTGTGTGTGTGTGTGTGTGTGTGTGTGTGTGTGTGTCAGTCACAGGGCTATCTCACACTACAAAGAATTAGTCACTAGTTCACCTGAAACATACGTACGGTACTGTGCAAAAGTTTTAGGCACTTGGCGGGGAGGGTGGAAAGCCGTAAAGTGAGAATGCTTCCAAAAATAATGCTCTTAATTTCCTACAAAGCTTAGTAACCATCCATCGTCAACAATCGCTTGGGGCCGTGGGCTTGGCTGGGTCCCGCTCTCTGGCGGGTCTGGGGTTCGAGTCCTGCTTGGGGTGCCTTGCGATGGACTGGTGTCCCATCCTGGGTGTGTCCCAACAGTCTCAGACTGTGTGCGTACTTTCTTCAAGGACATACAAAACCCTTACTGTAATACTGTAACTTATTGCAAAAGGAATGCTTGGAAATCTAAAATATGCTTTTTCCCATTGACACAAATGCAGAAGACATTAAATAACCGTATAAAACAGATATTTTTGTGAAACATCTAAGCGCCTCAGACTTTCGCACAGAGTACTGTATTTCGAGTGTGGGAGGAAACCCACAGGGAGAACGCGCAGACCGAGCCCACGTCCGAACCCGCGGCCCACAGGTTACGAGGCCCCGGCGGCGTCTGAGCGGCGCCGCGTTGAACGACGATCTCCGGGCTCGCGGCGGGGCGGCACGCGGACGTGGGCCCGTGACGTCACGGGAAGGTAACATTCCACAAGTGGCTCTTTTTCTGGGCGCGAGGAGCCTCTAGAGACACGGAGAAGGCGGTTGTCCTTCGGTGAGTATCGCTCCTCCTCCGCATTTTCGTGCGGCACAGCGGTAGAATTTGTCACCCGAACTCCAGAAGTCCGCGACATACTGAAATTTGACCGTCCGAAGCTCCGAGATATAATGATTAAAAAACACGGTGCAGCTCTGAGAGGCTCTGCAAGTCGGGATTTTTACGCAATTTGCTCCAATAAATCCGCGCGTTTTGCCATTTTTTCGCGACGTGACGCGCATCACCCAGACTGAGACTGTTCTGTTGTGGGGCCAGGATTGCTTTTGTTTACAAATGTACACTTTTAAATAACAGAGTCAGCCTCTCTAACGTGGAAAAATACAACAAAGGTGATCGAAAATGAAGAGAAACAGTCACTTCCAGCTTGCCTTGTGTCGCGCCAGTTTTGATTTTGCTCGTGTTACTTACCGTTTTAGTTCGCGCACAAAACTGGGCAGGGCGGTCGAAGACGAAAAGCTTCGCAAATTGCACGAACTCTTTTTTTTTTTTTTTTTTTTGCGCTTTCCTCCGCGGCTGTGCACAAAGACTATGTGTCAAAAGTGCGCCCTTTTCCTTTCCTTGCAGCACGTAACAACACACGGCAAAAAAAGTTCATTCGCCTCAGACAGAACAGGAGCGCTTGTGTGTGTTTTCTTTTTTTTTTTTTCTTTTTTTTAAGTTCCCCAGTTGGCGCTTTAGTTCGAAGTTCCCTACATCATTTAACCCATTTACAGGAGGGTGTTTTACTTTGTCACTTCAGTGTAAGAACCTTGGTGAGGGCTACTGCAGCTAGCACCGAGTGGGATTTGAACCAACAACCCCTTGGCTCCCAACAGCCAGTAGTGTAGTGGTCAGAGCTGCTGCCTTTACCCCCAAGGTTGCAGGTTTGATTCCCATCTTCAGCTGTACAAGGTACTTATCCTAAAGTTGCTCCAGTAAAATTACTCAGCTGTATAAATGGGTAAATAATTGTATATTGCTTTAGAGAAAAGTGTCTTATAAATGTAACGCGGGTCCTTCACTGCTGCCGCATCTACTGTATTTTAGAAGCTAGAAAGGCTGGACCTGGGTGGATATAACAGCGGTACAGTGTAACGTTTATGTTTGCGAACAGGTGTGCTGTAGCTGTGATGTCGGAGAAAGGCGGGGCAAAGCCCAATGAGGGGCTCATGGTGATGCAGGAGCTGGAGGACAGGCTGAACGAACACATTGACAAACTGGAGCACATCCGCCTGAGTGCCACCGAGCTCAAGGATAATTTGTCTGGGGTGAGCTTGCCTTGACTTTACTCCAAAATCTGGGTTATACCAGCCGAGGGTATGATGGGATTCCACCCCTGCTGCTGTTTTCCCCCCACTTTAGTCTCAATAATAATGAATTCAAGATTCAAGAGTTTATTGTCATGTGTACAGTAAACAGTTTGTTACACCGTACAATGAGATTTTTACTCTGTGAATCCTCTCAGCAGCCTATGACATAAATTATAAGGACATAAGGAAAGAAAAACACAAGGAGAACAGAGGGTGTAGATGACAAATTTACAAAAATTACTATTAGTGCAAGGTCACAAATTGCAAAAATTACTAAAATTCCTATTAGTGCAAAAATCCAAGAAACGAGGTGATATAAGTATATAAAGTATACAGTGCGCAATGTAAACATGGGAGTCGTACATGTGCAAAGTCCTGCAGAGGTAGATTGGGTCTATTCATGGTTGGGGGGGGGTGTATTTGCGTACGCAAGGTATGCGGAAAGATCTAGATGTACAACCTTGGGAACCTTTAATTAGTATGTAGTGTTGAGTTATATAAGAAACAATCATAATGAACATTCTGAGTTACACAAAAGGATGTTTGTATCTGGAATGACTGAAAATGTTATGAAGATAACAAATGATGCAAAACACCTGGAAATGTTACACACGATAAAAATGAAAAGGTGAAATCGGCAATTGTATTGTTTTGTTCCTGCAATAAAACACTCCTTGGAGCTGATTTAACACTGCTTGTTTTACTGTTCAGGTGGGTAATTGTGTACATTTATAAGCACAGAAGTACAAACTGTTCTCTAGCCTTCTTAAAAATTACAGGTGAAGGCTTTGTGCAGTTCATCATGACAGAAACGGATAACAGAAACAGGGATTCAATAATATTGAAACCAGTATTTCCTGTGAAAACATTCTATGACTCTTGTATCAATATTTCTTTTGAAAGAAGTGAATCTGAATTTAACCTAAATTTTTAACCAGTTTTTTGGGTGATAAAATGTAGCTGTTCATTTGCAGTGTTTATTTTATACTGCTTTTTAATTAATCTTTATCATGGGTACTGATTATTTTGAAATAGTGGAAGTAATTTTGACAGCCTTTTTGATGGCTTTACACTTCTGTTCCAAGTGTCTCTTTTTTGACCATGTCAGAACCATGCTGACCTCAAGCAGTCCATTTCTGACCACCTTGACTGGCTGAGTCAACTCGGTGAACGTGTGGAAACGCTTCAGATGAACACTGCTGTCTTTGTGCAGGTGAGATTGGTGAATCTCCCAAGAATTGTGGGACTATTAAATATCATAACTGTGTGCTGCGCATCCAGTACACACAATAAGTAACATTTCATTTAGTTCTTTTGATTCTTGCAACCGCTGTGTACATTTCCAGATGAACACCAAGCCTCGAACCTGGGGCAGCAAGCAAGGGTCCCGGCGCTCTGCTCACGTGGGGCCCCTTCAACCAGCCCCTGGTGATGATGCTCAGTCTGAGTTTGGGTGGTCGCCTGTGCGTACGAGACGCAGCAGCGATGCGGCGTCTGAGATGTCCTGTGCCTGGTAACCAAGTGTGTGACTGAGCATTTGAAAAAACAGGTCACACACTGGAGCAGGGCTGCCCAAGAGTGTAAAAATAAAGTACAGTTACAGTATTGTGAAAGAGTATTTGCCCCTTTCCAGTTTTTTTGCAGGTTTTTGTCATTACATTGGATCAGATATTTTTTTCAGTTCAAGTAGTCTATGAAAAGGGCTTCAGAGGGAAAAATACTCCAGTATTGTGTACAGGCAGTCCCCGAATTACTAATAAGTTCCGTGTCCTCAGTCCGTCTTTGTCGGATTTTAACGTAAGTCAGAGCAGTTGGGTATGGTGGGTATCTAATGTCATTTTGTCAAATGTTTGACTAAGTATATCGTATATTGTGTACTTTTCTATGCATAAGAAACATTAAAGAAACACTTTGGATACACTAAAACATCTTTAATATAACAATACAGTAATAATAATACAATGTAATGATAATAATATAATGAGATGTATGTTGGTTTGGAGAAAAGCATCTGCTAAATTAATAAAGGTAAATGTAATAATAAATGTAACTACAGTATTTGTAGTATAGAGAGATAATAAATGTTACTACTGTGATGATGAACAGAGGACACGGATGAGGCTGGATCCAAGTGCAGGATCGTTTATTCAGAATCAAAGGACAGTGTTCTGGTCGGGGACGGGCGAATGGTCGGTCAGGCAATCGGTGAACTGAACAGAGGCGAGGATTCAAAATCTTGGTCAGGGGACAAGTCGGGTGGTCGTTATCAAAGAGACGTGGAACAGGACTAGAGATCAATCAGGGACAGGACTTCAAGAGCAGAGCGAGGGAGGTTTGAGAAGGCGTTGTTGGTCTGGAGGGAGATTCCGCAACTGGGAAGAAGTGTCTTTTGTAGCCGAGCTTTGCAAAGTAGCGCCCATTTATTATTACGAACCATTGTATATACAGTAACTTGAATTTTTTATATAATAGGGTTAATTATGAAGTTTTCATTTGACTGTTACTTAAGGGTGACAAAAATAAACTTCCAGTCAGTAAGGGGGTGGTTCGTAAGTACAGGTTGTACACAAGTTGGGCGTTCGTAACTCGGGGACTGGCTGTATGTGCAATTTCTGTGGTGGGGTAGATAAAGAAATGTGCAATTGCAGGTGTGAAAAAGTAATTTCTACCTTGCTTTAATCAACCAAATTAATGGGGAAATAGTACTAGGTGTCTGAGCAGTCTGCTTTGATTTGGCCTGGTTCTGTCCAGTATAATCTTCCAACAACATAAACCTGACAAAAATCAAGTTAACAAAACATGGATTTATAGATGCATCTCACACGACACTCAGAGGAAATTTCTGAAGACCTCTGGAGAAAAGCCGTAAAACCCTAACGGTCCAGACAGTGTTACACAGCCATTTCCAAGGCTTTAAACCTCCATCGAACCACGGTCAGAACCATACTCCTCAAATGAAGAAAGATTGGAACAGTGGTGAATCTACATAGGACTGGCTGTCCTGCCAAAAGCTCTCAACAAGCAAGGCTAAAGTCATAAAAAAGAAGCTCAAAAAGGACCACTGTTCGTGAGTCCGCAAATAAGAAAGACACTACGCCAAAATGAGATACGTTCGAAAGTGGCAAGGCAGAAACCCCTGCTCGGGAAAGAGAACACAAAAGCTCATCCTCAGTTCACCAAAAAGCACCTGGATGTTCTTAAGCCTTCTGGAACAATTTTCTGTGGACTAACAAATCAAAAGCACAACTTTTTCATGACATGGACCCCATTATGTCTGGCAAAAAACAAAAATGGTATTTTAGAGTGCATCTGCTGCCAGTCAAGCATGGTGGCACAAGTGTGATGGTCTGGGGATGTTCAGCTGCCACCGGACCTGGGTGTCTTGCTGTCATTGAAGGAGCCATGAAGTCCTCTTTGTATCAGAAAATTGTAAAGGAGAATATAAGGCCAATGGTGCTAAGTTGAAGCTGAAGTACAGCTGGATCATGCGGCAATACAATGAAAACAAACGCAAAAGAAAGTCAACATCAGAACGGCCTAGAGAGAGTCCCGACCTGAAACTGATTAAGATGTTGTGGCCTGAAAAGAGCTCTTTATGGTGGAAAACCTGGAAATGTTGCCGAACTGGAGGAGTGTGGCAGAATTCCACCGCAGCGATGTGAGATTGTGGTCAATAGCTACAGGAAGCGTTTAGTTGCAGTCATTGCAGCTAAAGGTAGTACTAAGTTATTGAGTGTAAAGGGACAAATTACTTCTTCATGCCTTCAACTACTCATTTCATTCATCTTCCACTCAGTGCAAATGATATAAAAGGGCCAATAATTGGATACTGATTTACATTTTTGCCTGCTTTTTGTTCTATTGAAATTTGGCTGTTTTACACCGGCCTCCGCAACGCAGTCCTGTTATGACCAAAAATAAATTCAGTTACTGTCTTACTCTCATTTGTGTCGTATATGAACATAAAAGATTGTTTGAAAAAACAAGTGTACACGTACCAGCTCAGATGTTGCATTTTAGAGATTACAGAGCGTTTTTTAAATTTCATTTTTGCAACACAAATAGGTTTTATCATAACTTGTTATATTGTTCAGTATCGATAACGATGAGGAGCAAAAAAAAGAATGTTTTCAAAATGAATTCAGCGTTCGGTAGGAATGCTTATTCAATTACTAGGGTACAGCAGGGTTATTACCGTGCCATTAAGCATTTTCACATGGGGTTTCTGGCATTTTCCACGGCGGCCACACCCGCCCAGTTCCCGCGAACCACCGCTGCGCGCAGTCCTGGAAAGCTGTGGGACACGGCGGACTGTTGGCTGCAGACACGTTAAGGCCGCATTTCACTACTGGGACTATTTAGCCGGTTAGCGCGCTGCCGCTGGGGTTTATTCTGCTCTTCGTCCGAAGAGTATGGCGGAGAGCGACTGGGACACGGTCACCGTGCTGAGGAAGAAGGGTCCGACGGCCGCGCAGGCCAAGTCCAAACAGGTAGCCTAGCCTAGCCTAGTGTAGCCTATTTTAGCTTACATTAGCCTAGCCTAGCCTAGCCTAGCCTAGCATAGCATAGCATATATTAGCTTAGCCGGCTAGCTACGGAGAGAGGAGACGGGGACTCAGCGGCCTGCGAGCCTCCCAACCTACTACGCCGGTGGTGCTCTTATCGGCGTCGGGGACTGTGGAAGCCCGCCAGTGAGCGTGGGCTAGTCAAGAGTCCGTGGATACACTGCTTTACAGTACAGTTTTAAATGATCGTTTTCCACTCTCTTCCATTCCTAGTATATTGCTGTTTTACTCTTTTTACTGCGTGTCATCGTCGCAACGCGGCGGAATGAATTACAATACATTCCTACACTGCGTTTTACATTGCTGTGCTGTTACATTTTTTTTTTTCATCATTTAAATTTCATCGTTATTCTGATGTTGTATTATTTGCTAAGCCTAACGCCGCGAATGCAATGTTTTACATCGGCGTTTTACATGGTGTTTACACCGTACAGGTGTCGCTGGAGGGAAGTGGAATGATGCGTTTAAAATAATTATTATAATAAGGTAAAGTAGTTGGTAAAATGGGCGTCCCCTTCTCGTGGGGGTCCAGAGGACGCCAGTGACAGCTGGAAGCGAGGAGGCGGTTCTCTGTAGCGCCTCAAACGCACACTGTGAGTGTTGCTCTGTGCTCGTGCTGCAGCTCGTGAGCAAAGAGTGACGCGGGACCCGCTTGAGCTCGAGTGCGAGGCTACCACACTCACTTCTCTGAAGGCTTTCCTTTAGATTTATGCGTTTAGCAGATGCTTGGATCAACTTATGATTACTTACCCATTTATACAGCTGGATATATATATTTTTTAAAACTGCATTTTAGGGTAAATACCTCGCTCAAGGGTACTACATCCGGAGGTGGGATCCAAACATGCAACCTTTGGGTCCAAAGGCAGCAGCTATAGCCAATAGCCCAGAAACTGATGGATTTTTATGATTTTCTGATGTTTTTTTTTTTTTTTGAGAAGACCCTGCAGCTCATCCCTTACTATGTAGCATGGTACTCTATGTTGTGGTCTCCCGCTACTCCTGCATTTTTACTCACTCTGCTACCATAACGTACATACAGGATCCCTGGTATTTTTCTCTAAAAATATCTAAAATGTCTAATATTTTGTTTTTACGCTTTTGGGTCCCAAAGAATAAATACGGGCAAGGTCACGTTCATACTTTTTCACCCAGACTAAATGATGACGCTTTGGTTGCATTAATAAAGGTTTCCATTATTTCTTATGGGAAAAATAGCCCAGCTATATGCTGTTTGCTATAAGATACACTTTTTCATCCATATTATCAGCCAATTGTAAAACAGGGGCCCCTAACATTATTGTTATTATTATTTAGCTGAAGATTTTCTCCGGAGCAGCTTACATTGGTAAGATTGTGCATTAAGACACTTCACATGCTACATTAATTTTACCCACTTATGTAGCTGGGTAACTTTCACTGTATCAATTTGGGGTAAGTACCTTTCTCCAGAGTACTGGTAACCGCTACACCACCTGCTGACCTACAAACTAAATGTAACTATAGAGAACCAAGTAAGAATGTTTTTAGTTTGAAGCCCACACTTCTGTTAACTGTCTTTTAAAAATGGGTAATTTTCATGAGTTCCATAAACTTCACAGGTAATCTTTTACACCCTGTGTGATGTTTCACAAAAATTACATTACGGTAACCCCCCCTAGATATGCCCTTTCAAGTTGCAGGAATTTGAGTTTACAAGGATTTTAGTTTAATACCCCTACTTGGGTTAAATATTACAATATTTTACAAGGTATATTTTTTTGTGTGTTCTGGTTCTGTACCAAAATATATTTGTTGGTATGGAAAAATGAAAGTAGTAGTAGACCAGTGTAATTCCTGGCAACTTTTGGAATCAAAAGTTGGTTGACTGAGAATATAACACATTCATGTCTGATCCTGTCACTTATATTGTGCAACATATGGAAGTATTACACACATTTGCAGTGACAGGTGCAACTTTATACAGGCAGTCCCCGGATTACGAATGAGTTCCATTCTTAAGTCTCTCTTTAAGTCGAATCTATACGCAATTCAGAACATTTGGGTACGGTTCGTGTCTGATATGAGTTAGTCAAATGTTTGTCTTAGTGTACAGTGTACCTTGTGCATAAAAACATTAAACACTCCTGGATACACTGAAACATCTTGAACATAATAGTAATTATAATCAGTATAACAACAATAATAATAAAAGGAACTACAGTATTTATAATTGAGAGCAATAGAAAGAGATAATAAATGTTACCACAGTATTTATAATAGAGAGAGACATTGGGACAGAGCCTTTTACATGCTCCATTATCTTTCGCTTTGTCCTATAAAATTGTCTTGATCTTTGACTGACTGTAGCCTAACACTTTTCCAGTGTTCGTTGATGTTTTGCCTTTCGCTTCATTATTTACACCTTAGTTTGAATTGTGATCATTTTCCTTTTCTTTGATGCATTACCATCACCTGCATAACATTCACCCTTTGGTGCCATGGTTAGTAGAGTAAAACAAAAAAATGAAAGCCAAATACAGTAACACACAAGACACTGTTCACAGCAATGTGGACTGACTGCAAAAAACAAAGTCTTGAGCCGACGGACCGCTGTAGACACAGAACGTTTTGATGCGGTTGCAAAGTAGCGCCCGTTTATTATTACGAATCGTATGTAAGTCGAATTTTTAATATAGTAGACTTTACTGGGGGTGGTTCATAACTACGGGGTGTACGTAAGTCGGATGTTTGTAACCTGGGGACTGCCTTTCATGTAACTGGGCAGCTCAGTGGTTTCACCTTGTAGTTTAGAGTTCACGATGGGTTCGAATCGATCCGGTACAAAGTGGCTTCAGATAACTTAGCGACTCTTAACAGCTCTTTGTGTGGGTGGTAGGTAGTTTTGAGGTATGTGTATGTGGGGGGAGGGAGCAGAGATGGAAACACTGCTCTTTGCACTAGCGATGACTGAAAATAAATGCAGGTTATTTTTGCTTATTGTAGCTAGAATTTATTTTCAGGTAAAGCAGTGCCTTGTTATATATGAACAAGAAAACCTGGTACTAAGTAATGTACGAAGTGGTGTGTCACTGCAAACCTTTGATTAGTTAAGTGCAGTATTGTGAATAAAGTCTTATTAAATAGTTTCTTTGGTGCAAATTTTACAAACTCAAAACAAAATCTTCTCAGTTGTTCGGTCCGTATTGAAACACTTGTGTTATTAGTGCTGAGCCACACAATTCACTCTTTTCATTTGTTGCTTCACTCTGTTTTGTTTCAGGATAAAATAATGTTTTCTTAAAAATGTTCTATTTTACTAGGCTATCATAGCAGCACAGAGGCGGGGAGAAAGTATTGAAACCACAAAGAAATGTAAGAATCCCTTGGACAGTTTGAACTTTGTGTGAAATGTGGCTGTCTGTCTATGCTGCACATACGATAATGACGATAATATACTCAGACATGCTGCATGTAAAATTAATGTCTTGCATGCATGGTGGAATCCCCATTTTGCCACCACTGAAATATCCTCTAAGCTCTCCCAAAATTACTTCTAAAAATGACATTTTTTACAGACTAAGAGAAACTGTTCAGTTGTGTTTTTAGTGTTTGTTGATGCTGTTTTTACTAAAATGATGTAAAACAGTTTTGGTAATTTTTTTGGGGGGGGGGGGAGTAGGACTCCTGCTAGGACTTTATCCTTAACCTTTTAGTTCACCTTTGCTGCTTTCGAGTCCAGTGTAGGGTATTATGTCAGTTGTGATGTGATGGATCTTCAGCAACGTGCTTCTTCTTCAGACTTTGAAAGCTTGCAGGCTGTTGAAGGCAGCATTCTGCGAGGATTGATCAGTGCATGACGCGATTTGTCTTCTGCTATATCCATCAGGGTCGGCAGGACAGAACAAGCAGCACCTGGTGACAAAGAACACGGCCAAGCTGGACCGCGAGACAGAGGAGCTGCACCACGAAAGAGTCTCACTAGAGGTGGGCAAGGTCATCCAGCAGGGCCGCCAGAACAAGGGAATGACGCAGAAGGACCTGGCCACTGTGAGTTCACCTTGGTCCTCGTCTCTGCCGTCAAGCAGATCCCCAAGATGATGGTCTCTTATCATCAGCCTTTAGTTCTTAGGGATGTCATGACAATAAAAGCTCAGTTTGTCACTGAGGTAACGATTGATTATTTACATTATTGTAGAAAATCAACGAGAAGCCCCAAGTTATTGCCGACTATGAAAGCGGGAAGGCCATTCCCAACAACCAGGTCATGGGCAAGATTGAGAGGGCCATCGGTGAGCTCTGGCACTCTGTGTCATACATCTGTTACCCTGTCATGTTGGTTACAATGTAGTGCTCATCTCACCGTTTCATAATAGTAACAATTAAGAATTTTAGCTGATGATTTCAGTTTTTCCTCTGCCTGCTTAGATTTCAGATTTGTGTTTGTATTTCGGTAAATTCATGCTTTAAACTACAGCTTTGATTTATCAGAAGTCAATACAGTCATGCGCTGCTTAACGCGTTTCGGTTAACGACCGACCGCATGTACGACTGTCGTCCCATAAGATTATAATGGAATGAAAACTTATCGACTAGCGACAACGTAGCACGTGTTACGCGTTCGTGGTGGTGCTGGTGTAAACAAAGCTACTGCGCTGCCAGTTGTATAAAAGTATAGCACATACAGTTATGTACAGTACATAATAGTTGATAATGATAAACACCTATGTTACTGGTTTATGTATGTACTGTACTTTTTGTTATTTCAGAGTGTACTCTTTCTACTTATTAAAAAAAAGTTTACTGTAAAATAGTATGCTGTGTTACACTGGCAGTAGCGTCATAAATCTCGTGTTTACTGCGTCTTTTGACTGCATCGAGGCTATACCATTTACGTATGTACAAGTACACTCTATGATGTTTGCACAACGACGAAACCGCCTAACAACGCATTTCTCAGAATGTATCCCCGTTGTTAAGCGACGCATGTCTGTAGTGCAATTCTGTATAAGCTGTATCACTGCAGCAGTGGAGGTTTAAAAGTTATTTCTCTAGCTGAAATTCCCTTTTCATCCAGCAGCTGTTTTGATCACTTTCACATTGCACCACCTGGTTCACTTGGTGAGATGTTTTTAATATAGCCTGTAGTCCAGCATTATTATTCAAGCTCTCGTCTGTTGTTTGAGTTCATAGGTAAATGTAACAATTTTACTAAAAAGCCTTTCCAAACCCCAGGCCTAGCTTATTAACAGCCTTGTTTATTGTGAGAATTCCCAATAAATTATTTTAAAGCATTGGTATCCTCCCACCTCCGGAATCCTGTTTTACAGAAATTCCTGCAATATCACATTCCTGTTAATATTGACCGTATTACTGCATTAGCAGCTTATTCAAGGTTTGCATTTTCTTTTTGAAGATATGCATGTTGATTGTTTTGTTGCCTGTTGTTCTTAGGATTGAAGCTGCGTGGAAAGGATATAGGACAACCCCTCGAAGCAAAACCCAAGAAAAAATGAGGACAAAGCCTCGAAATCAGCCCCCCTGCCTTCATCCCTGCACAGGAAACATCTCCGTACTTACCTCCATTTACCCACTAACCCCACTCCTTGCCCGGGCTGATCTGACCTGGTGTCTCCTTCAACATCAGGTGTTTTTCTTTAATGCGAATCTGAGTGACGAACTTAATTTCACACACGCAAAAAGGAAGAAATAGCAAAATAATGCAGTTCTGTAACAGTTTTGTTTTTGTAATGGCATTTCTCTTTGCAGTAGGAAGACTCTGCCAAGCTGTACTCATGGATGTGTTGGATGAAGCCGATGTAAGTGAGTGCACTTGTAAATACCGATGACGGGTAACGCTAAGCGGCTTTATACGTTAAAAAAGGAGAAAACGTCAGATAACGGAAGTGACGGTTTGTCATTTGTAAGCTATCCTAAATTATTCAGTTATGCAGAAGATGTGGCTTGCAGTTGACGTTGTCATGGCACTGGAATTCAGCAATTAAAGCAATCAAACCAGTCTAAAGAGAGATGTTTATTTCATAGTAGACCTCATTTTGAAGTACTCAACCATTCAAAAAAGTACACAGATAAGGTTTTTTTTTTTTTTTTTTTTGCAGAGGATTAACTGACAGGATCTGAAATGTCAATGACCACATGCAGTGGGTTTCTCCTTGACACGAACAGCGACTTGGCCCCCTTTGCTAAGCGAAGGTCTCCTCTCACACGGCCGAAATCACTGCTGATTGATTTCAAATTGTATCGGTTATTAGTTACTGGCCTAAGAGGGCCCCTGAGCCGGTGGAGTTTGCTTTGGAGCGTACAGAGAACGCCACGTCACAGAACAAGAGTGGAACTTTCGGCATTTTGAACGAACCTTGGTTTCTGGTTTCAAGGTCTCTTCGTGCTGTATGTAGGCTGTGCACTTGTCAGTGAGGGTGGAGAACCCTCAAAGTCTTACAGGATTAGCAAAGATTTGGCAGTATTGTCTGCAGTACGAGACACTATCCAGAGACTTGTACTTTAAGTCATGATGTGAGGAAGACGACCTGGTGCCGTTCTCATTCTTTTTTTTCCCCCGCCCCTTACCGTGGACCAGCATGAACTTTGGCACAGTGTGTTTGTGAGTCTGAGTGCTTGTCTGCACACTGGCACTCATCAGACAGAGACAAGACATCCGCCTTTAACACCGCAGCAGCCATCGCCCTATGGTCACTGATAAGGTGATAAAGGTAGGAATGAAAATGTTCTTACGGCCAAAAAGAGCAAACTCATGACCTAAAAAGGCCTTTTTTGCCCAGTGAGCAAAATTCCTTTTAAAATTATGTGCAAAAAAATGCATTTTTGTCATCCTGTACCTTGGTAACTGAACAAGATCCATGTGGATTTCCCTTATGAATTATTTTTACATACAGATCATTTTTAAAGTGCAGAGACACAGCTAAATTTTAGAATGTGTTGTCTTCGCTGCTTCAGCAGTTACCCTAGTCTTTGGGTGTTAACCCCAGAAGCGTTAACTGTTGGGTTAGTCAGCTGCCAAAGTTTTCCGTTTTACTGAACTGCAGAACACAACACTGATGACCGAATGAGGGGAAGGTCAATGGGCACAAGAGCTTTTGAGCTCTTTGAATTAGTTCAATGAAAGGATTAGAGCCGAAAGGCCTTCAGCTCCAAGAATGATGTTCAACTAGAACTCTGTCACTCATTGACCATCAGCTCTGAGTTTAGCTAACCAGACTGAAGGTCTAGTAAACCCTTCCTTGTGTCATCCATGGTCCTCTCGCCTCTTTTCTGCACTTGTTCTGGTCTCAGCAGGTTGGGAAGAGAGGGGGTTGCAGACCTGCCCGTTCGGTGGATGTAGATTTTTGAAATTCTGCCGCTAAGAGGAAAACGGATGTGGACTTCTTGGGCTCGTCTGCCACACTTTTCCAAGGCACCGGGTATTAAAAGAGGGTAGCTTGCCTATCAGCACAGAGACACCCTCGCAGAACATCCGTCTCTTCCCGTCAGCCTGCCAAGTCGTTGCCATGGCAACTAAGGCAAATTCTCTCAGCACTGACACGTACCATCCTCATTTCATTCCCTTGCTCTCGTACTGTTTCTCATTAATAAGGACCAACTCTGACAACCATTCATTTTGGTCCATTGGTAAAATAAATTATTTGTACTTTATATTACCCCTCCCCCATAGACCTGCATTTATTCAGCAGGCTCTGAAACTGTACAGCAAAGGAACATGATTTGCCCCTGACATCATGCCAGGCTTTTTTTTTTTTTTTGCCTGAAATGTGACTGTTCTTACTGCTCTGGGCAATAAAGCCACTAGTTCATGGAAATAAAACAAACATTTTGAAAAGCAGAGCAAATCCATACACAGAACAAAAAATATCACTGTAAAATCAGCTGAGGCAAGGTTCCAGAAAAATATTCAACAGGCAGTTTCCATGGAAACTTAGGAGTCCTCGCAGAGGGCTACAGAAGGCGTCTCTGGCTGGAGATTAATGTCGGAGCTTCTCCTCCAATCACTGCACTCCTTCTTCATCAACGTATGTCGATGGAAACCAGCCGACCTAGAAGGAAATAAATGCTGTTAGGTTGTTTTAGGAACCAGACACTTGCGGTAGTCATTTCAGGTTAACTGAAAAATTGCAATGATTTTGGTATGAAAAGTCATGCGTCTCTGCATCTTATTTATGGATAATCATCAAGATGGACTGTAGACAAAAGGAAAATTTGCAATGTCTCCTCTGATACAACAGTCTACACTTCCCTTTAGGTCTAACTGAAGTATTAAAAATTGTGGTAACTGAGCAACATATTAGGAAATTTAGCTTCTCTGACTGGTGTCTTTTCAATTTTTTTGTCAGGATTAGCTGGCCTCTATTGTAAATCAATCGATATTAATTTTTCAGCTGTACTTTGTTGCATTTTACCTATTTGCTAAAGTTCCTGTAGCTGCTTCATTAATTTGCGGAATAATGCACGAATGACGAAGCGCAGAGTATAAGCTGAAGCGTTAACTGTGATCAGTCAGTTTGGGGCGAGAACGTCAAACTTTGATAAACTCCTGTGAAAAAGTGACAGAGGCACAGTGTCCTGTTCACGGAATGAAGGGCGCCGACTTTGACGGTCGCTCACCCGCCCATTGGCCTCTCCCTTCCACCAGCCCTGGTCGCCTCCAATCTTGCTGTAGATCTTGACAATGTCTCCCTCCCGCAGGGAAAGCTCCCTCATGTCGCGCGCCGCAAAGTTGTACCGGGCCACCGCCGTGCTGACCACTCTGGGCGTGAACACTGCAGGGACCATACAGCACATCTCCTTCACACCCCAGTACAGCTTGCAAATCACTCTTAAGTGGCTCAAGTCCCAGAAGAGGTGCTACTGTAGTACCACTGAGCAACGTTTTTAACGACAGCTCTTCCAAATATCCATGTGTATAAACAGGTAAAAGTGCAAGTCACTTTGGATCGTAAAAAACTGGCATTGCAACATAAGAATGAGAACATCACATGGATTTTTGAGCACAGCGAGTTTAGTCGCACAAATACTGGGGCGGAACGGTGACACAGCGAGTACTGCTGCTGTCTCACAGCGCCTAGGTGGGTTCGATCCCCATTCAGTCAGTTTGCATGTTCTCCCCATGTCTGCAAGGGTTTCCTCCCGCAGTCCAAAGACATGCTGTTCAGGTTCTCCCATAGTGTGTGAGTGACAGAGAGAGAGAGTGTGTTCCACTGATGTATGGATGAGTGACCCAGTATAATTAGTGTATCTAGCAGTGTAAATCACTGCGGTGAATAAGGTGTGTGGGCTGATAACACTACATACAGTTCGTTGGAAGTCGCTTTGCAAAAAAGTCTCTGTTAAATAAATAAATGTAAATATGATGAATTTTTCTCATCCTTGAACTGATTTGAAGCAACGACAAAGAAAAACGGTGACAAAACGAAAGCGGCACACAAGACAAATGAGGAGCGAAAGGAAAGGAGGGAGAGAGTACCTGACCAGAAGGGGGCCGCGTTCTGAGAGGAGGAGAAGTTGAGGCCCTGAGGACTGAGGAAAGAGAAGTTGTAGGAAGCGGTGGGAGCTGCTTCCGCAGAGAGGCATGCAGAGAGGAAGAGAGCAAGATTGGAGAGATGGGAATACATCCATTACGCAGCAGAGGGCTCACACAGGCTCAGCTCCAGCATGGTGGTGCTTTCATACAGCATGTGATTTTGTGTTTGTGTGTATTTGCATATCTAAGAACAAAGCACAGGAAAATTAACAATAATAAGCCAGACTCAAGTAGCAACCAGCACATATTATGTTTAGGCTGTGTATATACACACACACACACACACACACACACACACACATATATATATATATAATATATATGTATATATACACACATATACATAGATGCACAAACACAGAGGCAGCCCTCAACTTACAACGCATGCGAGTTACAACGGCCTGGACTTAACAACAGTTATCCCATTAACCTAATACTATTTGAGTGTTAACATTTGGTCATAACACCTAATGATGACCACTCCATCTGCTGTACAATAACATTGGCCAAACACGTTTTGTTCTGGCATCCAACAGCGACTGCATTTTGCTTACACAAACTTCCATTTGTGATTCCCTTTGAGTTGTGTTTTTTTTTTTTTTTTTTTTAAATTTGGCACAAGCATGCAAAAAAGTGAGTGTTGTGGTGGTGCTGAAAAGAAAAAGTTAAAAGTAGAGTTAAAAATGAAAGTCAAAATAATAGCACAGCATGAAATCAATAAACTATACTGTATTTTAGTATTTGTATTCCTATTATTTTATATAGCACAAAAATGTGTGAAATTAGTGGAAAAAAATCCATTATACAATGTATCATTCACTCATGTTAAGTTTGTACAGGCATCCATCGATTTATAAAGTTAATCCATTCCTGAAAACAGTGCACGTATCAAAACTGTGGATACAAACAGCCCATTTCCTATTATTTTAAACGGGGAAAAATATTAACCCAGTCACAGTCCACCCAAAAACATCAAACATTTTTCCAAATGTCACTAGAACACTAAAACACCTATGTAACTATCAACCCATGATTTCAGCACAATACAAACCGCTTACGTTTACACGCTTATTGCTGTCGGTCATTCCCACTTTTCTTTTTAACAGCTCAGTTCTCTGCAGGATGAGTATTAAACGAGCATGTGGCGTTGTGAACAACTTTCTAAAACTACACTATGCTGTCTCCTTAATTATTCAATTAATTCCTTATTTATTCAGTTAAATAACGCACCCAATATGGCCAACAGACACTCCTGTGGAATTTTATACACTTCCAATCACACAAAAATCTCACATTCCTAACACACCAACACATCCGGATGCAGACGCTCCGACTATAGTACATTACTGCACTTCCGCTTCACTCGCGCAACGTGCTCCTTTTTTCTTTTTTGACAAGCTTTGAATAAATTTCATTATACTGATATATTCTTTGTTCTGTTAGTTGAAAATGGGGTACCAAAAGCCAAGAGCCATTCCGTTGTGAAATTCTGGATAAAGAAAGTTTGTAAACCGACGGATGCCAGTATATCATTACGGTTCATATAATAATGTGTAAGGGGATTTTCAACTAATGCAGAAGTCAACTTACATCGGGGGTCATCGGAACGGAATCTGTCGAAAGTCGAGGACCACCTGTACATATACTGTACGTACATTCACCACTATGTTGTATTTTGCTCTTTCAATGTATCCCAATATGAAATGAAGAATGAAACTGTGCTGTCAGGTCAGTTAAAATAGTGTATTGATTTAAGTTGCACTCATGTCATCTTGTTTGGGGCCACAATTTGGATTCTCCTGTTCTTCATAGGAGAACAGCTCAAAATAACAGATAATAGCAGTCAGGGATGGGGATGTGGCCAGGAACCGGGGAGTGGCCAGTGGGTGGGGCAATACAGGAGAGGGCGAGGTAAACTAGGGATGGTGCCAGGAAGTAACTTAAGCAGCCTGCATACCTGGGGAGCGCGTGCTGGTTCGAGAGGTGGAGCGGTCTCGGGACTTGTAGGGGTAGCGCAGTGTCGTGTCCAGCAGCTTGAAGCTCTCTTTCAGGGAGTGTGTCTGGTAGTACTCGACCAGTTCCTGTTGGGACGGACACACACACACACACACTCTCTCACTACCAACTTCTGCACTTGAAGCACTTGGACGTAAATCATTCTATAATTATCTAGCCAACTTTAACCAGATGTCGGGTTAATAACCCAATCGGCCCAAAGAGTAGAAAAAATATTATTTTTAGATTATATGGTGGCATAGTGCACAAAGGTAATACTGCAAGTGTAAAATGATAAATACAGCAAAAGGGTCCTTAAAGAAATAAAACATTACTACCCTCTTCAATACTTTGGATCGGGAATGTCCTCCCCAGGCAATGAGCGGAGGTAAAAGCACTTTGGAGAAAGCGTGAGCTAAATGAATAAAAAAGTACAGCTCGATGGTTCTGTTGATGGGTTTGGGCGGAGGGTCGTACCAGGAGACTTTCGAACTTCTTGGCTTCAGTGATGTGGATCCAGCTGTCTTTCTCCACAACTTTAATATGCTTCACCTCGTCGTTGAACCTGACACAGAAGAGACGTGCGGTCACAGGGAGCTCGACTCATCAGGAGAAGGGTGTGCGGAGGAACCAGGTTAAAAGCAAAGACTGGGACTGGGGTTGGGGGGGCTCACTTGATGCTGATGGCGAACCTCTCCGCCTCAGCCGTCCTCTCGCGAATCAGGTACGTGCCGCTGCTGTGGGATTTCAGCAGGTTGTCGGCTTGCTGCCGCTCCATATTTCCAGCAAACCTGAGGGGTCCACAGTGAGGAACACACTCAGCATGGGTCTCTCCGCACCACAGGGGAGTGTTTGGCTCTTTCTTTGCTGCCGCTTGCTTATTTATTTGGGAATATCGTTAATTAAAGGGCAGCACGGCAGGTAGCGCTGGTGCTCCACAACTCCTGGGCTCTGGGTTCAAATGCAGCTCTGCCTGCGTGAAGTTTGTACGGTCTCCCTGGGTTCATGCGAGTTTCCTCCCGGTTCCAGATGGACCGGTGACTCTAAATTGCCCTCGGAGTGTGCGTCAGTGAATGAATGGGCGTGTGCTTGCCCTGCCGTGGACTGGCACGCTTGCTGGCCCTTCCCTCTTACATGGCCATCCCGTCTCAGAGAGTGCACCCTGCTTCTTGACCTATGTTTCCAGGTTAGGCTCTGAATGACCACGACCCTGAATTGGAACAGGGGTTGTTGATAACGGACGAATGGATTTTTAATGGAGCGTTACTGGAAAGGATCGGGGTTAGGGTGGAGAAAAGGCTGGGTTTAAAACCCTTGTGTGCACGTACAATTGCACATTGTTTTCCGAGCTCTTACCATGGGTAACTGTAGTAGTCTGCGTCCCTGGAAGACTGCCGGCTGGGAACTGGCTGGAATGGCTGTGAACACAAACAGAGGTCTGTGCTGCGGAAATACAACGGGATAAATGGACGCCTTGTGCTCCGAGTGGTGACAGCAGCAGCGCGGGGCGTGGAGACTGCGCCAGGCTGGGGGGCGCTCATGAGTCAGAGCTCAGCCTGCACGACCCTACGTGCCCTCTGAAGGGAGGTGATCTTTACCAGGAGACACCTTACCTTTGGGTCTATGCAGGGTTTAACGCAGGAGCTGGGGAAATAGCCACTCTTCTGATTCTGAATCAGTCTTCCCTGGGGGGCATGAAGAGTTTCTCTTACAACATCCGACATCGTTCAGTTTTCGCACGTTAAGACGCTAAAATACTACGTTTCTATCCGGAGCACAGTTCATTCCTGCATTACGACACTTTGTGCATGTGAAGCTGCAAAATTTACCTCCCACCATGAGGTGTCAGGGTCTCCCTTTAACAGTTCAATGATGTCTCCCACCTGGAAAGACAACGCCGACTTCCCTGGGGGAGCGGGCGTACCGTGGTAATTCCGAATGGCCACCATCTTGGGACCTTAACAAAGGGGTGAGAGAAACCGTGTGAAATGAATGCATCTCAGAAAATGACGGTAATTATGTAGATGGAGCCGCACTGCTCGTTTTGTATTTGGGTAGATTTGTTTCACAGTTAAGTCATCAGTTGTAATGTGTGCCTACATATTAATGCACAGGAAAAGACCAGGAGTCCTCCAGTAGGGGGCAGTACAGAGCCATCTTTCTACTTGCCTGTATGCTGTATGACCTGTCATCATTTGGTGACTGGATTTAGCAAACACACATCATAATTTTAGAAACGAACGAAAAGAAATCATTAAAAGTGATGTTTGAGAAGTATTGCATAAATCTATACGGTGCCAAAGTCCGATTTCTTACCTGATGCTAATGGTCCCGGTTCCTGTAAGAAACACCCTTTTTTAAAAACCTCACATTAAAACCATTATTTGATAAACCAGCAGCAACACATGTTCTGTAATAACTAGTGAGGAAAAGCAAGCACCGACTTTGTTTAAAGAATCTGCTCCCAGTCTGAGGAAGTTAGTCATTCTAGGTCCAAAATAAAATTAGGAAGCGAGTTAATTGGTGGGCGAAATGGAAATGTCAGACTCACCGAGTCGTGAGGATCTGAAAAGAGGGGGGATGAAGAGACTGTAAGAGAAAGTTCCTCCCAATATTTATTCCACCAGAACAATATTTGCCTTAAAGTCTCTGTGCGACTTACTTATTCTGCAGATGGTGATGACCTCCAGACACTCTTTGTGGGCACCAGTTCCACACCTGGAGCAGTAGTAGCCCTGGTAGAAGATCCCCCTGAGAAAAGGACAGGAAGAGTGACACTCTGGCTTCCATCCAGCGCAAACTTCAATCCAGCCAAGAACGAAAAGCCGTTCTGCTAACCACGGCGGCTTATTAATTAGGAAAAGGTTGGCTGTCTGCTCCAAGTTTGTGCTCAGCATACACCCCATTTTCACAATGGGTTTGTACCTGAGTGATTGGGGCTTTGTGCTGTATAGGTGTCAGGCATTCCAGCTTCCCAAAACCTTAGTCTTAGTATGCACGCCTTTAGCGTTGCGTATATGTTGCATGAGGTCTGGGAAATGTTAGTAACCTTTAGTACGGTTGTAGCAATTGTACAAATGCCTTCGGGAAATGACCCACAGATCATTTGATTTCATTTTCGCGTCTTCCTTTAGCTGACATCTTACCACTTTAGGTTTGTACACTACTTATAATGATTTACATATTTATAGAGCTCAGTCATTTTTACTGGAGCAATTCAGGGTAAGAGTCTCGATGAAGGCTACTGCAGTTAAAATGGAGAGTTGAACCCAGGACCCAGCAGTCTTAAGGTGGCCGCTTTAGCTATTATACAACGTGCTCCTACACCGATTCCAAGTCGGCAGAGACTGCTGTTGACCAGAGATGGTAATGACATTTGTGGAGGTCCATGACAAAACACTGAGTCTGATTTAATGGAGTATAAAAGAAGGAAAGCATGTGCTCTTCAGTGCATCTTCACCTTAGGAGCATTTTGCAGGCTCTGCAGTTGGTGTTTTTCTCAAACGTGTGCATCTGGAAGTTGTGCTGGTTGGCCGTGGCTCTCTCTGGCTTTATATTGGACCTGGGAGAGTGGAGGACACATAAGAAAATGTTTTGAGATCAAGGGGAGATGAACTTCACTCCTCTATACCGTTCCTCTGGGAACGCTCAAAATCTTGCCAGCCCCTCCAACTCACATGGCCATTTCAAACTGCTCCATCCACTTCCTCTTGGTTTCCTCCGTCTTACAGAAGAACTGGAAGCCCTGCTTCCCCTGGAGGTGGATCAAGTAGAAGCCATAGGACCACTGATGAGGAGAAAGGGAGAAAAGTGAAAGGGGAGGGTGTGGAGCAGGAGAGGGGGGTGGGAAGAGAAAGACGAATTTAGACTAACTCTAGACATGACAACAAGGAAATCAACAGATGGCACAATAATGTTAGAAATTATCCACGAACCAAAGGTTTGCATCAGCTTACCATTTTTCCACTCGACTGTTAGGCATGCAAACAAACACCAGAAAGAGAGAGAGACCCCGTTACACATGCACATCGCAGAAGAGAAAATGTTAGCTTCAAAGCAATTATTTAAAAATGCCATTTTTCACAATTTCTTTTGAACAAATTACCAAAAAAGCTGATTTAAAAAGTACATATTTGCCATGCATTTTGTTTGTGAATTTAAAAAAAAGAAAAGAAAATAAAAAAAAAAAAACAATATAAAGCTCGAAATCACGGCGTCTTCTTTTTTAAATCGTGAGCAACATTTAACCTTCTTCATGTCCCTGTTGTTGGTGGGGTCATCTGACATTTTGTAGGACTGCAGCTCAATGATTTCCTTTAGCTCGTAGTTGTAGCCTTTCCGCTTACAGACAATGACCACTTTGTCGAACAGGAAGATGTACCTTGAAGGAGGAAGGCAGCAGCGACACTCAGCATAATCGGTAGAGAAGCACAGCAGAGACTCTTTTCCTTTGATAATGGCTCAGTTTCGGGTGAGAAAATCTACATATTGTTCGGCGTTGTCAAACAAAGGGGCGGCAAAGACTCCAAACTGCATCACACCTTTTTCTTACGGTCCTTGTCATAGTGAATTCTAAGATCGTCTGCTGAATATTCTAGAATTTCTTTTGCCACCGGATGAGAATCACCAGCTGACCTGTCCTGCTTTGTCCGGTTCACTATAGAGGACACCTTGAGCTCTCCGTCAATCTTTGGCCTGCCGTACTCTTCCAGTTTCACCTGCTGTTAGGGTGCGGAGAAACAACATTTATTCAACACTAACACGCCTCTCCCTCATCAGTGTTGAGGAGAATGCAACAGAACTAGGACTCAAATGGAATAAAATAACATAGCTCCGAAGCTATGAAATTCTCAGAATTCAGTTCTTGGGTTTTTTTCTTTTTTTTTTAAAATACAAATATAGTTACAAGTTACAATGTAATATTCCACCCATCCATCCATCCATAATCGCTTGTCTAATACAGTGTCATGGTGGCCCAGAGGCATAGGGCATGAGGTAGGATACTTGTTAATATTTAATCTTATGATTGTTATCTAAAACCATACATGCAGACGGTCGTCTTATTATTCCGAAAAGTCCAGCGTTAATTAGAAGATGACACAACTGGTGTGTTTAATAAGTGCATTTCACTTCTCTCGTAATTATTTTGACACGGTGCAAGAGCACAAATCCCGGGCAGGTTAATGAATTTTGCCCGTGAGAATAACGTAATGGGTGATATACAAAAAGTGAAAGTGCCAATAAAAGGTTGTTTTAGTGGAGAATTGGGCTTGCACCTGGAGCCGGCAGAAAAAGACCACTGTGAAGTGATTTGCATATTTTACACGCCTGAAGAAGCCTGACACTTTGCATATGTTGTACAGCCTACTTGCGGCATCCACCAGCGAAACAGCTTCCTCTGCGCAACACGGTAACATTTTCCAGGCCAGTACTGCCGTACTCACCAAGTTTTCGATGGATTTCTGAAATTCGCTAATTTTTTTCAGGGTCTCGTTGTCCCTCTTCACCTCATTTATGTACATGGCCAGGTCCTGCAGATGGAGAAGCAGAAGGAGTGAGAGCCACCTCAAGTCAAGGTTCTTCAGTTCAACTAATGGCAGGACCTTAGGTATTAATGGCAGGAAACATACAGGGATGTGTTCAAAATCCCTGATGTTCTGTACAGTGTTGTTCCTAAGCACCTTCCTAGACCGCACCCCACCCCACCCCATCCCATCCCATCCCACCCCACGCCACGCCTACAGTCCTCCCCATCCCACCCGCTCCACGCCCACAGCCCTCCCCATCCCCCCGGCTCCACGCCCACAACCCTAACCCCCATACCACCACGCTGCCCTTTCCCTTTTCCCCACCTGCATGGCCTCGAGCGCCTCTTTCAGCTGCTGTCGCTCGGGTCGGTCTGTGGAGTGACTCACCAGCTCCTGCAAACCGAGGGAACGCTTTGTGATGGTGACATGGTGACCCGACACACAGCATCCGCAGACTTGCGGAGTAAACCAACAGCGCACCTACATCAAATCTATGCCCAGGATGGAAACTCAAATATAATTCTTCTAATGCAAACCATATTGCACGAACACATAAACATAAATCTACCTCATTTACTCTAACACAGGCAGCGTCTCGAAAGTCACCCCCAAAGAAAATGAAGCACTGCCTGCCTTTGTTGCAAATATGGCATATTAACAAAAGAATCCTGTTCTCTGTACTGCAGTGTAACAAGTGTTTCATCTGTTCACTGTGCATTAAAGATGACTGTTAAAAACTTGTTTAGTCTGCATGAAAGTAGCGAGTCCATGTTGTTTAGTCTGCATCTTCTTGACGATGACAAAATGCGCGCGGTGTTTAGTCTGCATCCTCTTGGTGTGAACGCACTCTGTGTTTGCAGCGCTGTCCGTCTGATACCGTAACCACACCCATGGTGTGCGGCGCTCAGTGGACCAGAAACATCTGGTCCCAAAGTGAGGCGTAATTCAAGATCATCAGTAGCGACGGGAGGGGGAACGGGCTGGGAGGCTGTATGGTCGGGACAAACAAAACGTGGAGCATGTAACACAATTAGACGACGGCTGACTTACGCGGTGCTGCAGTGCAGGCTGTGCCGTGCTGGACACGGACTGACTCAGCTTTTTCATCTGCACCTCAACTTCAACCCCCCCAGACCCCCAGACCCCCCCACCATCCATCATTGGCAGCTGGCAACTGTCCTTTAATAATTGAGATGCCTGATAAATTAATCATGCCCTGTATCATGAGGGATGCTTGTTTTATACATGAGTGCTACTAGGAGGAGCTGAAACAAACAGGGCTCTTCGAGGTGCAGTTTGTTAATGTGGCAAAATTGCCCGAATACTTAATTTGCGACTTTATTTCTGCAAACGAGAGCAGGGTTAAGCGGATGCTAAGGGCACTAGGGAATGAGTGTGGTTCAACTAAGGTCAATGTCACACTGGGGGGGAAAAGGAAAAAAAAAAAAAAACAATTGATTAATGACATCAATCCACATACTGATAGCCATAGTGATAAATGTGCCGTTTTTCAAATGCTTATGAAATAGCTTTAAGGAAACATCTTTGTTCTACGGGAAGACATCCCTAGCTTCAATCCACATCTTATGATATACAGTTACGAGGTACAGTCTTGATCTTTTCCTCATCATCAGCATTACCTTCAGCAGGAGGTGGTACTTCAGGACCCTCTGCATGGGCACCACCAGAAGATCTTGCAGCTTGAATTTCCCTTCCTGAACCTTCATAGTGCACTCCTGCAACACCAAGAGCCGTTTGCGTCATTCCCTGACCTTCGAGGCGCCTCCCTGCCAGAACAACAGCTGGCCGAGACCGCAGCCGAACCACCGCGGCACGTTCCTACTTCATTCACGCTCATTCTCTAACCTTCAAAGTGTATTCTCACAAGACAAACCATTTATTCGTCCTCTTCCTTCGCCCTCCCGGTGCGTTCCGTCAAAAACCAACTGGGTATCCGCGCTATTTGTTAACCTCTGCGGCACATTCCGGCAGTAATAGCCTCAGCGTTCCTCAAATAAAAGCGTTCAAATTTACAGCTACTGTGCTCAAAGTCGGAAGCTGATTATCTTCAGCATGATAATCAGTCCCTGCTGAAGGAATAATTCCGGTTTTAATCCAGTTTAGAGGCCTTATGTGCACTCCACAATTGTCAGAGGAGGAGGAAAAACAAAATTAAATGCCTGCATTGTGTAGAGAGAAAAGCCTGCTTCTCTGTCTCTGATAAAACCGATAATCATCTTAATTTTAGAGCAGATGCCCAAAGGCAAGATCGGCAACTGCGATATGTGCTTCATAATCTCACCTAAATCGTGACAAGTGTAAGCATCTTGTATCACCAAGTCAGAGCTGCGTCTGGTGTGTAACTTGAAGCCGGGAAGCGGGATCCACATTCTTACGGTGTGACTCCTGCGATCTTTCTTTAAGACAAAATTGCCCCTACAGCCCGGCCAGAGGGCTTCTCTAGGTAATTGGCTGATGCACCGAAAGTTTTGGCTCCGGTCCGAGGCGAGGAGGCGGCTGCGTCTGACCTGGCAGATGGGTGCACCTCCCAGTGAGAGCTGGGGAAGGCAGGGGTCTCGCATGCATGGGCTACCACGTGCTGCTAGGACCGAAACGCTTGTCCACGCAAAAACGACGCTACGGCAGGGAGTTATAGGCATCTCTGTGGGCAGGAATTTAAATTATTTAGAGATTTATTTGCTCATCTTACCTCCACCTTCATCCTGACATCTTCTCGTGTGGCAATGAGCTCATCCAGCTTCTTCTGGGCATTCTCCATGTGGCTGCAATACTGGCCGTAGATCAGCAACCTGCAGGGTGAGAGAAGGATTTAGAGTTTCTAGGATGCACAGTTCACAAATTTGAGCTTTTGAGACCGATGGAAGGAGACGAGCATGTCCGTATTGTCAGAGAACCAAAGGGGGTTCAGTGTGGGGAACACAGTTAGAAATCACATAATATGCTGAGCCAAGGACACCATTGTGGTAATTAAGTCGCATGTTAAAAAAACAGGGAGTGAAACACTGGACTACAGAGATGAATGTGGGCACCAGATGAAGACTTTCATTTAAAAGTAAAAAAAAAAAAAAAAAAAAAAAAAATAAAACCCCAAAGAGCAATTATAAGAGAGGCAAAATTTTTACACAGGGAGACAAAATGCATCAATATTTTATGGCTTTCTCTCCCTTTAAATCTTTATGAAATTTTTATTATTTAAAGAGGGGGTATATTTATGAGATTTCATACCGGATTACTGTTATTGTACTCTTGAGAGATGTACATGAGCTGAACTCCTTCATGAATAAATAAACAGGTAAGATTGTGTAAGAGGAAAGTCATTCGAGGTGTATCATGGCAAATACTTAGTGATTGTTACACAGTTCTATTACTTTCTTTTCCATCAGTGGGGTAGGATTTAAAAAAAAAAAAAAAAAAAAAAAAAAATAAAAAAAAAACCCCAAGTCGTGATATGAGAATATATTCCAAATCCTGATCTCCTGATAATGAACAAGCAGTGAGCATTGTGACAGGAGCTGAACCGTGGCTGGAGTCTTGAGGCACACCGTAAAAACCACGAAACTGAATCCTACATTTACCAAGAGCCAGCCATCGCGGTGGTGGTACCGGACCACATCCTTAACCCCAGAAATCAAGCAGCGATGTCCCGGCGCTCAGCAGTTTCAAAGCAAACCATAATCTGTGCTCGACCTTCCCGCTGCCATCCGACTAACAACGCCTTCATCAAAAGCTGATTTGCATTAATAACTCGCGAGTCACGATCTCAAAATGAGACGACTGACGAAGATTAACGAGAACTTGTTTCAGTTATGTCAGACTTGCCACAGCTCCATTTTCCACAGACGTGTGACTTCAACAGTGTCATAGATGTCGGGGATCAGCTATAATAACAGATGCCCAAGATGTAATTGAACATGAAGGTCTTTTCAAACTGCAAAAGTACATCCAGTCTTAACTGTGAAATAGAAGCGAGGTGAAGAACAACTGTCGTTTTAAAGTTATATCTGAAAGTTGGTCGACAAACTATAACATTACGTTTGTTCATTTAGCTGTTACTTTTTTCCAAAGAGACTTGCAGTGTTACGCCACTTACAACGATTTGCCCATTTGTACAGCAGGGTAAATTTACTGAAACAATTTTCCTAAGTACCTTGTTTAAGGGTACTATTGCCAGATGGGAATGAAACCTGAGTCCGTGGAGCCCAAGGTGGAGCCTCTAATCGCTACACTACCTACCCCCTCTACACAGCACCAGTTCAGATTTATAAAAGTATAATGCAGTGGTGTCTATAGTGTGTTTTACCATACACAATTATGATTCTTCATTCAAACCAAGCAGATGACATTTACAGTACATGCAATATTAACTTGGGTGCATTATGTATATTTAATGTGGAATTCACCATATGAGGGAACATATGCTCATGCTTACTTGCAGTTTAATTCACTTCATGCCGCTTCTCATTGGACTGCGCTATTTTGTAAACACTGCAGCCCTGCTGTGGGCATCTCTGTCACATGTCACGTAAGGCTAAACAAACCTGAAAGTTGAGTGTCGGTCAGGGGTGCAGTCGGGTGATTCGCAAGACATAACAACAAAACAAAGTATGATTCAAAATCGGGCGTTAGAATACGCCTGAATTTGCTCGACATGGCAACACAACCCACAGCATGCTTTTTCTTCAAAACAAAGGAGTGCTGTCTGGTCTTCCACCTCAACCATGAAGTCTCTCCAGCTGATAAAGCTCTACTTTAACAGTCACGTGTCTGTGTCTAAAGCTCTTCGTCTGTTGGAGAACTGCACTTTTATTGTTGTACGTTGCTTTGGAGAAAAGTGCCTGCCGAAGACAGTAATGGTAACGTATATAGTAATGTCCTTCTCCAGCACGTGCTTATCTATAATATGCCCTTATGTAGTAATAAGAAAAAAGCTTTCTTCCCCAAACTTACCAGCCTGCTCGCAATGAAAAAACTATTAGAAAAATGGTTAGAATTGGGGTGAATGTTCTGCGTGGTGCGGCTACTTAACCTCCTCTTTCACGAAGCATAACTCAAACTATTAAACTACTAACTAAAACTACAAGTATTGCCCTTGATGATGTGGTCCAAACAATGTGATGTAGTCCTTTGGCTGTTATAAGCGCTACCAACACTTTGTGCATTGCTACCACTTTTGAGCATGCTGCCTCAGCAGGAAAACATGCTGCGTCTCGTGTACGACGGCGGGAAAACACGGCCCTCCAGCACCGCAAACCCAGCGTCAGGTTTTCCAGAAAGCGGCCAAATCCCAGGAGATGACAAAAGCTGCCACTTGCGGCAGCAGTTTGATGGAACGCCAGTAGGGTTAACTGGGAGAGTAAGGGTAGGGGAGTGATGGTGTTGGGTTTTCAAAGAGTCGCCGTTGACCGAGGGCTGGCGGATGGGCCGCGAATCCTCACTTGGACAGAGCCCTCTGGACTCGAGAGGCAGCGTATGGGTGACAATGTCCCAGAGAAAGGTACAGCCCATCTCTTCCACACCAGAGAACACAGGAGCAATGCAGGCACTCCTCTTAGACAGGAAGCCCATTTGCATGTCTACTTGAATCATCCCGACCCAAAGGCATCTCTTTCCACTTCCAGATATATTATACACACATGGCCTGCACTGGAAAGAGAAATAAGACATTTGGCTAAAAAATAGTAACACACAAAGCTGCCCGCTGGCCGCAGAGGGAGGGGCAGAAAGCGCTGCCGTCTTCAAAGAGCGGCCCTGGTGCCCAACAGGGGCGCGCAGACGGAACCCTGTAGACGTCGCCGGCAAGAGCAGAGACTCTGATGCTGTAATAAGGCTCCTTCTGCTGCAGGAAAACAGTCCCCTTTGTTCTCCTCCACGCCACAGCCTGGCAACAAAACAGATAATTACACGTGTCACGCCAAGTCGGTCGTGGTTACACGAAGAGGGGCTGACAAAGAGCCCACCTCCTCGGGCTCCTGCGCCGGAGAAGGCGTGCGAGGTGTGACCGTAAAGCCCATTACGGTCGGGAAGTCGAGAGGAAGGAAATGTGACGGCGTACAGGTTTTCAGAGGAACTCGAACGCGCGTTTGGATGGGGAAGGCGCCAGCTGAGACTAGAAGAAGCAACAGAGCTGAAGACGCTGATCACGATTTTTAGCTACGGTTTCCATCTCGCGGAAAAGCAAAGAGAAAATTCAGCTGCATGACAGATCACAGAGTTAATTTCACGAATCTCTGAGCTCTCCATCGTCGGCTGCGCTGCTCGAAATGGATTGTGCGTGAAAGAAGAGAGTTAATTAAAACTTTTGTTCTACCTTGAACAGAGCTAACGGGGGCCATGCCGGTATCATTCACGGAGCGCTCCGTCTTACAAGAGGCCTTCAGTTCAGGGAGAAGCAGAATAATTCAGCAATGAAGTCCTGCTAAAGATGGTACAACGATATCAGAGCGCCATCGTGGAAGCGCCGTACTGGAAAGCATTTTTCCCCCAGGGCATCGTGGCGAAAGGTGACGGACTGAAAGGAAATGTTCCAGTTCGTGCCGCAGCCTTGTACGCCCCCCCCCCCCCCCCCTCCACCCCGAGGAAACACAGATATAAAGACATTCTGCATTCTGACAACTTTAATGGGTGGAACAGCGCAGTGTGTTACGTGGGCCTGGGAGGCAGTCATTCACGGTTTCCTGGAGTCGAGTCCGCTCTAGTTCCTAGGGTGCATTTCCCAGGGAACGTGTGAAAAATCCTCGCTCGGGAACAAGGTTTTGAGTGTAAACACTTAAAAAAAAGAAAAAAAAGAAAAGAAATTCAGTTCTATTTCAGTAAAACTGACAGAGTGTCAACGGTTCTGCCACGGAAGTTCCATCAAGCGTGTCATTCGAAGAAAAACACAATCTAAAACTAATGCCACCCTCCACCTTCCACATCTGCCCTCCGAGGCGCCTTTGGTGACGCGCTGGTCTTAGAGTAAAACGGAGATGACAAGTTGTGCCGCGTGGTAATCTTCTGTGACATACACCATAGGGGACCCCTCACCCCTGTTTTCGAACCCCCTGCATCAAGAAAATGGGGGTCGAGGTCAAATGGTTAATAACACAGCTGTTCTTATAACCCCGATTTAAGGGGTTTCTCGAACCCGGGTTATCGGCTCGGATGTAAATGGAAACGCCGGCCGCAAAAACCTCCCAGGCGAAGCGTTTAGCGCTCCTTTTCTTCGGTTCTCCTTCAAGGGCTCCACGGGAATGATCAAACATTGACATTTCTTTCATGGCATTTCGACACGTTCGCTCCTGAAAGCTTTTCTTTCATTTTCCAAAACTCCCACTGTTGCAAAGGGCACTGGAACTTCGGAGTGCAGATAACAAATGTAATTAAACTGGGCCAGGACCGCGTGTGGAGTGTGTAGGGGGTCTGAATGCTCTTGGGTCAAAAGAAATCAGATCCTTGCCAGATCCTACTGGTTGCACCCTTATATTAATGCAATGGCAAAATAATTGGAGAAAAACTCAAACTAACACTTAAATGTGGCTTTATCCATTCACCAATATTCACCAATAATGGAGATATTGATCGATTTGGTAAACCCTCATATAAAAGTGTTTAATAGGCTACATTTTGAAAGGAGGTCCTGTTTTGTCCCATTAAGAAAACTTCCAACCATTGGCAGCTCTTTGTAGAGAAACTTTAATGCCAGAAGCACACTTTTGTAATCACCACTTTATGTAATTGATCGATTCATTTCAAATGCATTCAATACATCTCCCATCTAATCCGCCAGAATCCTGCCTTTGGATGCGACTTCATGTCTGCACAGCGAGAAGGAATACATATCTCTGCCCCCACCACTACAGCAAATATAAATGCCATCTCCCAGAGGCTAAACTCAAAGATCCTTCATAATACAAATGAGACAAATCTATGATTTCACTGGCAAAGAACAGAAAATGCAGCTATTTTAAAAGCATCAAAGTGGCCTAAATAAGAAATCTGTAGCTGATTCCAAAAAAATCAGACAACCCCCAAGCCTTTTCAGTTTTAGGTCTCAAGTGAGCTCATGTGAACATGGTCAACGCTAAGTCCGAGCAGGTTCGTGATGGAAGGCCATAGGTGAAGGCCAAGCCTCGTGTGATTGGCGATTGAGCATGGCTGTGGGTGGATGTGGGTAAAGCCATAGATGCTGTATGTTCCCCAGAGAGCAAGAGACTTCCACATAACTGGCTCATGGTCTGCATGGTCATGGTCTCAGCGTTTAGTCCGCAAATATCAATGCTGAGATGCAAGAACAATCTTCTCAAATTGAACCGGCTGTTGCCTGAGGGGTGGGTGGTGATGGCCATGCTGCCATCTGTTAGGCTGTTATTATGGGGTGTGGCACACATGGCACCCCTACTACGAGACAGAGCAGCGCACAGAGTGACAGAAAGTGCAAAGGGAAGGAAAACCAAAGCGAAAAGCTCTGTCTTCAAAGCGATTCTAAAATCTCCACTATTCATTACTATAAATTAGTTGGAGACAATAGCTAATATTCTTTAGGAGCAGGGATCATCTATGTATGTTTTCATATGCTTCCTAGTGAGGACACTGCAGTATCCAGCTGTATTCAACATGATAATAACACTTAGTCTTCTTCCCAAAAAGAATTTGCAGTCCTAGTGTGCCGATACCATGCTGTGGATGCATTTAAGAACACCATCACTTCAGGCCACCACAACAGAGTTTTACACTGTAGTGTCCTTTTTCCAGGTACACATCTTTGCAATCTTTCCAAGTTTTCCTCTTGATTTGTGGCTTGAACTGACTGACTACCATTCTTCTCCACTGTACCGAATATGTTTGCTCTCAGCCTATTTGAATGACACAATTGATTCTTGACGGGCTCAAGAACCCAATTTCTGGGCCCGTCCAGGCATTCATTTCTCCAAGCGGCAGCCCAGGGTTGCAAAAGTGCAGAGATCATGCATCTGCCTCGGGCATCCACGTACCGCTGCGAAACATATTAAGTCATATTAAGCAATCTGAGGTATGAAAAACCTTCACTTCATTGTGCAACAGAGCCTTAAGAAAGTGCGGGAACTTTATTTCTGGTGCTTTACTAATATAGCGTACTTGTGTTTCATAGCAAATTTCACTGCTCAAAATCACGGCTACAGCATGTGGAAAGAAATGGGGCAATTTTTGGGAATGCCCTGGTTTCTGTAAGAGGGACAGTCTCCATCCAAAGGCAAACAAACGAATATGTGCAAAATCCAAGCCGCAGCCTTCATACCTTCCATTGCAGGCTATCTTCCCACCATCACATTACTAACTCAATCCTCAGGAAAGGATTCCTTGATTTACCTAGCATCCCAATTGCTGAGAGTAATGAAAATTCCCAAAGTACAGCGGTAATAATTAGAGCTAGACTAAATTTTAACACTGCACTGGGGTCCCCTGTATAAGTAATCTGATTAGTTTAGCACCTTTGAAACTAGGTTACAACTCGCCATGGACTGACTATTATAATCTACAGAAGCAGAAGCTCTCAGCATGGCTCGCTGCTGTCATTACTCCGAGCTGTCTGAAAATAATAAAAACAAACAGTCAAAAAACACTGGCAAGAGATTAAAATTTCATGGTTAATATTCTACCTATTTATTAGCAGCAGTGATTTTGCGGATTCCTTCAACAATAAAACAGACAGTACTAGAGCTCCAGTCTAGGCAAATTCTACTAACAGTAGAGAGGTTTTCAATCTCCACTCCCAATAAAAGCTATTCCTTAGCCATTTCTGGATCGTTAGTCAACATGAAGCAGAAGAATTTAATTCCGAAACAATGTACAGTGCCTGTACGCTACATTCCATCCTTTCTAAACTGCATTAAGATTCATTGGCAGCAATTACCTTGCCAGTTGTGAACATAATTTACAATATTTATCACTGGGTCTTCTTCTGGGTAGCTGTATCTTTGTTAAAGACTCACATACACATTGAGTGAAACCGCTTGACCCAAGTGGGGTCGCGGCAAACCGGAGTCTAACCCGTCAATACAGGGCGCATGGCTGGAGGGAGAAGGGACACACCCAGGACGGGACGCCAGTCCATCACAAGGCACCCCAAGCGGAACTCGAACCCCAGACCCACCAGAGAGCAGGACCCGGCCAAACGCACTTCGCCACCGCACCCCCTTAAAAACTGTTTAATAATAATATATTTAACAACTATTGACTAGTCTCAAACCTCTTCTAGCATCGCTACCTGAGGCAGCAGGTGGCTTCGTGGTTAGGGATACTGCCTTGAAAGCCATGGACTTGAGTTTTAAGTCCCGCTCCTGCTGCAGTACCCTTGATCAAGGTACCTACCTTGAACTGATACTGTAAAAATTACGCAGCTGTATAAATGGTTAAATCATTGTAAATAACAATATAAATCTAAGTCACCCAGGATGAAGGTGTCAGCTAAACAATAACAAAATGACAGACATGCATGAAGAACTTCTACACAGAGTAGCAGTCGATACACATATTTAACTATTTTAAGATACTCATAGTACAGTGGTAAAAATTTAAGCAGTTTTTGCTCTGGTTTCAGCACAGAAACTGTACGAACCAGAGCGGTTAAGGACATTCCAGTATCCTCTGATCCAAATAGCTGCACTATAGGCCTACTATAGTTTGTAGACCCAAGGCGTGCCTTTCACACTATAGATCACACCCTTCGCCTATACAGCCTGGAGTCTTCTGCTGACCTCTCCGGACCACTGCGGAAGCGTTTTGCTTCATGTGGATAATTGTTTCAAGTTTGCAAAGACTTCTGATACGTGGCCCGACCTGAACTTTAAATGCTCTCAGTAAGGAGACACCTACAGAAGCATTAAGTTAGTTTTCTTTCCTATGATTGTGACACACAAGTATATTTTTCTATGACCAAGTGATTATGTGCCTGTATCTGCCACAGCAAACAGTTTTCTTCAGATTAAAAACTGTAGGAATAAAAATCTGGTCCCTGGATTGCAAAACAACAGAATCACCTGTATTATTTCCTTTAAGGGTTTTAACATTTACTTTTGCACATTGTTTTGACAAGGATCTATCCTTCAATACATAAGTGAACTCAAAGTCTAGGACATTTCCTTTGGAGTTTAGGAATATTTCAATGTTAAATAGATTTCTTTGTCTGAGACACAGGAAAATGTAACACAAGGGTTTAGACAGAGAAGACGAGACTATTACAATGCCATTCTTGCTGTTTTACAACAAATTCAGAATGTCCTGGCAAGGATTATAACAAGAACTAGAAAGTACGACCTTATTATTCCACTTCTCAGATCTCTGCATTGGCTCCCAGTAAAGTTTAGGGGAAATGTAAAGTCTTATGTTTTAGTTATAAGGCTCTGAAGTGTTTGACACCTACTTTTTGTCAGAACTCATTAGTACGTACACGCTAGAATGCACTCCTCGATCACAGGATGTTGTAATCTCTAGAACAGATACATTCACAGTTGATAAAATTTTCACTTGCAGGAGATTTAAACAGAGGAATAACGTACCAGCCAGTGTTAGAAATGCCCCTTCAGTCAGGCCATTCAGTTGTACACATTAGGTCCACTACTTTTCTGAGCAGAACTGTTTGAATTGTTGCTCATCTAATGTTCATCATGCACATTCATTCATTCACGCACTAACAATAACTGTTTGTCCATTTCAGGGTCATGCTTATCCAGAGCCTATCCCAGCACAACTTGACTGACCCTGTTGGCTGAGTTTACATCTTCTCTGAAGAACTACCAAAGTGATCTGACTGATCTTCCTGTGATCTGACAGACTGAAGGTAAGGTGGGCCATGGTGGGGCCAGTGCTTCCGAAGTCATCAGTTTCAGTGTGGTCCTACCTTACCCTTTGTCTCAGCGCACCTCCTGGGGGTAATTCAAATTGTCCAGTATACCGCTTCCTCTTTCCAGTCTGTTAGCCTGGGTGCAGTTACACCAGTCTTAAATGATGCCTTGAGGGCCATGAATTAACAATTTCACGCACGCTGCTTGGGTATTATTCACAGGGCATCAGACAATAATACTGTGATGGCATGGTGTGTGTGCAATAGAGCAGAGCAATAAAAATGATACCCTCCTCTTCTCACCAGCAATATCCTTTCTCCCTGCACTGTTTCCTTAGGAGGGTCAAACCCGTGCTGAAAAAGTCCTAATCTCTTGACTTCTCAGGTCTTTATAGGTCACAGCCCATTAGCTTTGATACTGACCTCTCCTTGAAGTCCAAGAAGATCTTGCCCAGACCACTGCCACCCGTCACCATGTTCATATCGATGGCTCTCAGTAAAGAGAAATGAACTTTGATGATATCCTGTACGGGAGAAACCAACGCAAAGCTCAAACCCAAAAGAACCCAACAAAGCGGTCGACAACCTCACAAATCAAAGAAACCAAGAACTCACCTCCAGATTGACAAAAATGGCTTCCATTTCTTGAGGAGTTAAAACTTGGTTCAGAGGAATCATATAGTTCTGAAGAAGGAGAGCAATAGTAGTTATGGGTAAAGGATATTTTCAGGAAACTTCCTTTGTCAAAAGGTGAACATGCAGATGCACTGGGGGTACTTTAATACCGTTTTCTAAAAGGCCAAGAAGCTCATTACACCTGACCATATTAAGGCCACTATAAACCTGCTGTGACCAGCTCTAGAATTACAGATTGTTGGGGGAATTAAGGGTAAATTAAGGACACACTGAAGTCTGGTCACCTGGAAATGCGCTCATTCCAAAAGAGCCGCCACCAGTTTTAATCTACGAGTTTTTGATTCCATGCACTCTCACGCTAGATGCCCTTCACTTAATATCCAAAGTCTCACTTATCTAAACCCAACTGATGAGATCAGTTCTGTTTATCAGATTCATGATCAAAAACCACTCATGCGGGGGTAGTATGGCTGCTATCATTACCATTATCATCACCACCGGTTTTATGAAATTCATTGCTTTTATATTCTTTTTCATAGTTAAGTTCCTTACAAAAAGCAGGACCCATACTTGTAACTGTAACCATCATAAGATAGCTTAGCGGATACCACAGTGTCCCACATTTACTGGGCTGTGGGTCTGGACTTGGGTTCAAACTCTGCCCAGTCTGTGTAGTTTGCATTTCCTGCCTATTCTCACATTAACAATAATGGATGGATGGATAAGGTAGCTACAAGAGATGTCTGAGAGGCATCTGCTGCTGTTCTGTACATCAATGCAGTACAAAACATCAATCAATTAAATTACTTACTTTAATTCTCTACCTTCTGAAGATTTGCAAGGCTTGGACAGCAGCTGACACTCACCTTCTCAATGTCTTCCAGTGTCTTGTAGTACTTTGCCTCCGTCTCATGGATTTCTACTAAACAGCAGTTCCGTTTGTCTTCTTCTGTCATGCCCATTTTCTGTTTCATTTAACACCAGCAATAAAAAATGAAAGCGTTTATAGATATTTCACTCCGTTAGGATCACACATTGGTCATTACTTCAAAAGGCATGTTAGATCGAAAGACCTTAAGAAATTCATCGAAATCAGAAGGTCACTGAAGTTTCAGAGGGAAATTCCAATAGGAAACACCATAAGAATTTTTGGATCGTCATACATAATAAATAAACATAAGAAACACATTCTCAGCTTCCAATATTTTCACTGAGATTAAATAATTTTATCGGTAACTGGCAGGGTAACAATCTACGTGGAATGACAAAAACCGCTAATTACCATCTCAAAGGCAATAGTCTGAAATTTAAAAGGTATACGTGTACGGATAATGCAAGACAACTGCACACAAACGGAATCGCTTTCAACAATAATTAGTTAACTGACTAGAAAATTAAAATAAATGCATAATGTAATGTAATTGCAAATTAAGGTTAACAGGTGTTTGCCTGTGCTTTTATGACAGGTAAATGCAATAACAAGCGCTCAAGGGCTACGTGAATAAATCAGGTTCAGAGTAAATCCCTGCAAAAGAAACACACCCTCATCTTTGCAAAAATACCAGTAAAAGCAAATTTTTCATTAGAGCAGGACACCAAAAACCAACAGGGCACATGGTGGATTATTATCAGGACCAGCTGTTTTCACTCCTACAATCTCGGATGACTGCTTTGGAATTTTAAGAAAGCAATTCAAACAAATAAAACATCCATTGTTACGAAGATCAAAGACCCCTTGGAAACACTGGAGTCATTTGGTCTAGTGCTTTCGTACATATCCACTGTCTGTGTGTCTGGCTTTCTAAAAACATGCGGCCATCTGGAAAAGTTTTATACCATGTCCAATAACATAGTTCTACTCTGATTAAAAAAGTGGGAGGGAGATGATTGAATAAAGCTACTAAATGGTGACCACAATCTAATTGTGGCTAATTTCAAAGTGTCAGGCTCCGGAATGAGACTGTGATGACAGTCCATGGATCTAGTGGGGGAGTTCATCAAGTGTGTGGTTACCGTGACATCACGACAGCATTGTTACCGTCTCCTAGCAACAGGGTCAACAGCCGAGCCAAAACTCGGAATGGCAGCGTTTGATCGTGTATGTGTGTGTGTGTCTGTCTGAGTGTGTCTTTATATATACAGTACAGCCCTACACCCCATAGGGGAACATAAGGTTGTTTTGAATGAAGAAGATCAATGCACGCAGCCATGGTTGTGATGATCATAATGATCGAGACTCTGAAACGACAAAGGTCGCAAGCCACTTCAGCACGCGATTTGGCAGACTTCATCAAGCTAAATCACGTTGCCAAGAAACCAAAGTCGCTGCTGCTATGAAATAACCGTCGCAAGAATGAGAGAACAACGATAAATCATACTTGTCACTCTACAAATGTTCCTGTCTGTAAACAAATAAAGAGGAAGCGTTTTGCGTGCTTACGGCCGCTCGTTTGATGCGGAAACTCGATACCAGTGTTGCACAGCAAATTAATTCTAACAAACAGCACAGTCTGTTGCTTACCTGCATGTACCTGATCTGCAGCGTATAGGAATGACAAAAAAACATAAAAACAAGTGAGGGGCCACAGAAAACACACAATGCGAGAATCGCAAATGTTCACTTTGGCTCCAATGGGTTTAACGATGCCAAAAAGTCCATGACTCTCAAGTGTTGTGTTTCAGCGTGTGCACGCCAGATATGTGTATCTTTTCATCAGACTGCCTTTGGGAAAGAAAAAATAATCCTGCATTTCCAAGAAAAGGTCATTCTAAATATCACATGCGCATAACATTTTGTGGGACGGTTGTGGAGTGCAGAAGTACTCCTTTCCCATCACTGGTGGGCAGGAAATAACTGGAAGAAAACCGAGGAGGGCTCTGACCATGGGCTGCCGGACTTCCACCTTGATGATGTCCTCGTAGATGTCATCGCCATCGTCTTCGCACGGCACACAGTCGTAGATGTCATCCTCCCCGAGATCGTGCTCGCTGGAAGTCAGACAGAGAGAAAGTACAACATTGTTATGATACAAGGTTCTTATTACTATGGGTACAACAACGGTGTACCATGGGACTGGAACCAACAACCTTTAAAGTACAACTTTGCGTATTCAGCTACCTTCTTCCCTAATAATGTCTCCATATGAAAACTTGTCACTACTCGCTGTAATCAAATTAGTGCAAATCAATTCAAATTGCACATCTGTCTAAGGCAAAAATTTAGACATACTATGAGTGAGGGGGGGGACCCCATTCATTTTATGGGGGGAAAAAAGTGTTTAAAACCAAAATTTATGCAAAGAAAATGATTTTTATTCTCTTCATTCAATGCAATCATTTCATTCTTTCATTTTTGACTCTCTTTTGTCAGGTCTTGTCTAGCTACCACAGAAACAAATTACCGCTACAAGCTCTTTTTGATAAAATGGCCTTTTCTTCTCAGTTCATTAAGTTTTTCCCCTCTTTTGTTTCACACAAAAGCACTTCTACAAGGGCACTTCATAGTACACAGTAGATGGCAGAATTTTAGCGCCTCTTGTACTGTATTTAAATCCCAAACTGGGACTTAAAGACAATTTATCAGTGAAAGCAAATTCATTGCTGAACTCTGACAGCAGGTAAACGCACATCTGAAGCCATCAGTGATGCAAAACGTGACACATTTATGTTATCGGGGGGTCCCCTGTAGGCTGGCATGCTTTCCAATCCCAACACAGCTCTCCCAAAGCCTCTTGTTTCTAGGGTTGAGGGAGAACTCTGGTGTCCTTAAAGGATGCGCTTGTGACGTTCATCACGTTTTCCGGGGGTCTGAGCAGCTTGCACCCTGTAGTCCCCCCAAATGACACGAATGCACATCCATTTATTTCCAACAGCAAGGAAGAGCATACGAAAGGGCTCGATGTAACCTCGGCGAAATGTGACATTGTTATCTATTTAAATGGACCGGAGAGAATACTGATGGAAAAGGCTGAACAAAAAATAAGCTGTGACCTTGACTGAACGTGCAGCGTATGCCGTCATGCTGCGTAGAAAATCATCAGAAGTTTTAATTGAGGTTTTCGCGCTCCGGCCTTCAATAGAAATTCCAGCACTTTTCATTAACCCCGACGATATTCAGTTCATGCAGAATGTGTGGCAGCCTGACAGTTCACACAGCACTCCGAACAGCAGTCCAAAAACACAGGCCTTTAATTCTCTCTTTTTTCCTTTGCATTCACGGTATATTTTGGGGACAGGTGGCTCGATAAGCCGAGCCACGCTTCTTTCGAGAGCATGTGATTTCGATGAGATTGTCTATCTTTCCTGACTCAGTGGGAAGTCACCAGGGAGTTTTTTTGTTTGACTGCTTGCAGGAGTGATTGAAAAGGAGAGGTTGGATAGTCAGCCTCCCCATTCATCTGGTTTCTGCATGGGGCTTCAACGCCCTCCAAGGCGCAGCTGGGAAAGTACTAAGACAGAGCGAAGCCTATAGTTTCACACAGCCTCGCCGGACCTCCTGGATCACTGGTTCCAACCAGCACGCGTGGACTTCCTAAATGATGCATTTTAATGCATATTCCTACCTTTAACTTCTCCCTGAAGTCGCATCAGATGAATTCAGGCGATGCGTGGTTTATAGCTTCTCTGCTCTTTTGGTGACCATAAAACCATAGCAACAGTGGCATAATTGGTGTTGGTCAATTAAACTGACCTGATATTAAAATGACTCAAGAACACGATCAGTAAGGGAGAGAGAAGGAGACAGCGACAAAGGACGACAATAAAAGGGTTACTTTTAATGGAGACATTTCCAGCTGCACACGGCGTGAATAACAGACGTCTCACATGTCAAAAAGTGTACTTGTCAGGCCTGATATTTTTCATAAAAAAACCCTCTATGTTAGCTCATTTTTACAACTACATATATAGAGAAAACACTGCATTAGTGAAGAATGACTGCAATGTGTCTGAAGAGCATATCCAGGTGGCACAGACATTAATGGAAAATAATTACAGGCCTGCAGAACAGCAAGGGGTACAATGTTGGACTGATATATCTGAAATCAGCTGTGACTCAGGTTCAAATAATTTAACTGGTTGGCAGGAGACATAGTAATTAGTGTTGTTGTCATAGGGCCTAGGTGTGAATCCCACCTCCAACTCTTGCACTCTTAATCAAATTGCTCCAGTAAAAAAGACCCTGCTGTATAAATGTGCGAATAATTGAATGTATCTTAGAGTACACACCTAACATGTTAATTGGAGAAAAGCAACAGCAAATTGAACAACAATAAAAATCGACTGGAAGTCGTAGTCTGCGTTTTTCACAATCCTGTAACAAATAAGTACAGGAAAGGGTGGACGCGTTTGCAGAATTACTTGCAGAAAACATAGTCAATGCCCTACGATCCAGTGACCGGTTAAGTTCAGCTTCTCTCGGTGGTTCGCCGAGTTCCTGCCTTGAGAAGAAGCCAAGTAAACGTCTCCCCCGGACTCCTACTGTTTAAAACCTAACTCATTATAAAGAAGAAACTCATTCTGCCTATAGGGTCTCTCTCTACAGATACATGAGGACAAGGATTCACTGAGATTAATACAGAGCTTTGAAAGCAAAGACTAAAAGATATGAGCATGGCATTTGATGGCTCTGTTTAAGCCAGAATGAAATATATTTGTTACAGATGATTTACTGCTAGAGAGACTGATATCATAAAAGATCCTTCAACACAAGGGCTCATTTACAACCAATATTGCTCTACACATAAAGACACTGTAATGTGTGGAAATAGCTTCATTTTAGCCAGACATAAAAATGCAAATAAAAGGTAAAACCTTCTATGATGGCCCGATTTTGGGAAATGGTGACGACAAAACATTTGTGACTCACTCACAATGAGAGGAACACAGAAGAAAAACAGTGGGTGAGTGTCTTGCGCTCTAACTAACTGTAGAGAATGCAGCACAGGGTTTTAGACAAACAAATAAATTAATAAAGCATGAAAAGGAAGAAAGGGGAAAAAGACACACACTCTCACTTCTGAGGAAATTTGTGACTCAATGCCTGACTGCTATTTAAATCGATCCCCTGGCAAGTGTGCCCAATTGCTCTATTTCATGCATTGCCAGTTTCTGGGTAGAGGAATTAAATACGGCAAAGATGGAATGTCACAAGGAATCTACATAATGTATCTCTGGGGACCGGATGAGTGCAGAGATTAGTCAGAAAAGATTACGCTTAGATCAATGCGTTCAGCATGACCAAAGTGTTACTTACCTGAAGCATCTGGGAACGTATCTTTTGATTTGGCCGCACTTAAGCTTGACACGATACACATTTGTACATTTAACGCGTGTAGAAGAATAAAAGGAAAGAAACTCATTTTATGATTTATTGCAAGGTTAGAATTTCACTTATGACTATTTGCATTGGGGATATTTGACATACTTGGCATAAGGTCATTTACCAGAGTCTACCACTCTACATGCATGACTCATCAGTGCAAGTAAACACTGCCCAACCATGTGGGTCAAACACACAACTCAACGCTGTTGGTTAAACACACTAGGCACCACGTGTGGCTGTAAACACTACTCAGCATAGCTAGTGATACACACAACTCAATGCTGTAAGTCAAACACAGTAAACAATTTGAAGCCTATAGACTACTCAACATACGGGCGAAACACACTACTCAACACACTGGTTCATATAGACTAATCAACACTATGGGTCATACACACTACTCATTGCTACGAGTCAACATTCTCAACATTATGGGTCACACAACTCAGTACTGTCATACACATTAGACAACACTATAGGTGATAAACACTACTTAGCAGTGAGGGTCAAACACACTAATCAACGATGTGGTCCATAAGCACTACTCAACACTTTGGGTCATACACAACTCATCATTGTTAGTCATTTAAAAAACGCATCACTGCTGGTCACACACACTGCTACACATTAGTGTTCATAAACACACGTCAGCATTGTGTTTTCTGTTTCAGATTATAATATTTATAACCCTGACATGAACGATCTAAAAAATTCCTAATAGCTTTCACAGTTAATTATCAACTACATTTCTAAAGCCAAAATGTTTAACTTTAATGAGATTAAAACGGTGCACCACGTGATCTGTCTTTGCAGGTTATCAGTACAGATGTAAACAGAGATGTCAATTTAAATAAACTTTTCCATTTTATACAGTTCAGCAAATAAAGTGGGCTAATGTACATTAATGACTGAAGGTCGTACAACCGAGCTATAGATTTTGTGTCCAAACTTCTGAAGACCACAGACAGTGACACACAATTAAAACAGGAGAATAATCAATGTCCTAGAATAAATATCTCAACAGAGCACATACATTAACATCTATTCAATTCCCTATCAAGGGTATTACTGCACCCAAGAAGAACTGCAACAGAATGTAATGAGAGCACTTTAATAGATCATATTGAACAATTTTTGATCAAAATGTACATACTGTGTACAATGAGTACACATATGTACGCTGTGTAATGGATACAAATATATATTGATGTCTATTTTTTCCTATAACATGAATTGAAATTTCTTCTCAGACATGACCCAAATTAATGTACAAATTAAGTTTTCATTGTGTAATTTAATTAAACCGCCAGACATTTACCGAAAGAGTTCCTGCATAGAGCCGCATGGCCCTTCCCGGAAATTAATCCAAGATATATGCTGATCAAAATGATGTCTGTTAAAGGCCATGCCGACCAATTGCCATGGAATGCCACAAGCAGCTATGCAAAAAGCAAAGATACGAAAAATATTTTGTTTCTGCAAAAATCAAACTTCAAAATTGCGCGTAAAGAAATATCCTTTGCGTGATCAAAATGATGCCATCTTTTCTGTGACCTGTAGAAATAAACTGTGTAGGAAAAGTTGAGCTGGGGCAGCGGTTGGGTAAGCATCAAACACGGTCTATATTACTATGTATAATTCACAGAAGTTTTTAGCGTGGACTTTGCTCCTTGGAGAGAGCAGCTTTTGCTTTTAAAAAAGCCCCGCAAACACCAGCCATTTCATCCATTGGAGGATGTTTGCAGATGCCGCACAAACAATTTATTCACAAGGCAGCCGGGAAATGCCGATCATCTGGATGGTTTTTTCAATCTCTCTGATAAATGACAGCTCTCTGGACAGAACGCCTAATTATTTAACATTAATCAAACAAAACAGCGCGTGCCTCAGCCACGTGCTCTCGACCTCTCTGTCTGTGAGCACATTCTAGACCAAGTGCTTGCTGTGCACTCGTTACCATGGAAACGTAAAGAGCGATTCCTCTGATTGGTGTGTAAACTGGGTGACGGTAATGCGTGCTCCTGCAGCCGAGCACCTTGCTGTGCTGTGTGCTGGGAGATGGGGAGGGAGCACAGTGTGTGCGTGTGTCGTGGTGGTGGTGGGGGGGGGTCACTTACTCGGCCAACTCCTCCAGGCTCCGGTAAACATCATCCTCATTCACTGCAGTGTCCTCCGATGGGAAGGGCCTTAGAACACAGAGCAGAGAAGTTCAGACCTCACATCCTTCCACTGACATGGTGGCAATGAGTATAGCTATAGACAGACATTATAGAAGACAGAAGTAGTGCATAAGCCCCCTCCTGAAAAGTTTCACAAGCAAATGTACATTTGAGCAACTGACAGTACAGACACATTAAGGTTGCAACAATTACTTGTATACTATTAGGGGGAAATACTAAATACCTCTTCCTGAACTTGTGGAGCTGTGTAAATTTCCATGAAGCACACCGTCCAGGGCCCAGTAGAAAAAATATTTGTTCAGGAACAAATTTATTTTACACAAAGAATAAAGAACACAATACTGTGATTTTTCTTATTTAACGCTCTATCCTGAAGAAAGGCTCAGAGGACATTCACAAAAGTACAGACCATCGCGTATAACATATCTGCAGAAGATATTACATGATAAAAGTAAGAAGTGCATCAGGGACAAACGCAAACAGATGTGTGGAAAATACTTGTAAAATAAAAACGAGATGCAACAGAGTTATAAACTATACACTTCACGAATATGAACTCACAATATAATGGCCAGCCAGCAATAGAGGAAAACAGTCCACATGCAGTAGACATCTTAGCAACTGGCATGTGCTTCATGTCTTATTCTGTATTTTTATGCCTTTCACCAGATGCATCCGCTCAAGTCCAGGGACAGTTAAAGATTCCTTTGAGATCTCCTACATCTTCTAACGCAATATCTAACACAGCTGGCTGGAAAGCTCATGTGTTACACCTGCAACTTAGAAAGAAGTGTGAATAGCACTCAAATCTAGGAAACGGGCACATCTGTGCACTCTGTAGCTATCATCGCAGGAACCTGGCAACGCGTTATTGAAGTGGTTAGAGACACAGCATGGTAGTGCAAGGTAAGACACCTGTTAGCGGAGTTAGACGTGGTTTAACAGTGAAAGAATACTGGATTTAATACCTTGAAGACCCCTGTTGTGCTACTGTTGAAGCACTTGCGTAACTCAAAATGCTTCAATAAAAAATACTTTGCTCTTGATGTAAATTATTATACTTAAGGGACAGTCATAAACCATTAAGATCTTCTGTTCATGGACACACTTCAGATATCATTTACACTTACAATTTGGCAGTATCGTGCATGCTAAACTGGGACAGCAGTCTTACGCAGGACTGACCTCGGAATCCATTATGACCCAACTCAGCGCAAATCATATTGACAAGAGCCGCTCTCGTCCTTTATGCGCTTTCAGCGAAGGACGCACAATGTCCATGATGCCCATGAGCGCCTGGGCTATGACCAAAAAGGAATAAACTGCCTTCACAGGCCTGCATTGGCACCGAAAGATGGGGCACACGTGCAGAGACCCATGAAGACATGATATGAAGTCTTGGAATGCAGGCTCTCTCTCTCTCTCACCATTCCACTTGGCAAACTGAGTGGAATAAACAGAACTGGCATGAAGGTAAAGGAGAGCGAGAAGAAGCAGTGGCTGCGCTCATCATACACACCTGAGTCCCCACACCAGGGGCAACGCCTCAAGGCCAAAGTGCGGTTTTTGACTGAAACAACACACAAAATCCACCAAATAACATTTCAAACAACGCACAAAACCAGACTTTTTTATTTAAAAAAAAAAAAAAAAAAAAAATCTAAATTCAAAGACTTCTGCACACACTGTGAATATTGCATTGAGTTTCTGAGCAACGTACTCAACTGCTCTATAAAACTGAAGTAAGTCTAGCAGATTAAATTGGATTTGATAGCGAGCTATAGTGAAAGAGTTCAGCTTCCCTTGAAAAAAGCCAAGGAACCAAGTGACTGAAACTCTGGGTGTTTATCTTATGACAGAGCACCAGATCATCTATAAGTAATCAACATCTATCTTTTAAACACACAGGGCTGGCCGTTGATTCCCCAGCAACAACTGAGATGCCTCCATGTATGCCAATTGTTGGTCAATAGAGTTGGTTTTTTTAAAACTGATTTTGGTCATGAGAAATTTCCCTTAACCAGCTCTCCCTAATTGCCTGGACACTCGCTTTGGCATCAGCAGTAAACTAGCATACTGAGCGCTTAGATCCTAGAACAATAATGGTAAGACCCCCTAATAAGAGTGCTTGAAAGGACTTATAGCTTTGTAAACCTAATATTTCCTGTTCCGATTTTTAAGGCATCTTATTCCCTTGTTTCTAAGGTCTATTTATGAGTCAGGCTAATGAGAATGCCTTTTGAAATAAAAGCAGCGCCATTATGTGACCAAGATGCGGGAAGAGTGCAGTTGTACCCTTAAACATGGTGCATGTCCTCAAATGCCACTATAAACTTTAAAAGGACATAAAACTGTAAGGCAATGAATAATGCAATGCGATTAACATTTCAGCTTGTTTTGGTCAATATGGACTAACAACCAGGTTCCAGGGACTACAGACTGGGGGAGGGAGGGCATAGTCCCTTTTTTCTGACGCAAAATAAAATATTTGATAAAGTTAAAGCAAGACAGGCCCCTAAACGTAGATGACTTGATATAACAGAGCTACTCAGTAAGGTAAATTTCACAATTTCAGTCTGACATGGCATGTGGAATGCAAAGTAAAGGTTACGAAAGGGCAATCAAAATGGTGCACCTTTAAGTCCTTGAAACTGAGTTGTTGTTGGACCCTTGAGCAAGTTAATTCATTTAAAATGCTTGAGTAAATGCTACAACTTCTTATGCGATTTACTAAATAAATCACATCGGATAAAAGTGCGCGCTAAGCAACTAAATAATGTGCTTAAGCCTCTATAGACTATAGCCTTAATTTAGGTTTTTTAATTAATTAGTTTTCTGCCTGCTTATGCACTTCCCTGTTCATAGCTGGTCTCAGGTGTTCCGAGCGGTGAGCGTTACGAGCACGGCACACCCGGGGCGAGAAGAAGTCCGGGGTATTAGCATCGCTGTTACCACCACAGGTCAGAGAAGCTTAGGCCTTCTCCACAATCACCGCTTGATTGGAGTTGGCAAATTTCACACAGACTCAAAAGTGAAAAATTACATCAAGTCCTCAAACGACGTGTTTGGTGTAAAGTGATTTGAATGAGACAATTTACTTAATCAGCGACTCAACTGAGAATAATTAAGAGCTCGGAGGGAAAGAACAAATCAGCAAACCCGTGACGGAGAACCGCAGCGTGTGTCTGACCCGCTACTTGGATACAAACTGCTTTTATTGCTCGGATACCAACTCCCTTGTTTACGAGCGTTTGCGTTTGCCTAATAAGCAAGCGATACCAGTCGCAGAGGTAGCCTCGCGAATCCGCGCCGAACCGAGCGATCGCTACCAGGGGTCCGCAATCAAGACGTGGTTGTTCGTAGCGGCCGCCTGGATGATCGAGAAAGCAAAAGCGGCTCCCTCCCGGAATCGGTACGCTACGCTTTCATCAATCAGACCTCCCCGGGTGCACTGGCTCTCTGCTGCTCTGCCCACACAGTCTGCATCCCACTTGCCTGGAAACGCTAATAAAACAACTTTCTTTCAATTTGGTTCTTTAACTAGCGACGATAACAGAGTCTCCGTCGCAAAGTACAGCCCGGACCCGCACAGGAAACAAGAATCCGTTCGCAGAGGCGGAAGACCTCCCTGCAACAAGTCAGGGCATCTCCTCCTGGAGGTAGTTTTGCTCTGGATCTCAGAAGTGTAGCATGGTAGCTGAGGGGCTCTACGAAACGACTTGATAGTTGGGTGTGCCACAAACCAGCCGGCCTACGCTGACCCGACAGCTTGGGGGGAGGGGTCGCACACACCAACTACATGACTTGCAGAGCCACACACGCTGAGCCGACAGCTTGGAATAACCCGCTGGCCGCACACAGGAAGAATACCTCTGTCGCAGGAAGTAATAATGCTAACAAAGCTAACGCTACCGGCGCCGTTTCGAGCCGACGACCACCCCCTTCCCCGTGTGGCGTTGCCTTAGGTGGTCACGCACACTGTGCTGCAGGTCTTACAAGCAGCGTGATGAACACACTTAGCTGAGGGAGACAGCACTTGAAGGTGCCGAGGGGGCTAGCGTGTTTCCGTGTTGCGGTGCGTGCAGGTGCACATCAAGCGCTAATCGAGCTCACGCTCGCAAGATGTTGCGGGAATACTTTACGAACGGCAACTAGCTGGGGCTTCCACTTGTACTCGGGCAGAGATGCGGTGCACCGGGAGGTCGCGGCACCGACAAGACGCTCCCCAAGGGAGGGAACCACAAACACATGGGAAGCGTGACATTTCCCTTGACGTGTTCCACACAGCTGTCTTAATAGCAAGCCTAAATGTTAGGATGTTAACGACAAAGCGACCCGCGAAATCTTTTACTCTTGAGTGGGAGGACAGACATCTGCCCCAGGAGGCAAACTGGGAGAGGCAGAAATTCCCCTTTGGTTTGAATCACCACTTTGAAGGTGTCGACTGACCGCAAACACAAATGACAGGTCGCAGATTCAGCTTTAGCGGGGACTATGTGTGACACATTAATGGAGGGGAAGAAACTAAAACGACCCGATCACAGGAGGCCAGTTTCCATTTTCTTTTCACACAATGTTTAAAACGCTCAGTCTGTTCGCGTAGTGTAACGTGTTCCGTCTTACGCTTTCCCCTTTACTGATAGACAACCAGGCTTCGAACCTATTGAGCGTACCATGTAGACCGTCCTGTATAATTTGCATTAAGACTCATTGGGAGGTATGCTTATAATGTATCCTAGAGGACATATATTATACATAGTATACTGTATAGTATATTATTTATGTCCTCTAGGGTGGTCAGAAATGGCTGGATCTCAGGAGGTTAAAGAAACACCCGAAACACCCTTCATTTGTCATAGGCGTTACCATGGTAACATCTTCGTCTGCTTTGCCTGCGTTACGTCTGATGGCATAATGCAACGTCCTTGTGTGGCAATCATGTGAACATTACACGAAAACCAATCCAATACAGCTGAACTAAATTCTAATGCCCCTTGGCCTGTAAAGAAAACCCAGCAGAACTCATGCGCTAACAAGCCCTGGATCCAGCACTCGTCTCCCCATTTCGGAGCGTTATTTATGGCACAGGTCTGCCTTTCCAACACAGCTCCCAACTGGCATTTGGCCTAATAGGTCCCTGCAACAGACTCATTCCCAGTGATGAAGGGACTATTTGTTTAGGCGCTGGGTGAGCCTCTCCGAGAAAAGACTGAACTATTAAGGAGACCACTCTGACCCCTGAACATCTAATCCGCCAACACACTCACGGTAAGACTGGCGAAAGAGCGTTATGAGACATACCTGATCCCTTTTGTCTGTGCAATGCTGTGATGAGAGATCCTGGACAGGGCAGAAATAACCTGGAACGGGAAGAGATAAAATCTTCGGTTAGCGCTGTAGGCCGACACAGAGGTACAATTTCTAGACAGAGCTCATTATTAGCGTACGATGACAAGCCAAAAAATTCCGTCTTGTACGCAGAAAGAAAAAAAAAAAAAAAAAAAACGTTTACAGGCAAAAATCACTGAAGGCTGCCAACTTAATGAAGATATTCAGAGAAGAGATGCTCTGCGTTAAACAGCCCAGCGCTGTCGCTTAAATTCCCTTCTCCCACAGAACTGCCCAGTCTTATTACATCGAAATTACAAGTCTGAACGCGAACAGTATTTAAACAGACGCAATCAGGCTCCAAGTCACATGCGAGCGGGGCTCACAGAGCAGATTTGGAGGCCTCTCCTGAATGGGGAAGGGGCACTGTTGGGGTGTGATGAGTATGGAAGCAAAACGAGACTCTTCATTTTGTGTGGCGTTACTACGAGCAGCCGGCTACTGCCAAGGGCAAGTGGCCTTTTCCAGATCAAAAAGACAAAAAGAAGCCACCGTTGATTCTTGCACCAGCAACATCTTTGGGATTAAAACCAACGACGTTCAACCGTAGAGCCAGTGGCAATCCAACCCCGGAAAGCGTTGACGATGTTCGACTAATTGCTGCTAATTAGGAGCAGGGTCTCTCGCTCTCTTGCACACTCGTGAGCGCGCAAACGCTTAAAAGAGCACGAGCTCACAGCTTTGGCGAGCGAGCGAGCGTAGGGACCGTATCTGCCTAATATTAGCTCACCGCTGATAAAAATTGATTTCTTACATGCAATTAACCCCCCGTTCATCTTTCCTCTCCAGTTCATCAACAGCTCTGAATTGGGTGCAGCCTCGCTCAAGTGCATACTTCGCTCGAGGGCCACTATTGGCACGCCACGCTCGGGAATTTCTGAAACTTTGCATAGGGAGGCCCTGCATGCAGCTCTTCCGCAATTCTTTTTTGCCACCGTCTCTGATTGCACACCTGCAGGAGGGGACGAGGGCATCGTTACATGTGCCGGGGCCGGGAGCAGCCGTGCCTTACTTTTCTCAGTTTCGGATACCCTACGGCTGCCTCCACCTGCCAACGAGGCCTGCGGCGATCTCTTGCACTCGTATCACCTCGCACTGTGAGAGCGGGGGTGTTCAGACCACCAGGGGAGTTGGCGGGGCGGGGGCGAACGCAGACGCTGCACACCTGCTCCACACATCGACCAACTGCAGCAGCTTAGCCAGATTCAGTCTCCCAAATGTGCGGCGAAATGATGATGTACAAATCAATACTTGCGCAACACTTTGTCCCGCCTCACCTCGCCGCACGCCTGTCTGTTTACTGTCGGTGCTCTTCATGCCCGGCTGGGCAGCGCTTATGAATATTAATGGAACATCAATGTACGTGAGCGCGTGTCATTGCCGGGACCGTGCAGAGGCTCGAGGGAGTCTCTCTCTCTCCCGAACGGCCCATCAGACCAGCTCCATCTGCATCCACAAGCCACTGATTGCTCCTGCCTGGCTTCTCCTCCCATTAGATTCGGGAATGATCCTCCCTGGGGAACAGAACTAGTCGAAAACGATGGGGCCAAAAACACGGCTCCGTTGTTTTTGCCACTGGAGATTCGCAATGGCGATGTGGAAATGACCGAATACTGGTACGGTAGACATTTCAGAGGGTGCAAGCTACACACCTCAGCCCGACACAAGGCATCCGTGCAGGATTCATTTCACATTTATCAATGTTGTTGGCAACGTGATTGCCTTACTTGCGTAAGTATGTCAGATGATGTGTGAAGAAAAAACGAACCGTTTTCAACTTGAGATATACTGTATGCTCTGAGATGTAAATGTGGCAACAAAAGGCTGTACACCGGTCTCTTCAAGCCAACATCTGGGAAGGATACTGCAACAACCCCCAAATTCAGCACGGCTTCTAGAAACACACGCCTACAGTCAGATTCCAAACAGCAGTGATTTAAGGATAGAACTGTGTTTAAGAGGCTCCCACACAGAGGTGGGATAACACTGATCGCAAGCCAAGCCACAACGTTGACGTGCCCAGAACCCATTCAATCAATGACTTGGGCACCAGTGGCAGGAGGGTGGAGTGGATGGTCAAGAGACCCAGAGAACCGGAAGTCATCAATAATGGGTAGCCGGTCCCATACAGAGAGCTGCAGATGGCTACTGGAGAGCAGAGCCTAACTGTGGAGGGTCATGGTTCTGGTTTCAATTTCCCACGATCGGTACAGAAGCCCACATCCTTCCTCTGCCGCAGCCAGCCAGGAATTTGCTGCGGTTCAGGGTTAACATCTCATTCCTCTTCGGGAAAGGTGAATTATTCCGGGGGTTTTCAGAGCTGCTCCTCTCAAGTTCTCTACCCCATCATCCCCCCATGTGACCTAGGAAGGAGCCTGCTGGCCCATTTTGGGTGTGCTCGGATTTGTGGGGGCCCCTCTTGGAATGCTGACCTTGACAGGGAAGTTCCCGGAGAGTCCCCCTGCCCTACCCTACTTCTGTCGATCAACCGTACATTTTCCGGCAACACACAATCACGCACTCCAGCACTCTGGACCTGCTGCGCTCTAGGGCAAACCCTAGTATTCAAGCTGTGGCTCCACACTGCTGGCTGGAGCTTGCCGCCTCTCCGCCATGCTAATGGAGAACACATTTTCCTCATTAGAGGATAAAATCTGATTAGCGCTCCTCCCGGTGGAGCACCTGCTTCCCATGTTGCAGCGGTGGGACTCTGTCCAAGAGGGGCATTCTTCTCCTGTTCAGTGACTCAGGAACATTACGACGGGCAAAGGAATTTGAGATCGAGAAGAAGACATGAACAACCCATCCCCTGTTAACTGCAACAGAAGAGGGGAAAAAAGAAAAAAAAAAATGGAAATGTTGAAAAGGCTGGTGTGTCGGGTTGCTCTTGGTAAGAATTGGAGCATATCTCAAGAAAGGAGTTATATATGTGCAGCTCAGGGTGGTTCCCCATCTTCATTTTCTGTCTAGCGTTACTTCAAGTGTTGGCCTTCAAACCCTGCGCTGGCAGACACCTGTGCGCATTCCCTTCGGTTATACCTGAGCTCTCGATTAACTGTCCGCGATTTCGCTGTTGATTAAACAAATAACAAGAGTCAAACCTTACTGAACAAAATGCGTTAGCGTAACGACGTGCTGATCTAACTAGATAAATTAGCACTGAATGTGATTTGGATTAAAAAATTCCTTGGTTATTCAGCCAAAAAGCTAAAAATGATTAAACGGTCCTTACAATGAGCATGTCGTTGGGAAAAAAAATTATTGCTGTATTATTTCTTTTAAGGAGGAAATTAAGAAGCATGTTTGCTGATTTCCTCATTATTAAAGGCATTGACTAAATGACAAACTGAAATACATTGGTGAGTGCTCAAGCAAACATTATATAACAGTTCAACATTATTCGAATCATTTATTGCAGTGAATGACGCATGCATGACCAGTCAAGCAAATTAAAAAATAAAGCTATAAAGCAGGTAGCGACTAGTACAGTGCTGAAGACTGTCGCCTTACAATCTGAAGGTCTCCAGAAGGAACGCTACAACTGCAGGAGTGCCCTTGATTAAGGCACTTGGCACAAACCGCCACAGTAAGAATAAACTGCTGTGCAAATGGGAAAAATAACTGCATATCGGTTAGTGCACATATTTTTAACATTGTAACCTGCCTCCAACAAAGGTTTCATCTGAATTATCATCATCATCATCATCAATAATAATAATAATTTGACTAGAATCCAAAAAAATGTAAAGATCATTTAGCCATTCCTTCCATACTCAGGAAATAAACAGCGGCGTCTCTCACGCCTAAACTCACCTGCGGATATTCAGTTAATCCAAAAAATGAACAGAAATTAGAAGTTAACAAAAACACCAAAAAATGTCACTTAGAAATGCCTTATACAACCATAGATGTTATACTGAAAGCACAAAAAAAAACCCTCTTTTGTATCCAACACAATGACGATGAGGATGACACAGTGGTGCAGCGGGTAGCACTGGTGCCTCACAGCTCCTGTGGGTTTGAGTGCGGGTTTGAATCCCGTCTGTGTAGTTTGCGTGTTCTCCCCATGTTCATGTGGGTTCCCTCTAGGTGCTTCAGTTTTCGGGTAAAATTGTGACTCCAAATTGCCCTTACAGTGTGTGTGTGTGTGTGTGTGTGTGTGTGATTGGACCATTGCTAACTAATAAGGTAACATACTCCCACACTCTAAGGAATAACTTAAACTGACAGGCCTCATGTCCCACCAAGCAAATTCCCATGATGCCGACGTACAAGAGATGGTCTTAGACAAGATCCACGGGCAAGCGAAGGAATGCGAACCCACGGCGGGAGAAACGAAACATCACGCGACGTTCCAGGATGCCCGGCTCAGGATTTTAACACTGTCCGACAGCAGTTATCCGAAGATCTCGGAATACAAAACTCGGGATTCGAACATAACCAAAAAATGTTTCTCTATACTGCGATGCATGAGACTCACTCTCGCTGACTATCTAAAACTTGTGGCTATGACAACATCACGAGACCGCTCGTAATTTGAACGGGATGGAGAGCTGCAGTGTGAATAATACAGATCCTGAGTTATACATCTAGGGCTTACAGCAAGGAAATGTTCACCGTGCTTCTCGAGGATTACTCTATTTCAGAAACAGGCAAGCTGTATCGCCTCCAAGTCTCTAAAAGGTGTGAGGTCAGCTACTTGACGCTTATTTCCCACGGGCGAAGCACCGCACGTCCAACAGCCCGCCTTACTTTATGCTACGCATGCTACGGCAGGCTTCGCCGGGCAGCACTGCCGCGCTTTCCGCTGACACTGCCGACTTCCACTCGCGGAGGTCCACCTTTGCCCCCGGATTGCTGTCGGCGCTCTCGCTAGGGGGCGCTCCGCGCTCACGGTGACCCGCGCATCTACGGCAGGCTGCGACGAGGCGGAAACAACTCTCATCTCACCGCAGGATGTCCGTCTGGCTGCGGTCTCGTATCAAAACGGTCTAATGACGAGCTTTTATTAGCAGGGAGCGAACGAGTTGGTGATTAAGCCGGAATAATTACCCAGGCCATTCATCTACGCCAAGGAAAACAACTCGGAGAGAAGCAAAGTTCTCTTTGATGACCGCGTAGGTATTAGAGCATCTCATCAATGCCTTCATATCCTTCCCGATACGTGTTGGCTTTCATTCAAAGTTTGGACAGGACGCCATAGCGCAGGATGAAGAGACACGAATCCGATCGGGGCCGTAGTTCCTATATGAAAAGCGTCGGGAAGGTGCGGAATTCAGATCGTGAGTGTGGGAGTGGGGCGTCATGTGGGCAAATCCAATATCCTTTTCAGTGGCGGGGAGGGGCGGGGTTGGTTCCCTTCCAACTGCCCTGTGTTCTGCAACGAATGCGACAGAGGACTCGAAGCGTACCGCGGTCAAGCGATTCTGCTAAGCTTATAGTGGACAAGAAAGGGCGAAAACAGCAATAATTAAAAGGGGGGGGCATGAACCTCGAGATTTCATCTAATCCCACAGACACGGCCTATGATTTGTAAAGTCTGCACGTTACAGTCCTGCTCACGCAGATGCCGATCAATAGTGTGTTTTGTGTGTGTGTGTGTGTGTGTGTGTGTGTGTGTGTTTGGAGAAGGGGGCCAGCGAACTGATAATACCCCTGAGCTCCAGAAGAAAGGGGCGCAGGACACGTCACCTGCCAGCACGCCTGCAAACGAGAACAAAAAGCAACGGGAACAAAAGCGGCATAAAAGTGCCCTTTTCGCATGCCGAATCGCCGGGGGAAAGGGCACGGAATTCGGTGTTTCCTGTGCGAAAATGAGTTCTCGACACAGCGCTTATCAGATTTGGCTTTTCTCGTGGGCTTGGCAGCTCATTACGTTGCGTAAGCTAATTGCTCACTGCAGTGTAGCCGCCGAGCGGCACACGAACCGCGCCGACCCTGTGGCGAATCCCAACCGTTGCGTGCCTCGCCGTGGGAACGGGCTGCACCCGGGTGCGAGCGGACGCACGGGGGACCTCTCCGAGCCAGCCGGAGAGGCCTCCCCTATTTCCGGCCAGGGAGACCACCCCGGAGAAGGTTACCGTTCTATTACACGGCTCAGTCTTAATGCGGACACCCGCCGCGAGGACTCGGAACGGTACAAAAGACACCAAGCTGTGCAGTTAATGGAGCGCAGGATGCGCGCACCGCCGAACGTCAGCCATGCAAAGTGCGCTGTCAAACAGTCGGAGGGATGCCGCGGAACTTGCGACTAACGCGGCCTTATATTTATAGCAGCACATTTACACAGCGCCGCTTTGCACGGCTGGATTAAACTCAAACAGAATGGTGTCGATTAGCGAGGCCTTTTCGGCGAATGGGTGGTCCGCCGTGGTAACGGGATGACAAAGTGAGGTCGGCACCGTTGCTGGGGTGATACCCCGTTCGTCTCCAGCGCGATGCAAATGACCTCACGGCATATTCATTGCATGCCCTCAACAGGCAGCTTATTCCCCGCGGACATACCCTCGGTGAAACACAGTGTGCCACCCTGGCTGTAAGTCTAGGCCGTGACCACGTGTTGTATAACACAATTCCGCCCTGGCTGTAGACAACCTCAGTCACTAGGTCATCAGCATTTACATTATTCATCTAGCAGACACTTTTCTCCACAGCCACGCACAATGACACCTACGTAGTATTCTTCTGGTAGCACCTTTATCAGAAGTCACTAAATGTTAGATGCACTGCACTGAACTGCCTACCTTCACCCCTTTACACGGCAGAGCAATGTAAGGCGTGCACACACACACAGATGCAGACACACACGTGTACACACTATGGGGAATTTACAGTCACCACTTAAGCCGTATTACACTTTGGGTTGCGGAAGCAAACGCACACAAACAGCAGGTAGTGTAGTGGGTACAGCTGGTGTCTTTGGGTCTGAAGGTCACAGGTTCAAATCCCACCTACTGCTGCGGTGCCTTTGAGCAAGGTACTTATCTTAAACTGCTCCAGTGCAAATTACCCAGCTGTACAAATGCATAAATCACTGTAAGCTGCTCTAGAGAAAAGTGCCAGCTGTATAAATAAGTGTCAATGCAGACACTGGGAGAACATGCAAGCTTCCCACGGACTCAGGGGCACTAAACCAGTGTCAGATCGCAGGTCCGAGTCCTCTGGGAAAATGGAGGGAAAAGGACGGGTTGCCGAATAACGGTGGCGCCACGCGGCTGCTCGACGCGCAGGGATGGGGTCTTCACCTGGGGCGACGGACACCTCTCAGAAAGACCCACTTCCTGACGCCTTAAAATCTCGAGCCGCCAAACTAAAAGCAGAGAAAGCGCATCATGCACCAGTCAAACTGGGTGTTGTCATATCATACAAGGAAGAACGACTGAATCCTTCCACCGAGAAACTTCTTAGTGCTCCTCTGAGCTCTCATGCTGTGTGTCTTTTGTTTCATTTAATTTTTTAGTTTTTTTTTTTTTTTTTGAGAAAGGTTAAATCTGAACTCTACGCTCGAAACAAAACAGCAAAACTGGACAGGAAAACGAAAACTAAATTGGAAACGAGAGGCCGAAAAGGCACCTAAAGAAAAGGGCTTCCGTTACAAAAGCAAACTGAGCGGGGGGTCGGTAACATTTTCATCCTTTTCACAAAAGTGCCGTGGAAAAATTCAATGCGGTTCTTATCGCGTTCATCTTCAGCTGTTCGCGGTCGGTACCGGCTGCCATTTCACCGACGGACACGGAACAACGGCGAGAAGCCTCCCGAAAACACTAGTTTGTACACTAAGCTAACCAGTTAATAAAGCAACAGTACAGCAGGGTCATTTTTGCAGTACGGCTACCGCGATCGAGCGCACCGTAGCAGAAGCGGGGCTTTGAACCTACATCCTCTGAGCGCAAGGTGACACCTCGGCGTTGTACTTGCTCATTTGTGTATCTTATAATATTTTAAAAAAAAAATTTAAAAATTGGTGGGAGGGTATCGGGATTTGTCTATCCTGTGTTTTATGCACCTACTCGATCGATGAACCTCGGTGCAGCAAGCGGTAGGTAACAAACTAGGTTTGCTTGACTTTCATGTCTGCAACCATGTCTCCTTCTCTCAACGTAATGCATAAATTGTACTTTCGCTGAGATGTGCGTCGCTTTGGACAAAAGCGTCTGCCAAATGAATAAATGTAACGTAATGTAAACCACTACACCTCCGGCTGGCCCACACCGCCGCCCTACAAATGCACTTCCTACACATACCTGCACATCCACATTAACACGAAACACGTTTTTTTTCTATAACAGCATAAGTGTCCCATTAAAATGGAACTGAAAAATATATTGCATAATATAAATATAGTATATAATAATATGGCGGCACTGTGGCACAGCGAGCAGCGCTGCTGTCTCTCAGTGCCTGGGTGATACGAGAGGACGTGGGTTCGATCCCCGCTCGGTCTGTATGGAGTTTGCATGTTCACCCTGTGTCCGCATGGGTTTCCTCCGGGTGCTCTGGTTTCCTCCCACAGTCCAAAGATATGCTGTTCAGGTTCCTCCAGAGTGTGTGTGTTCCACTGATGTATGGATGAGTGACCCAGTGTAACTAGGGTATCTAGCAGTGTAAGTCACCTTGGTCAATAAGGTGTGTGGGCTGATAACACTACATTGAGTTCACTGAAAGTCGCTTTGGAGAAAAGCATCCGCTAAGCGAATAAATGCAAATATCCCTTTCAACTTCTCAAGGTGGATATGTGCTACCTCGTCAGTTTCTGCTGGTTTTCACCTCGCTCCATCTGTGGACCCTACGGTACCAGCGAACAGGCAACCTGAGAAACATCTCTGCGGGAGGAACCGGACAGAATAGCGAAAGCAAAGTAACCCACAAGTGTCCAACGTCTCTGGGACCTGCTGCCGGGGAGACGCGGCACCTCGCTTCCTCATGAATCTTCTCAACCAAATGCTTTGCGAACAAAGACCAGTTTCCCAGAAGGTGAACTCAAACTTTTGACTCGTCCCGTAGCTGTGACCTTTGTCGACGCTCAACGGCTCAGAACAAACACCGCGTCTCGGCGACTGCTCGCCGCTCTTCCGTTACGCGGCAGCAGAGCAAACGCGGGGAGATGCAGAGGAGCCCTCAGCAGCCATGACTCACGACATGGAAAAGAAAAAGGAAAGGGTAAAATAAGAGAAATATAAGGCCTCCGCCCGCTGGGATTCCATGGTTTATTTCTTCTGCTAGCTGGGGAAATGAAGGATAAATTCTCCCCGCAGATAAAACAAAAAACAATATGCGAGCCTTATCGCCGAACGCCTGCAGGAATGCCCTGTTGATCCATCTCCGTGTAAACGTGCGCATTGTTACTGCGGTAAAGTTCCTCCGAAGCCGCTCCTGGCCGGCTCGCGCCTTTCAGACAGGAAGGTCTCGCAGAACATCCTGTTTATGGAGCTCCTGGTCTGCCTCCTCCAGCCCTAAAAGGGAACGAACACCTCGCTCCGCGTTGCTCTCGGAGAAATGAGCCGCAAGCGAATTCAAAAAACGGGAAAATAATAATAATTTAAAAAAAAAAAAGGCCAACAGACACGGCGTGTGTGGCTTTAGCGCCGTTCCAGAGTAACGTGGGTCATTAATCCACGGCCTCTGATTACCGAGTCGCTTTCTGTTTATTGGCCGGTATCTACCAAACGACCAGCTGTTCTACGTGTTTAAATTTAGAGGGCCGACCTTTGGGAGGAACGCAGAGTCCAAACTAGGACACGCTCATGATGGCGGAAAGCAATCACCAATCCGACGCAGCTGCGATTTCTCCCCGTGTTCACGGGGGGGGGGGGCTTCCTCCAGGTGCTCTGGTTTCCTCCCACAGCCCAAAGACGCGTCTCAGGTGCCTCTACGCTGCACTTATTGCGTGTGAATGAATGCGTGTGTTGAGCAGACACGTGTAAGTAGCTTGGTGTACTGTAACATTCTAAGCGACCTTGAACAAAGGTTCCGGCTAAATTCAAAGTAATTCATTACAGTAAAAAAATATTTAGAACAACTTGCTTGCTTTTCTGAAGCTAGGAGCTTGGACAATTGGCGGAGACAACCGGGCCACTCACTCTTGACCCCATGTACAATGGGAAGTGCCACATGCTGCCTTCTGGTTTGGACATGCGCATGTGCGCACGCACACACACACACACACACACATTCCATGGCCTCCCTCTCCCTCAGTGGTGCACAGAGAGCCCTTCAACACCTTCATAGGAGCTGTTGCCCCAGCTTAAAAAGACTCGCTGTCAGGTAGAGGCGTTAGCTCCTGTGCACATGACAGGATGACGCTCCGGATCTCCCGCAGGCCTGGCCTCGGGGAGGTGTTACTGCAGCTTCCACACAAAGGGAACCGTTCCCTGTTTACACTTTCTCCTGAATGGGAACACGAGGAAAGGCACGGAGCGCTCGCACCCTCGCTCTCTTTCTTTGTTGTGCCGTCTGACTCTCCTGTGATACACCCCCCCCCCACACACACTGCTTTGATAAGGGCTTACACAAAAACCGCAGGGTTTATTAGATGGCTGCGTGCTCAGTAGCGGCGCCTGGCGATAAGGGGCCGATGCCAGGTGAGGATTTCCTCGTCCCGGCAGCGAGCGCGGCACTAATTCCCCAAAGCTGCTCTTGTGCCCCTTATCTGAAGGGGGCACCTGACGTCTTTGTCTGAGCCTGCAGACACAACCGGGGGGTTGGGGGTGGGCGGGGAAATCACGTCTGAGACCCAAATGAAGAGCGCCGTCTCCTCTGGGACAGGACAAGGGCTTCTGCAACACGGAGCGAACAAGATTCTGCGCTCCTGTAATCTCTGTGTCGTAAAGGTTGTGGGGGGCAGGGGCGGCTGGAGAAAAACCCCTGATCTCCAAGTCCCTCTTCACTGGCGCATCTCCGAAGGCACTAATTCGATAGGGAAGGTGTTTTCCGGTTGTGCACCACGAATAATGTTCCATAAATGCATTGAGTACAGCGGCCCTAATCGAAGTCAACAAGTTGAGAGAGAATCTACAGTATTTTAACTAGGAGGAAATGGACACAAACAAGTAGGGTGTTGGAGCAGTTTTTTGGGTTAGGAGGGATGTCCAGGCACATTTCAATGACCTTTGGCCCTGTAAGAGCCACTGGAAAGCCACCGCTACCGTGACACACTTGACCAAATCTTAACCCTAACTCTAACCTTAACTACAGTCAATAACTCAAGGGAGAACTTGTGTCCCGATGGTTAATCACAATAAATTCCACTAAATCGATTCAGCACCTCGACAGTCTATGGCACCAAGTGTCACCTTGAATAGCAGACGCGACTCAGCAATACTGAGTGTTCTGTCTATCAGAATTATGATGCATTTTCCTGCTGACTGGGACATGAAGTTCAGACCAAGCTGGGGGGGGGGGGGGGGCACTTAACCTTTTCCTGTGCCGGAATTACCCAGGTAGCTAGGGGGTATGCATTTGTTCTTACAGAACACTTCAACAAAGAGGAAATGGATAAAACATCCTACGCAGATGGTTTCAAGAGCACTGTAAAGGCTCAGCCCCATCTAACCCCACACTTCCCAAGGTCATGGCGTGGTATCGTTGCTTCATTAGCGAGGTGCGGAGATCCATCTTACCGACGTCTCGGTTGGCGAAACCGACAGGGCGGTGGCACATCATCCACCATTTAATGGAACATTTCCTCCGGCGGTGCAAGCACCGCCCCCGTGGCACACGGCTCCCCGTGAGTGGCAGAGAGCTGCTGACGGACAGCTGTGGGGGGCGGACCCACGGAACGTAGCAACCAATGAGGACGGCGACACGCTCGGTAGGCGGGCCCAGCAGCTCTCGACGCCCCACAGTAATTGATGCCATTTGCAGGCGCTCGGTGACAAGATTAAGGACTTCTTATTGTACGACTCAATAAAACACGGCAATATGAGATGACAGCCTCATGCTCCTACAAAGTGACAGGAGGCACATGCATGGAAAATTCAGTAGATTCAAATCGAATTTGCCACAGCGCTCTGTAAACAGTGTATCGCAGGAACAAGATTAAAGGTCAACTACAAAGGCAGATTAGATTTATTCTCGAAAATCTTTAAAGAAAAGGATTATCAACCATGAATAATTCAATTTCGTGTTCTGAACAAGAGTTGGGAAACCGTTTGCGGAGCCTTCAAAAAAAAAAAAAAAAAAACTTTGAAATGTCACTTTTGCTTTCTTTCACAGTTTGCCAGGCTTGGGTTAGAGAAACTTCACATACTACAATAAATCACCGCTGCCCGCCCCACCGCTCCCGCTCCCATTCCCACCCTTGCCCCCAGGACCACAAAAAAACACAAACACAAACTCAGGAAATAATATTCTTGATGGGTGCCAAAGCACGCCTGAGTGGGGGGACTGACATTTACCCGATGGCACTATCCGCATTCAGAGACAGGGGCGGCGCCAATTAGGGGTGCAAACAAGTCAGCGCGAGGGTACTGGAGTAAAATCGGAGCGCAACGTTCTCCGATAACGTCGCTACGTTTTGCCACACACTCAACAGGGCCCTCAACACAGTCCGCTGCCTCCCCATCTCATTCGTTCATCTCAGATTTGTTTCGGGAGTGCTGTGATAAGGAGGACTGTGGCGCAGGGGGGTAAAACGGCTCTTGGACTGTGGTTTCAGATCTGGGTTTCAATTCTGGCTCTGTATGTGTCAAGTTGGCATGTTCCTTCCATCTTTGCGTGCGGATCCAAAGATCCACGCGGAAATAGGCAACGGTAAATCACTTCCGTACCCTTCCATACTGTACGAGAAGTGCGACTTTGACCCCGTGGAATTTACCATACCCTAATATTGCGACACAGTTCAGAAATAACCTGAATATAAATGGAAACGTGTGTATGGCAAACAATGACAGGCACAAGCATGACCGCATGAAGGCGGAATTCAACATGGTCATACCACGGTTCAGCCGTAGTGCTGGTTGAGCATGTTGGTACAAATACCGCACATAAACAGTGACAAGAACAAGTCAGTGGTTGTTTCAGTGTAACAGCATTGCATCACAGGCTGAATGTGTACATACACACACAGAATGTGTTATTATTAGGAAAAATGCATTTCAGATGGACACTGAGAAAGACCAGCGTGCCCAGTTGGACAGATGACAGAAGACCCTGGCAGTGTTCTACTTCTCTTCGTAAGTATGGGGAGGAGAGAAATGGAGTGAGAGAGAAAGGATGGAGCAGGGATTGTAGGTGTGAAACGAAAGCCTGGGGTGAAACGGAAAGGTCACACACAATAAATCAATGGGTAGAAAGAGGAGATAAACAAGAAAAAAAAAAGAAAAAAAAAAAAAACACAAAGACATATGGGATGCTGAAGGCACATCAAGCGGGCGGTGGTGATGGAAGGCCTCATCTTTGCGACACGTAACAGGACGGACATGTGGACCAGACATCTTGTGACACGAGGAACCCAATCGCACAGTCTGTTGTGACAAACACAGTGTGTTGTTGCCGCCGACGGAGTGGGAATCCAGCCACTTTCAGCTCCTCAGCCCACAAAGCAGAGGACGTGCACGGACCAGCGGATAACACGTGCTTTGATTTGCGATCGGGAGAACGATTTCCAGTTTTCGCTATTCTTACGATTCATCTTCCCTCAGGGGTTTCACAGCCATGTTTTTTTGCACTTCCAGGTTTCCTTGGATCAATACGAGAAGACATCTCCATGCAGATACAGGAATACTGAGCAGAGGTGAACGGTGTCGTCGGCGGCGTATAGAGTGGGAGGGCCAGGGAGTAAATTCACCGGGAGGTACAGCCATGGATCTTACCTGAGCTATCATCTGCACTGACCCAGACTGGACAGGCCACCTATAGAGTTTGGTTGAACCAGCGGTCGCATCACCTGTTCATGTGCTATAACATGAACCAAAGCAAACCAAGGCTAGAAAAAGAGCATGGTGAAAGGTCACTTTTAAGACCAGCCAGATCCCTTCTGGTCCTGATCATCTACACTTTTATTTTTTTCTTCAGTTTAAGCTAGAAGCACATCTGCAAGATGTGACATCATGGACTTATTAGGAAAAGCTTGGTAGAAGGGGCAGCGGCGCTGAGCTGCATTATAATCACGCAGTTGGGGGTATACAAACCAGACGAAGGAATAACACCCCTAGGGGGGCAAGTGGAGCGGTTTGCCAGGTCCCCCTCTATTGAGATGTCACACCTTCTTAAGACGTTTGCTAAAACGACGGCGGGCTGGATGGAGCATGACAGGTGGAACCGCCGGAGCCAAGATCACAAGGAGGACGTTCAAATTAGCGGCCTCCTACATGGCGCAGCCTGCTCCTAGGAACAAAGGTAGGTCCACAGCACGTAGGGGTGTCTCGACTGGAGTGAACTGGGCAAGATCGTTTGGTCCTTTGGCGAAGATGACAGAGAAACCTAAGACTCCCAGAGATCTAAAAACCGACGGGCACATGGGGACATACACACAGACACACCCCATTTTCAGCATAAATATCACACCGATTTCTCGTCTTTTCCCGTTGTTCAGCTTCTGTTCCCGAGCCCGGGGGAGAAGCTCCACACGGACCGGCACCACAGGACCCCCTGTTGCTTGTGTGGCCTTTCAGCGAAGCTCTGCCTCCTAGGAGGAGCTTCGCCGCAGCCACCTCACTTGAGGTGCGGAACCACAGAGATAGACGCGTCTATGCTTTCCGAGGCCTTCACCCGAGAGATAGCAGGTTCGGAGCCCAGACAATGGGCCAGATTTTCCACTTTTGCCAGGCCAGACCCAAATTCCCCAGCAAGGAGTGTCTGAGGTCTGATTAATGTCGACCACTGAGAGTGAAGGATGTTTTATTATTTGGATATATGGCTAATACTTCCAAACACCACAATTTACTCAGTTTACACCACCGGAATATTTCCCCTAAGTGATTCCAACCCTTTCCTTAATGGCTTTACAGCACAGCGAATTACGAGACTTGAACCCTTCAAGTTACAATGTCCTTAATCGTTAGGTGGGAAGAAAATACAGCATTAAACCACCATTCGCTAATCCTGTGGAGAAACGGAGGAAACGTGAACAATTAAAAAGTCCGAGCAGCACACACTTATGCGGGAATGCGTTGAGATGAGGAGCGCGTCATTTTAAGCCAGGTTTACAGCCTTTAGGAGGGGAGCAAGCCCATTATGCGGACCGAAGCCCTTGAGAACGACGCAACATAACGCTGCCAGAATTGTTTTTTCCACTACATTAAACTCTGCGCACGGACGCCAGGGGCGACGCTACAGCGAATGCTCATCGGCGTGCTAATGAGCTAGGGCACGGTCTGTCATGTAGCAGGCATCAAAGTTTGCTGGCCGCGGCTTTGGCGGCTAATAATTCCTCTCCGAGGAGGCTCACGGAAACGGCTGTCACTCAGCCCGAACCTGTCACTCTTCCCCCGCTACACCGGGACGACGTCCATGCTGGCATTTTCGACGATATCTCACAGGGTTGCCTTTGCTGGCGAAGATCTGAAAGGACAGGAAATATCTCCAGCGTGCTGGGTCCAAAGGAATACATGCTGACATTCGGAGGACTGAAATAGTTTTTTTTTTTTTCCCCCCCTCCTTTCTGGGGGGAAAAAAAAAAAACAGCAGGAAAAAACAAAACAAACTAGAAAAATCACAGTGTAATTAAGGGGCCTGATAAGCTGCTTCGTGTTCCTCTGCAGAAACGCTGAGCGTGCATGAGGCAGCCAAAAAAATTATCGCAGTCAGACGTTTATCCCACAAAGCTGGATCCCACTTTCTTCATCCACCACGAACAGCTGCCGTAAATCCGCCCCACCCCTCGCAGACATCTGACATTGCTGTGACTGACTAACGGACCATCCAGCGAGAGGAGGCCTTACCGAACACCGCACCCCTCGCTCTCATCAGCGCCGTAAAGTTAGCCCAGACCTGTCAGAGACCTTTCAATCTTCCTTGCGAAATCTCCTGTCGGGCGAACGTGCTCAGGAAGGGGTTGCGGTGTGCAGGGGGTCAAGTGAGGCAACAACCCTATCCCACATGTTGTACAGTGGTACAATTCCACGTGGAACTCCATGACTAAGCCCTCAACACAAACCTGCCTCTACGATCCACATAGTCTTCCACCAGCAAAACAACTGCACAAGTCCGGAACATCAACCCACGTGGCGTTCCCCGCTATGTCCACGTGGGTGGAAACTTGGCTGTCCGGCAGCCTTGGTTAACGGTCTACCGATAGACATCCACTCACCGGGATGTTCCCAAAGCCAGACTGACAGAAAACAAAAAGAAAGGTGTTTTAAATTGGTTTTAGGAGGCAAAATTCGAGATTGCTGCCACTATTTCGTCGGGCCACTTCACGTCTCTATCCTCACGCGCGGCAACATCACCCGTTTTCCACACGGCCCGAACCAGCTGAAGCCGTGGAACACCATTTCACTGGCTGTGCGTTGAGCAAGACCCTGTTCAAATGCGCTTGATAAAACCCACGTGGCTTTTGAAGTCAAGTCCAGTTACCCTAATGAGACACAAATGTCATTTCACCCAAGTTCCAAGAAAGTTTAGATTAGGTCATCTTTCTGAGCATGTGTTAACCAAAGAAGCTGCGGGGGGGAAAGCCGTGTTGTGTAGACCACCATATGAAAAAACAGCCACATGTACAGGGCAATGTCTGTGTCTTCTGTGCAATGTGGGCTCTCCGCCCTATTCTTTGCTAATTATATCAAAACTAGCTTTGGCAGTATGGTTTAACAGTCACTAAATCCAATCTTCTACTCTGGGCCTGGATAAACATATTCGAAGCTTCAACTCACCCTTCTTTGTTAAGTGCATTGTTCAACGCACGACTTCTGACTTGTTCAGTGACTACCAGAACTCACTTGACCCACAACAGCAAAAGTAAGACAGCCAAAGGGGCTCAGTGTTAATCTGGGTATAATCCTTTTACTCTTGAGTAGCGGCGTTCAAAGGATATAAGGAGGACGCATCCCCTCCCCTACTACCTCCATAACCCTGGGTGTCTGGTCCCTTCATCGCTCACTTGTAATGGGGCTGTGATCCTCGGTGCACCAGTGATCATGCGAAACCTCTTGATGCGAGTGCTCCTTGTTACCGCAGACTCTGCAGGCGGTTGGCTTCAAGGGGAAAGGGTGCAGAGGATGGGTCCCCTTTATGTCGTTACCCAAAAAAAAAAAAAAAAACAGGAAACGTCAAAGACAGCCTTTGGTGATTCCACACACCCCCCAGTTTTAGGCGACGAGGCTGGTGAACGCCAGCCCACTTGATTAATGACTGCAGTCTGCCCAGAAAAGATGGACTGACAGCTCGTCTGATCAGCTACCAGTTGGGGCGGTTCATTGAGCGCCATCTACTTAACACCTCTCGCATGCCACTCCCATTCCCTGACTGGCTAATGAGCAGTTCTTAACTTCGCTGTCGCGATGAAACAGTCTGCTCTTCTTTGCTGTTGAGACCCAAACGCCACTCAGAGTCGTCTGATCAAAGACCACCAACCCCCGCCCTGCTGGGAGCCTCTCAAAGCCAGCATCACAGTGCAAAAGGAACAGAAATCCACTGAGAATGAAATGGGACACATGGAAAAACCTTTATTTTAGTAAGAATCACCTATTACACCAGGACAAAACTGTGCTTTAACTTAATAGTGTATGCTACTGTGCTATTATGGTCATGGACCATTACGTGAAATACAGAGACCCCAAACCTTCATCGTGAACTTGGACAATGAAATGAAAGGAGCATCCCTTTAATCTAAGGATACAATCTAATTTCAGCTAAAAGCTGACCAAGGTCTAAGAAAACGTTCCCGCTGGTACTGTACTTCCCTGATTAGTGTGCATGCAATCTCAGTCTTTGCAAGCACCGGAAGTTACCGTAAGCAAGAAACACCAAACAGCTGTAGAGCATATGCAATGCCTACATGACGTTCAGTCCAAATGCATTTTGGTCCTAATCTAGGGTGTGTTTGTGGAAGGGAAATATATAATTTTTCTTTGTAGGCACTCTATGTAACACAACGCAGATCCCAAAGTGCGGTCACCGTAGCTGTGCAAGTAATGGCTCGTGGACACCTTCCAGGTCACTCGGCACCTCAGAGTCTTCCTATTCTGTTTTACAGGAAGTAGACACAGTCTGAAGGTTTTTTTGCCTATAAAAAAGTCCATTAAGTTATCGGTTGTTTTGGCAGGGTAGAGAAAGGACACATTTCACCTTGACCATGTGCCGCAGTGCTGGATTTTATCTCTTTGCAGAGTAAACATCACATTAAAAGCACTCAGAGAGGACAGATTCACTTGTCTCCAGTCCCCGGGCCAAAAGCATCTTCTTAATTCGGAACACTTTGGAGCCCGTCATTATTGTTTCACGTGGATTCCGGAGAAAACAAAAAGCTTTGGGTATCAATAATTAAAGAGTAACACACAGACCCAATAGTAAAACAAAAGCTGTGTGTTTCGGTGCCATGCAAAACGTATACGCAGAGGAAAGCAAAGGACATTCTTCGAAACTGCATTTTTCATCTGGACGTCCTGGGACAGCACGTAAAAAGCTGACTGTGTCTGCGAGAGCATTGGCCCAGAAGCCTCATGTTCATCATGGCAGCATTTCCTCAAAAGCGGTCGGGGAAAAGCCCCTGAACAACAGAAGGCCAAAAGGTCGAGTGTTGGCTTTTCAGTCATGTCGGAGACACCACCCTCCGCCATACACCAGGCTTGTCTCTTTCCCAAGGCTGCGTCCTGTGATGGATCCGTCCCTCATCCATGTGATGTTTTTCTTCCTCGAAGGTCCGTGCTGACCTCCCTGTCCCAACAGAGCACCCAAAAATACCACCGTGATGTTCAGATGTGAACGCAAGTGACAAGGAAAATCTCGACATCTCAGGGCGACCCTTGGTGACTGGTATCAGTCCAAATCACCTCTCATTTCATTAATTGTTGAGGACTTGATCAAATCACACTTTCCTTTATAGACAGCATAAAAACATTTCCTTTGAGACTTCCAAAAGAACTTGATCTAGAGACGAGTAAAAGTACACCCCGAGACATGCCCATTCAGGTTTCGAGAATTCGAATTTTCAAGGGATTTCACTCAACTCCTCTACTAACAAGCAATTTCTTCATATTTACAAGGCAGAAATTTGGATTTCTTGCACCCTCTGACAGCTGAGCAGTGCATGTCCAGATCCACCACGTGGTCCCCTTCGCGGTCCTTGTTTGGCTTGCGCTGCGTTCAGTTCTCATGTGAATGAGAATTCGCGTCATGAAAGGCTTTTGAAGAACGAATCACATTTGCAAGGTGAGGAAAGACTATATCGTACTATACTGCAAGCTATTATGAAGTATTTCAAACTAAATTCAGAAGTGAGTTGAGATTTAAATACAAATGCCCTGATTTGCCTGTGACCTGTGGAATTCAAGGGACACCCAGGGCTGACATTGTCCCCTGGTAAAGTGTCCCTCTGGAGAGCTGTGAACCTGCAGTGGTGACATGCAACCCAGCTGTCAGGCTCATTTTTCATCCACGGAGGAGTGCGAGGATTTTTCCATGCACCGCTGAGGCCGGAGCAGTGGTGGGTCTTTCTTTTCGCTGCTTCGGAGCGAAATCCTTCTCTACCCAGTAGCACACAGGACAGTGTCCTGTTTTAACTAAGATGACGGTATGGCGAGTTATGATTCCAAAGATCACTAAGATGAATTGATTACGCTGTCGGAGTCACAGTACGAGTTCATTTCGCAATGCAAACCGTGATCATTCATGGCTGCCAGCTCCAGTTTACGTTGTCAGATCAGTATGTTTTTTTTCTGTCCAACATGGCTGATTCACTCTGTTCAGCTCCCTCGAATATTCCAGCAAGTTCTTGCTTAATTGGCCGTCTGTGATGCGTGAGATACACGTTCCTCCAAAAAGGCAGGCTTGCAGTACACACTAAAGACTCAGAGTCATGCATTGAACTCTCCAGAAAGAGCATTCCAGAGGTGTTGGCACTATGAAATCTGGACTTGGCCCAAACCATTTGTCCTGGAAGTTCATGCATGGGTACCAGGGTTCCCAAATAAAGGAGCATGACAGTGAAGCAGCAGAGAACCAAGACTAAAGCAGCAAAAAGAACGCTGGTCATGTAGCTGCATTATGGGATGCTACTATTGCGACCTGCCAATATGTGTGGTCGACAAGAACTTCCAGTTCCTCTTTGGATTCCACTTCTACATAGTCAAACTTTAGGCAGAAATACATCTCAGATTCTTTTCGTCAGAAGGAGAGGATGGAATCAACGTACAGCAGGCAGAAGCAAATTCACCAAGCAAATTTACCCATTTTCCTGGTTAGACCACTGCTAACTGTTAAACTTTGCTTGCTTGCTTGCTTGTTGCATCCAGAGGCTAGCGAAGGGTTCTGCAGAGCACTTCAGATCCCGTCACATTCCGGCGAAGCGTTCACAGGGGGTCCGTGGCACAAAAAGCCTTGCGCACGCATCGGGACAAAGATGCCCGAAGGTGAACGTCCGCAAATAAATAAATAAGTAAATGAATAAATCGGGGGTGAAAGTGAAGGCAGCCAGAGCTCTGCAGAGTCAACAGAACATCACATTCCACACGGATTTCCCAACAGCACCTCCACACACCGATGCCTTGCCTCTTTTCATCTCGTCAGTCAATCTTCTCAAAAATGTCATTCATTTCTTGTCGACTGGTCCCTGACCAGTCCCGTCTTCCAGGACTCTTCCCACTTTGTTTAATGCCTCGGTTGTAATGCCAAGGGGTGTCCAACGACTGGCCGCTGCCACCAGCTACCCATTCGGCCCTCGGTCCCGCTCCCGCCTTGCTTCTCCCTTTCAGACGGATTCCCGAAGGACAACAGAGGACTCTTCCACACTAAGAGAGCAGATCTTTTTGTGCGCTGTGTGTACTTTGTGTGTGCAGAGTGAGTGACGCTTCTGTACTAATGGTATCTCAAGAAGCCCTGTTACAGGACCCATTTGATTTCACACATGCCCTGGGCTACGGAGGGACGGCTGTGATGTCGGCTCCGCTCTGTGATCTAGCGGAGACTCTTCCCGGCTACAGAAGCGCTCTGATCTCGTGCCGCCGGTGGTCCTGCCTTTGTTGCAGCAGAGCCTCCCCTATTCATTTGGACAAAAACACACTAGCAACGCCCAGCGTTCTCAGCACAACTCCAGTCGCAAAGTCCCTCATAGACGCAGAACCCCAATAAATGCAGAACACGACGCAAATTGACCTCAAACGGCCATACAGACACTACAAAGGAAAACAGTCAGAGAAAATGGATGGGGATAAAACATGTGCAGCTGAACGCAGGCAGAGAGAGAGAAAAGACACACGTCGCACAAAAACGTATGCGGGTCGGAAATAGTTTCAGAACAAGCGAACGCCCTGCGGTCACAATATCGAGAACGATTTCGGCCGAGCTAAAAATTATCGGGTGTTCAAGCGCCCTGACGGTAATAGATATTGCTAATTACCGCCGATTCATTTAGCTGATGCTTTTCTCCAAAGTGACTTACAGGTGTCAGGTTTGTGTACAATGTACAGTTATTTACCCATTTATACAGATGGGTCAGTTTTATAGCAACAGCTCAGGGAAGGTACCTTAGTCAAGTACTACAAGAAGAGAGGCATTTCAGTCCAGGTCCTTATGGCTCGAACCACAACAGCAACTGCTGCTCCAGCCAGTTAAGTGCTTGGCTGATACTTCCAGCAGTATTTCACTGATGTACATGTACAGCATGTTTCACTGGAAAAATTCAGGCTAAACTCCTGGATCAAGGGAACTGCAGCAGGAGCGGAGGGTGGAGCTTGAACCAGCAACCTTCAGGACCAGGTCCTTCACTGCTGCGCTACCTTCCGTCTTATACTGTGATTCCACAACTCAACCAGGCGCCGGTCAAAAATTCACTTCATCCTTCTTCCAAACATAAAAACGACTCAACAGAAATCGCTGGCAGCAGCCAGAGAAATGATCTGCCCTGGGAACAAAGCGTACCTGTTGGTTAAGGGCTCTGCATTAGCAGATGCTAAGGTAATTTCTCTAATGCCCCTTTCAGTGGCCCTCTCTCCTTCTGCCTGAGAGTGCCATTAGCCTAATGCACTCTCACAGCGATTGTCCCAGAGCAGGTCTACCTCGACCGGGCACCGTCCTGCACCACACAAGAGCGGTCGACCTTCCCTGTCCCCAGGCTGTTTAAGAATTGGGGTGGCAGGTCATGTGGCCGGCAGGTGCTCCTGCAACAAAGGCATTTTGAATGACAACTAATTCCACTGATGAGGCGGAGGACGCCGGGACACGGTAAGGGGGATAACGTACGGGTCCCGCCCGTACACACCACCTCCGTTTCCAAAGGTCACGTGATAGAGGAGGAGCCAATCAGGACCAAGCACCTGCAGGGGTTGCATCCCAAACCCTCCCATCTTTACATTTATTCATTTAGCTGACACTTTTCTCCAAAGTAACTTACAACGTTAAGCTACTTACATTTATTTACCCACTTATACAGCTGGATAATTTTACTGAAGCAATTTAGGGTAAGTAACTTGCTCAATGGTACTACAGCCGGAGGTGAGATTCAAACCTGCCACCTTAAGGTCCAAAGGCAGCAGCCGTAACCACTACGCAACCAACTGTCCCTGATCTTACCACATCAAATGGTTTGTACCTGAAACAGCAAAAAGGGGGCGGGGCACCACTACTGAAAGAATAGCAGTGGGGCATGAACATAAAAACCATGTTACAAAGTTTCCAGATCACTGATGCACATGCTGCCCAAATTGCTTTTTTCTTCATCTTGTTTGCACGGGGAAAAATAAGTCTGAGAAGACATGTCTGTTTCATATTTCCTTGGGAACAGAACTCTTATATCCTGTTCAGCACCGACTCCACGGCACAAAAAAGGATTTATCAGATGTGCCGTTACAGCTGCTGATAGCGGGACAGTGGATGCACGTTTGTCTTTTCTAGATGCTGCTTCTCTCCGTCTTCCAAACCAGCAAGTCCCATCTTCTCTGCTTCCCCCGCATGTCATCATAATACGGCCCTATCGCACATCCTTCTGCACGTTACGGTCACACGTTCAAAATACCATGGCAACAAAAAAAAAAAAAAAGAAAAAAAGAAAAAAAAATATCATTATTAATTCTGTCTGAATGCTGAGTCTTTGCAAAGTGTCATAAATATGCATCAGACAGCAGTCCATTCGCTTCAAAGGGCATGGTGTTCATGTATCCTTGTGCACTGAGTGACGGACAAACCAGCAGCTTCAACAAATACCGGCATCTCTTACATAAAGACAAGCACACTCACAGATACACACAACCACCAACATCACCTACATCATCATCATCATCATCCAGGGTGGAGTGAGAAAAGGACTGGATCCGGATTTATGGGATGTTATCAGAGGGGCATCTCCGAATTTAAACCCTGAGCTTAACTCTACGGATCCTGAGTGTTTTGTCGTCATGGCAATGGGGAGACGAGCGCTACCTTTCCTTAACTTCAGCGAAACTGAAGCCAAGAACACGGCCCCTCTTCTGGTTTACACCACGGCGCGCACAAAACGACACACCCGAGAAGACCCCCCCCCCCCCCAAACCCCCCAACTCTGCCCAGAAGAGGATCAGAAAGGGACACAACTAAAGGACACAAAGGAAATAAACTCATGTGTCTGTAACGTAATACAAGTACTTAGCTGTGAGGGATGAACACACAATATACTTTATTACAGCATAAATCTGTTTCGGGCAGTTAATGTATTCATGAGCCCATTTGCGCCCGATACATTTTTTTAAATGCTTCGGTTATTTTATTAAGCCCACAGGACATTATTGTTTTCTTCAGCTGATGGCGCTGGTTCCGATAACTGCAAAACCTGTTGCTCGGGGACCTTTTTTAAAAGGAAACAGTGTGCTCAAATCTATATTCATCTCGGAATATTGCGTTTCTCCCAACGTTAATCTGCATACACATATGCACAACACGATAACGTGGTATGCGCACCGAAGTCGACACACGCTTCCTGAAGGGAGCCCTTCTATAGTCCTGCCTTTGAAAGCAATGGCAGCACGGCACTCCCCGCCCTGTTTTATTAAACCTGAACCAGCATGCATCTCCAGTCACGACCTCCAAGGGAGTGGGAGCGTGAGGGGCTTTAAAGGCACATAACTCCGTAAGTCCACATGTTCCGGAGACGGCATCGAGACCGTTCCGTCTCCTCGTGCAGGCAGACCATGTCGGATCGCCCACGCAGGGCGGAGATCACTGCTCATTTCGACCATTTTCTCAGCCTTGGTTCCACCCATCCACGTACACCGTCCATCCTGAGAGGCGGCCTTGAGGTTGACCTCCGCTTAGACATTGTCGACTCTTCTGTCGTGCACTGGCGCTTGGGCAAACACGACGAGGACATGGCCGGTGGCCGGGACTCGGGCAGGCTCATTAAACATGGATGAAAAGCACACGAAGGGGCCCACCGGCAGGGAGAAAACCAACTGCCGCCACACAAAGCCGCACTCCGTCTGGACAAATGGGGGATCAAACATCCCCCGGCGGACCGTTGGGTAAATTGGCTCTAGCTAATGACTCCGACCCGCTGACGTGCGCAGCGACTGCAAACGTGGTGCCGCTATTAATGGCACAAGCTCTCGGGTCCAGGACTGCAGCTACACCCAGGGCCTGCTCTTTATTTCGTCCCGCACCCAGCATGCCAAGGAGGCAGAGCGGTTAAGGATGCAGGTAAAAGTCTCAGGAGGGGAGTGTTCTGTTGAACCTTTGAGTGAAGGCACTTAACCTGAATTGAGCCGCTGGAACGCTCAGCCGCACGAATGCTCGAAAACACGTAGGTTGCTTCCGATAAGTGTCAGCTAACAAAATAATTATAATAAGACTAGGCAAACACAGACACAATTGAAATTCTATTAGATTCCATTAGAATTAAATTAGATTTGGAGATTTCCCCCCCCCCTCTCCAAGCTCCGGTCTTCCTTTCTGAGCGGGAACCAGTAAAAATGTGCTGTCCCACTTTTGGTGCCAGTGTGTCTGTTTTTGTTTTTTTTTTTTCTCCACCAGAAGATCAAACCATCAGAGCGGTTGGAGACGGTCCCAGTAGGTGGCCCAGGAAGCCAAGGGGATTAGCGGCAGTGGAGGGAGGCGGGACCCAGGGCCACAATCGCCAGGCCCGTTTGATGAGTGGCTCTTCTTTCGGAATCGGCAACACAAGGAAGATGGTATGAGGGGTCCTCCACCTACCGGGCCCGCAGTGGGTCTGACATTTCTGGACCTTGCCCCAGGGAGCGAGGATCGCGAAAGCATCCAAACCATTACCCTGCAACTCCTCGCGCTCATGTCCGTGGCATTCGACAGGGAAGTTATCTTTCCACCTGGTTACAAGCAGCTGCCAGTGGGGTGGAAATAGGCACACCTCCTTTCAGCGTGTGTGAATCCCCATCTGCCCCACATCCCCCTGATGATGGGTTGGGCGGTAGTAAAATCGCACAACGAAGAGAACTCTCGATGCATCTTGAACACTATCAGCAAAGATGGGCCCCGCACTTATCTGCGGTGTCGCCTCAAACGACTGCCTTCCGAATCATTGATCTGCGGCTCTATAATACCTTCACGAGGCTGGCGATGAGAAACACAATGCCAGAAAATGCATAATTCCTACAAATGCACTAGTACTTAAGAGTAAAAAAAAAAAAAAGGCAATTAGCAATTTGTAATCTCCAAAATGGCCTCTGGGTACCGTCAGGATTCCATTCAACGTTCTCCCATTTAGACGGGTCCTTGATGGACTTGTTTACTCTGTCCCTTCCACTTACAGCTTGTATATTCGGGATCAATGGGTAAAGCCTGGCATGGGGAGCGCTGCCGCAGAGTGACATGGGTCACGTCTAACTCCTCCTCGAGTGCTTGGAAGGCTTCCCGTGCCCGGGGGCTCGATCGATTTGCATAAACATCCAAAGCAGCCTAGGGAGATGGGTTCGTTTGAACGGCAGCAGCCGAGGGGCAGAGGGTCCGATCGCCCGCCAAGCTGGCTCAGGTGGACGGAAAGAGAGGCAGACGCATGACAGATGGAGGGTCTTGGCAGTGGTCTCCCATCTCCACATCACCACAGTGGCACCTGCAACCACGGGGGTGCTGGGGTCTGTCGTACCTGGCCATACGTCTCATCTACTCTGCCTCCCTCGGAAGGAGACGCAGAGTCCCCACGCAACAAACACAGACTTGGAAGGAGGGGGACCACCGATGCCCGAATTTATTTCTCCAACACAGGCACCATAAATCACTGCAAGGTATTAGGTCCATAAAAAGGAACACAAGGCATAAGTGGGGTGAGGGGGTGTCAGGGGGAAAACCATTCAGATTAATTTAATAAATTTTTTTCTACTGACATGCGAACAGAGTGCCTAGCGGTGCTCAGGGTGTTTAATCTGTGGTCGAGTCATCGAATGTTAAATCCATTATGCACTCATCTCGCTCATTAACATCGGGCACCGTAATAATGCAGGCCAGGTGCATCTCAGCAGTGAGCGGCACGGTGGCACAGCAAGCGGCGCTGCTGTCTCACAGCGCCTGGGTGGTGCAAGAGGATATGGGTTTGACCGCTGCTCAGTCTGCGTGGAGGTTGCATGTTCTCCCCGTGTCTGTTTGGGTTTCCTCCGGGTGCTCTGGTTTCCTCCCACAGTCCAAAGACATGCTGTTCAGGTTCACCCGTAGTCTGATTGACAGAGTGTGTGTTTCACTGATGTTTACGAGTGACCCATTCAAAGTAGTGTATCTAGCAGTGTAAGTCACTGCGGTGAATAAGGTGTGTGGGCTGGTAACACTACAGAGTTCATTGGAAGTTGCTTTGGAGAAAAGTTTCTGCAAAGTGAATAAATGTAAAGATCTCTGAAGTAAAAACTAACACCTATAGGTTCCAAGAACTTGAGGTCTGATCCCTACGGACCCCAAGAGGAAAGCACGACTCCAGTGATGAAACGGAGATCAGATACATTACGGAATCACTCGCAACCGGAGAGCGGGACCCAGTCCGACCCGCTGCACCACCGCACCCCCTCTACTAACAGACTATGGTTCAAAAAAGAGAGAGAGACAAAGTAAGTGTGGCGTGACCTTGCCTAGGACTGCGGTTGTGCTTGGACACCTCCCTCGAGGTGGTCTGGAGAGCACGAGTTCTGGGCGAAGCCTTTTGGAGAACTCGTGCATCTCGGACGCCTCCCTACGCTGGGTGTACCAAAGCGTTGAGCTCATGCCATTTGGAATGCGACCTTGGCTTTAAACAACTTCTCCATCCACCGCAAGAGCATGCTAGATCGAACACTGAGTCGAAAATAAAGAAAGCAAACAGGTCGCACGTTTTCCGTCCCCAAAACTGCTCTTCCCATAAGACCCTCGCCGGTGTGACTCACCGACTGCTCTGTCTCTTTGCCATCAGCTTGAATGAGTTGTTAAGCCCAGAGGAGTGAAAAGTGCATAAAACAAATAAAACCTTAAAATATTTGTCCGCCCACCCCCCCAGTTTTTCGCCTTGCACATAAATAAGAGACTGAGCACTGAGCACCAGCTATGACTCACGTGAGAAGTGAATTTCACAATGCAGGTTTTTAGATGGGTGCAACACAAGAAGAAATCACAATACAGCTGGTGTACATGTGTCTTGAAATAGTCCTCCCTAAAGTTACAGGCGACACCTTGCAAAGTACTGGTCTTCAGCGATCTGACAGATACATTGAAAATGGGCATCTGCACAGCCCGCGATACATCCATTTCTTACCCTCTTTTGAAAATGATAAATGCCTCGTTCCGTGCAACTTCGTGCTGATTTTGCAAAAATGGTAATTGTGCTGCGTTACTCAGTCATCGCATTTTCTTGCTCCATTTATTGAACGCCTTTACATTTATGGATTGGGCAGACGCTTTCCTCCAAAGCAATGTGGTGCTCAAAGTAAACAGAAGTCCACACCTCAATTGAGGGCTTAGTTACATTCAACTACTGAAGCGCAGTTTGTTTTTTCAGCACAGCCATTGTCATCGCTCACATATCACAGCAGCTACCGGGAAGGTGAAGGCGACATACAAGTAGAAAAATAGGTAGACAAAAAGTAACAGGTGCCGAAGAACTAACCTGCATAAATTTGGGGATCTCGTCAGGGAAATGAGTGCAAAAGAGATGAGTTTTGAGACTCCTCTTGAATCCTGGAAGGGATTCAGCTGTTTTGAGGGACAGGAGGAATTCATTCCACCACAACAGGGCCAAAATTGAGAACTGATGGGCTTTAGATTTTGGCCCCTGAGGCATACAGGGGTGTGGGCACCACCTGCCCCCTGGATTAAGAGATGAGGGCTAGATGTGGCCCCAGTACTTAAATGGACGGACGGAGCCAACGAGTCACACTGTGGAACTATGACCAGGCTGAGTGTGGATGTGGCTGCAGATAAAAGCTCCTTTTTGGGTCCGTTTGCATTTTGTAGACACCAATGGTTCTATGTTCTAATTAAAACCCCAAAAGCCTGGTCACCTCTCGGACCCAGCACGCCGCATTGTGCTACAGTTCCCTGATAGAGTGCAAACAAATACTATTCCAGATTTCTCGTGGAAAAAAGTACGGGGCAAGATCTTTCACTTTCAATGTCAAATTTTCACCAGATGAACATCCACTACAGTACAGAGCAGTAATTCCCCAACCCCTCCCTGGAAATCACCGTCCATTCAATACGTTTATTCAACGTCACCATCAACGGGACGTGTTCAGACATTCCGCTAACCAACCGACTGTCACACCCTTAATGGGCTGAAAGAGTCGTCCTTGCGATGAAACGGAAGAAACGCATGGATCGGCTGAGATGGGGAAGCACGGCAGTAGGGTCATCCACCAGCCTCCTCCCCCCCCCGCAGCCTCACAGACAATAGCACCTAATGGAGTGGGGTGCTTCAACGTGTAACGACCTACCAATCTCCACGAAGGCCGCTTATCGCACATCCAAACTTCCCAATGCGAATCCTGCCTCGACGGCCTATTATTCTGCAAGACGTGGGCTTTGTGTTGCTCAGACACCTACGGTACAATATGAGGATAATCAATGTCCTCGTCACTAATGGCTTAGATGCTATATTTTAATTAGGTGGAGCTTGGGCTGGTCAGATAATGGCTTTAATTTGATTTCAGAGGCTAACTTCATTAACAAGCCCGTGGCTTTAGCATCAATTGTTGGTGTCTGTGTGGGAGGTGAGGAAGGGGTGTAATATGCATCGGTGCCTCTGCCACGCACACACACACGCACACGCACACGCACACGCACACGCACACAGTCGTCTTCCAAGCTGGACATTAAGTGATCACTGACACATTTATTGCCTCGAAGAAAAGCATGAAATAAGTCTTTATGTAAATTTTAATTCTTCACACAAACGTTAAGAGAAACCAGAGGAAACTCTGCAACAGCTCAAAACCATTATTCTTGGTTTCACGGCTGATATGGGACTTATTTCAACAGCGGAGGGGCCTGAGGCATGCAGAGCGATGGCAAGGTTCGCTCTCCCTTTGGCAAAGCAGCACTTCGCTGAAACTACGGCGTACTGCGGATAAGAGTCAGATACCGGTGCCTTCCGCACCGTGGGTTTATATCCCTGCCGAACCCGTGGGACACGGCGACAATGTAGATACCGGCTCCATCCCCTTGAACGAACCTTTTGACGTCACACCGGGTTTGCTAGAATAAAAACAACCCATTTTAAGAGGTGGACTGTTTTCACCATTTGATTGACTTGTGGGTATGGAAAGAGATAACAGCTGGCACCTTGCAATCGCTAGGTTCTAGGTTTAAATCCCTGCTTCTACTGGAGTGTCATTAAGCAAAGTATTTACCCTGAATTGATACAGTAAAAATGGCCCACCCGTATAAAAGGACGCCGCAAGTCGTGGGAAGTAACCTAATATACAAACCTCGCATTGCATGTCGCTTAGGACTGTGGTGTCGACTAAATAAATGTAATTAATGTGTTTCGATTGTGGGGCTGAGCCAGTGCGGGTGGAGCGGGCGGTTTGAGGGCGCACTGTACACTAATGACCATGTAGAGCAGTGGCCCCATCATGCCAGAGCAATAGTCGTGGGGCAACTCGGAGCTCGGACGTCCAGTTGCCGACAGCGTGGTTTCATCTTTGGGGGACTGGGAGAAGTCACCGGTGAAGGTCTGCTGAAGTGGTGATCAACCACCGAAGACCCCTCCTGCACCCCGCCTGAATGATCGCGGTTGTCCGGCCGCATCTCCGCAGCCAGCCGCGTGCCATCGCTGCCGTTACCACGGCCACGGGGCCCTTTCTCAAGGTGCTCGATCTAATTTCGAGAAACAAAAGACGGAGACAAAGCAGCCGACGTGTTTTCGCCAGGACCGACGCGAACCCCAGCGCGTCCATCCAAATATTTACCCCGTTTAAACGAACGGAACGATTACGTACAGGGGATCAAAAAATGCGCAGGCACACGGAGGTAAGCTAACATCTCAGCGCTGACACAAAGCAGAGGGGTCTTGCGGGGAGTTAATGAGCCTCCTCATTAGGGGAGAAACAGCAGATAGAGGATGGCTGCGACAAGCGGCCGCCGAAACCAGACGCGGTTGGCAGGTTTCCACACAAAACTCGGAAGCCAGAGCGTCCCGATCGATGGCGAGGCCTCGCAGGGATGGAGGTCTGTGTGTGTGTGTGTGTGTGTGTGTGTGTGTGTAGCTGGTGGCCATTGATCCACAAGGCCTGCGCTCCTGCTGATAACAGCCGGTCCTCCCTCTTCATGCCACGATTGGGGGGGGGGTGCTCTGTGTACATGCCGATTGATGGGATTCGGAAACAGAAGGTTGCCACGCAACATATTTAACATATCCAGGCAGTTGGACGAGAGCCAGCATTAGGGTTTTGGGGATTGGGGCGGGGCGTGCTTGAGCTGCGGCCAATCGGCAGGAGGCTATTTTCATATCCGCCATCAAGCAAGACGCCGCAACAGAACGTGATGCAGACAAATCAGGTAGACCCCTCACGACACAGACAAAATCGTTCTGAGACGTGAGTTTGGAATCTTGTTTCTATTAATGAAGGCGGCAAGCAGCGTTTAGATCTATTGTCCCGCGATCGAACGACACGGGTTCAAATCCTGCTCCTTCTGCTCCAGCACCCAAGAGCAAGGTACTTACCCTGAATCGTCACAGTATAAATTATACATCTTTTCAAAAGGATTAAGCATTGCAATTGGATTTGTACACAAAACTAACAGGTTTCCTTGATGAAAGGTGCCATCTAAGAAATAGTTTATAATTTCACAGCTGCTCATTTCACCAAGTCAATGGAACTGGTATGTATGCAGAGCAGAGGCCCATGAGACCGAGCGGAACATAATATCACGTTGCGAGGGTCGCACGATGAGGCCGTGGGCTTCGAAACCCTCCAGACCCCTGATCCATGAGTTACGGGATTCAACACAAATGGAAAACCGGACAATATCTTAGCGAAAGGAACGAAGACACGCCAAGACCGGACAACTCCCGGATTGCCTTCGTCGGCCTTTCCTCAGCCTCACCATCCCTCTCCCGCTGTCATCATTCTAGCTTGAGAATGGACCAAAATTTCCACATCCTGTTTATTTAATACGTCAACAGTCTTCTGGTCAAATCCCAAGTGTCATATTTTTTATTCCCAGAAAGTCACCGTTCTTACTCAATATCCCCGAATACATTGCTCAAGCCTACAAACACAAATACATATAAATATATGCAGGATTACACTGCCAAAGCACTTAGCACGAGTGACTTTGATATTATTCAGGAAAACAGTAAAATAAACACATCTGATATCTCCAGCACTGATGATCAATCACCCCAGTCTCTAGTGGGACGTGTATTTCCTTGAGACAAAACTCTGTGCCAACACTTTAATGTCTTTTATTTTTAAATTACAGTGGAAATATTAACACTCAGAAGAAGTGATTAGAGAGAGTAATTAGAAAATTTTATAGTTTAGCAGAGCCAGGTCATTAATATAGCTTAGCAGAACATTAGCCGCGATAGTTTCCCCGAAGAAGCATTAATCTAACATTAATCTATCGCGGAGTCCATAAAATGTGGGAGACGTGAACTCGGTCGGTCTTTGTGCTCCTGCTCTTGAATGAGGGAAGCTGATAATTAGTTCCTGCAGAACTTGTTTTTTCTTTCCCCCCTCGAGTTTCCACCGCCGCCAGCCGTTCATTTTTAACGCGATGGGATGACGTCTTATTTTTTACTTAATTTACAAGATGATTTGCTTTGCACAATATCTTTGACAGAGGGTTCGTGTAGAAGAGGGGTGGAATGAGACCAGAACAAACGTAAGAACAAATCCAATCATTACGAGACGTAATTAAAACACACGGGCTACATTAAAAATGACCGCTTAAAGAGAGGACTCGTGGATTTATTGACTTAATCCAACCATGAATGTTGTTCCACCTTGAGGCATTGCTTGTATTGTACTTATGCTGATGTGGTGCGGGGGCGGGGGAATCCCAGGCCCATGGATACCCCTCAGACGAAACGATCTGATTTATGCTTAGGATCACGCGGATCGGTGAGACTCCACCTCCGCCTCAACGCGGTCCTGTTCCAGAAGATCAGGGCCAAGGTCACAGCGAAGCCTCTCCCAGGTGTGCGTGCGCGAGTTTCGGCGTGCAGCGGGACACACAAAGCATGCAAACCGGCCTCCTGCTTAATCCAGATGAATGGGATGCTGCTGTTGCCTAAGCTGCATGCCGAATGTCAATTTTAGACACGCGGCAAAAACAGGAAGTCCAAAAAAAAAAAGGGTCCCGTAGGAGTTAGTTGCACAATCCGAATTCCGCTGTCTATTTCCTTTTCTTACGCTTTCTGGCAGAATAAATAAGAACAACATCATAGGGGATCCAATCATTCTGAATTCTATTTGTCAGAAGAAAATGCTACGTTGCTCATGTATTTGTTTTGAAAGTAGTGCATTTGAATCTGACTGACGTTCTCCTGATTTCACCCTAATGGGTACGACATCCTATTTGTCAGCATATCGTTCACCTGCATTGGGTACGGCACACGCACACACCCAATGTACCACTCTATCCCAACGGGTATAAACATTTACACGTATTCATTTTCTCCAAAGCGACGTACATCTCATAGAAAATACAACGTGTGCATTGCATTAGGAGAACGAGACTTAGCCGTAGATGTGCGATTCTTAAGTACAGTTCGTTTCCTTCCTTCACCGTATGCGCCGACGTTCATCACACAAGTAGCTGCATAAAACTTCACCAGAATCTCGACGATAGCACCCAACGTACCATTCTATCCCAATGGGCACAGCATCCCTCGACCAGTCTATCTGACCTGGCAACTCTTCCTGAACTACCACCGCATCTCAGAGAAACAAAGAAGTTCTTGTAGTAATAATGTCACTAAGGCTGGTTGAATAATCTGATTAGTCTCATCCCAACCCGTTAACCCGAGCGAGGTCCGGTAAGTCTGCTGCCCATGGTGCCAGATTACAGGGTGTTCTTCCGACGACGGGGGAGGCCAGCGCGTATAATCGTGCGCCGGAGATTACCTCCCCGATACCTGTTCCAACCGGCCTTGAGACTTTGACCCCTTTGATTTCCCCCCACGGTGTGGGTGCAGCCGGCCGACAGGAACGTGGGGGAAGTCAACTCCGTTCTCACTGACGTAAAGCTCCCCAAATCTTCCCGCTCCAGTCCAGAACTAATCTCTTAATGCTGTTGTACAGCAAATGCTGTATGATTTGAATAATAACCAGGCGAGGCCGAAGTTCAGTGGTCCGCAGGAATGGCTTTCGCATCACGTCCGACGAGCTGCTCGGCTAAAGTAAATAATTCATCGGAGCGACGACACAAAGTTTTAAATCAGAGAGGACTCGAACTTAACTTACTCGATGACGCAGCTGCATTACAATAAGGTCGGATCAAATGCAAAACATCTGAGTTCAATTCAGCGAATGGTGAGAACGTGTTACGCAGCCTTGGTAAACTCCCGTCAGAACAATTATAACCGCATTTTGAGACGTTACAGGGTGCATATTATCCGTTCTGTTCAATTAGAGTTTTGCACAGAGAAGAAACACTTCTATAAAAACAGGCACAAATTATTGAAGATGACATGCAAGACTCTACTGAACTTTTCACTAAATATTCACAATCTTGTCAGGGTGCACAAAATCAACAGGTTAGAGTCAACCCCTTGCAATAAAAGGACCTGGGTTCGAATCCCTGCTCCTGCTATAGTACCTGTGATGAAGGTACTTACCCTGGATTGCTCCACTAACAATTATCCTGCTGTAAAAGTGGTGAAATCGGTGAACAAACCTAATGCCGAGAGTGACTGAATGCAAAATATGTAGTAATAATAACTGTCAATCTGGGCAAAATCTCTGATTGTGGTGTCAACACGACAAAGGCGACCAATTAAAAAGGCATCCTGCCCCACATAATGTGAAAGGAACAAAGATATTGCTGCCGTGTTTAACAGCTCCTGCAAATAACGAATGTTCGTTTATCTTCTGACCTCAGCTTGAGTTCAGGAGGGTCCAGAGCCAAAAGCAAAATGAAGAAGTTGATGTCGGCCAGAAACCACAACATGAACACGATTGGTCCTTGACTTTTAAAAAAAAAAAAAAAAAAAATGAAGCATCTACGGTGTGGAATCTGCACAAATGCCATTGGACGCAATGGGGCTGGATGAAATCTCTCATTTCAACGTGTCCCCGAATAAAGGAAAATATTGATCTGCTCCCATCTTTAAAAACTTACAAAACTCCAGAAAGATGAAGACCGCTGTCGCGCATTTCCACCCGATCGATACAGCTACAGAGATATGATGATCAGGCATTCCAAGGCTCGAGACTTTAAGAGCAAAAAAAAAAAAATGTAGAAGAGGCAGAAAAAAAAACGGATGGTTAAACAGTGACGGAACAAGAGGCCCCCGGTGGCTCTTAAAGCTGTCTTCTCCGTAGGCAGGCATGTTAATGTGCGCCAAGCACAGGCCAAGGAAAGCGGAGCACGCTGGGGCTTTCTCAGGCACGGCGTCTGAATTAACCTCACAGGACAGCAGCCACGAGAATAACTCATCTCCGTAATGAGGGATGCGGCCTGTCGGTGAGGACAGTCCTCCACCCCCCCTCCCCCCGTCACACCACTAACCATCCTGCCTCCTGACACGCACTAGCCGGGGAAAGCTCTCGGTTATCTTCTCCCTTCTTTTTTTTTTTTGGACGGCAGGCATCTCTTCAAAACTAGCTATATAAATATATACAGTACATATATAAATAATATAAATAAGTAAATGTCCACTCAACGTCAGAAACACTCGTAGTCAGGCAGCGTGGCTCAGCGGGGAGCTCCGATGAACAGCATTAATGGGCCAGAGGCACTAGGGGTTGGAGGGCGCCCTGTCCTCGCAGTGCCACATCCCATCCGCTCTGCTGCATGCCTGCCTGCCTGCCTGCCTGCATCCCCCTCTCCTCCTCCCTCTTCCTCCCTCTCTCCACTACCTGAGGCATGGGGGACACATGAGGACCCTCCACTTCATGCTGAAAACATATAGAAGCATGGGGTTACCGAGTCTCGTGCCTCCTCCAAAGGCAAGAGACAGATGGATTGAGCCCCCTCCAATGATGAGCTATCCTCTGGCGTGGGGCAGGATTCACACTGACAAGGTGTGAGGGGGGCTTTGGAGCGTGGCCTTCAACTGCACCCCATACCACCCTGCAGCAGAAACAATTCCTCCAATGAAACACTTCCATTTTTTTATGGGAGGTGCGAGGATTCAGCTGATCCTTTTCAGCGTTTGCTCGCTGAAGAAGTTCCCACCACGGTCAGCCTGTGAGGACAGTCAGCAAATCCCTTGCGGTGGCTCAGGGGCAACAGAGAAGCGGGGGGGTTGCTCTCCGCCCATCCATCTGCTGATCGCATCGGTTGGGACACGAGTATGCTGGGAAATGACCACGATTAATACACCGAGATGTTCAGCATGTTCACTTGGATGGTCTTTCCCTCACATCCATACCAATTCCAATTCGTACCCTATTAAGCTATTTCCCGTGACTAATTCATTTAGTAACCTTGAGGTCACCCTAAACTGATCAAAGTAAAAATGACCAAGCTGTACAAATCGCCATATGCCCGGAAAACAAACTTAGCTTCCACAGACTATAGCACAGTCTTGACAGCCCATATCTGTGTTATTTATTTTAAACATGTCCACACAAGTCCCATGTCACTACATTAAAAGGTTTAGGAGCGGTGGACCCCAAGAAGTTTCTTTTCTCCATTTCTTTACAATAGGGAGATTTTGTTTTCCTCTCCTCAGTCACCAGCCTGTTTACTCTATAGTGAACTATAACTCTTCCTTATCTCACACTGTAATACTGGATCATTTACAATAACTTTGTTCACAAAGCTAAATGCACGTAAATACAGCCGGGTAAATTATAATGTATCAGTTCAGGGTTAGAACCTTGCTCAATGGGAACTACAGCAGGAGCTGGAAGTAGAACTTTGGTCCTTGAAGCCCAAGGGCCGAAAGTAGCACTCTACCCACCCTATGGAGGAGCCTCCACGAGAACAACACATTAAGGTTGGGTGTGGTCACTATTCGACGGAACCACTTGGTCAGAACATGCTGTCGGACACACGGTCAGAACCCAAATTACTATACTGCATAAGAGGTTTACCTTATTATGGGATCAAGTTATTAAATTAATCTCTGTGATTATCTAGGGCAAGGAAAAAAAAAGAACAACATTATGGAGGAAAAGCCTTGAATAACTGTATTCGTATTTTCTCTATGCATGCTCATTCGCTCATGGAGGCAAACGTCTTCCCAGATCACCTCTCGGTTTAAAAGGGACTCCATTGCAACGGAACAGAACCTCCACTAGTAATGGTAGCTGCCTGGTATAGAAGCCAAATAAATTGTTCTGCAAACAAACCTCAGTTAGTCTTATTGGTGCACCCCTGCTTTTATCATGAAGGAGAGGTCCAGCATCAATGATGCAAGGGCAGGTAATTAGCTGTAGTGGAGTGAGTTTTAAAAGCACTGGTGGGGACAGTATCTGACACACACACACACACACACACACACACACACACACACACACGACTGTTTACAACTCAGATGGAAAAGCACTGATCACTCTGTCATCATTATGGCCCTGACGCTCAGGGATGCTGTGCACAAAGTATTAATTATTTTTTTCCAAAAAAAAAAAAAAACACAGGACAGGCTTGATTAATAACTCGTAGAAATCATCTGAAGCCACTCGCTACTGATGGCACCTCCATGAGATGATTCAGTGGTTGCGGTAGAAATGCGTCGTGGAAGCCCACCCAGGGCTGGCTCCCTACGATATCATACCCCCAACGTGGTCTGACTAATGGCGCTGGAAACGACGATTAGTCTGATCCTCACCGTGTTTGTTGGCGGAAGACTCAGGAGAGAGGAACCTCTCCTTCACACACCTGCTCTCTGATGGGGGCCACCTGCTCCCCGTGACTGCTGCCAACCGTAGCCAGAGGACAACCGGGGACCGCCCACCACGGTAGAGCTGCAGATGTCTGGGGGATCCAAAAGCTCTCGTTTGACTGAATGCACTGGTGTGAGAAACCACCTCCCAGGACAGCGGTGCGCCGCTCACTGCGAGACAGTGCGTGCACCTGAAGGGTTTCATCATGAGCTGGCATCTCAGCATTTATTGATCATTAATGGTGACCGTCGAATTGCACATTAGCAGACAACAGAATACAAGACAGTGTACATACTACCGTCATAGAAATTTTATCCAATTACACACACACACACACACACACACACACACACGTCTACAACTGCTTGTCCCGAGAGGGATTGCAGCGAGCCGGAGCCTAACCCGGCAATGCAGCGTGCAAGGCTGAGGGAGGAGGGGGTCATACCCAGGACGGGATGCCACTCCGCCGCAAGGCACCCCAAGCAGGATTCGAACCCCCAGAGCCATCACAAGGCGGGCCCCAGCCAAACCAGCTGTGCCATCGCACCCCCCCCCAATTACATAGCTAAATTTTTATCTGGGATATTTTCCTCTTGAGAAATATAAGCACTTTATAAGAAAAGTTTAAAAGTGAAACATAAATCTGCAGATTTCTTTTACTCCAGTCCCTTAACCCCTATGCTTCCTTTGGTCAAACTGACCGTGAGTTTGGGCCTTTCGGAGTTGTTCCAGTACTCAAGAGGCACCCCACACACACACACACACACACACACACACACACACGCAGCCGTGGTTCCACTTTCACTAACCGATCAATTGGCATACATCTTTACCCTTCACATTGAATTAGAGCTTTGGATCGATTTCCACTTGATAGCGCCGCTTCACCGTTGCCGCTCTTCCCCAGCAAAACAAATAGTGTGGAGCCGGACCCTCCGGCAGCAGAGGACATTTCCATCCATCCAGTCCTCCTCCCCGTTCTGCTTCTCGCTCAGCTGAGTTATCGGTTTAATATACAGTATACATCTGTGGTAACCGAGGACCAAAGCCAGTTTTTTTTTTTTTTTTTTTTTTTTTTTTTTAAAAGAAAAAAGAAAAAAAAGGCACAAGGAGGCTTCCCTCTCCTCGATAAGCTCCATGCGAGAAATGGCTCGCCAGCAGGAGTCTTTAAGAGCGACACACTCTTAAAGACCGTGTTTCTCAAATATCCGCTTTCCTAATGCGGGATTGGAGTCGCCCTGCTCTCAAACACTATATAGATCATTTACATACATACTTATTGCATAACTGTAAAGGGCAGCAGGCAGAGTAGTTGTCTTTGCAGGTGACCTTGACAAGAAACCAGGTGGAGATCACTGGACACAGGCAGCGCAGACTGCTTATTTCAGATGTCCCCCCCCCTCCCTATATGTCACAGCTTTGTTGGTAAAGAAACATGACCGTCTTCTGCCTATCAACCTCCGACCATACAACTTTCACACAGCTGCTCTATAAAAGGGCGTGTGTGAAGCACACAGTGGCACCAGGGGTTGCGCTGTGGGGTGTGAAGGGGTCGTTCTGGGTCACTCCCAGCCTGGCATGACAAATGAAGAGAGCCTGATGCGAGAAGGGTGGCTTTCGGGGACCTGTCATGGATGATATGATGAGTTATGACCGCTCGTCCCAGGTTCCAGTTCCTTGTACGAGTTGGCCGCTGCTTCTAGGAGAAAAGGATGCTGTGCAGCAGTGGAGGAAACGGGAGCACCTGTAAGGAACTGAAAACCCAACCAGTCCACTGTGTCACCTAAGTGAATTTACCTGCTGCACGGAAATCTTCCAATGCTGCTGAAAGGGTGCTGGTTTGAGACTATGACGAGAGATCATTGTGGTACACCTGGTGAGGTGACCTGAATCCCAACTGGGAGAGATAAAAGCAATCGGGTTAAGTCACATGTTAATGACGACTGGCACGAAGCACGTCCTACAGAGGACACAAAAGGAGGGAGGGCCACGGGGTAATGAGCCACTTTGCTCCGCTTGCTCCGGAGGTGAACCTGCTTCTTCTGCACTTCTTCCTAACACAAATCACTGCTGCTCACAAATGTAATGAGGATGTTGCAGGACTATCAAGACAGGATGAGTGCACGAGTCAAACGGAAGGCTGCAGCGAGACTAAAGCAGGAACTGCCCCTTTGAAACCAAATAAGCCATGGTACCCGACAGATGAGTACTTTTCCTCCGACTGTGCTCACTTCCTCAGACCAAAAAAAAAAAAAAAAAAAAAAAAAATTATACTGTATATATACACAGTACTGTGCAAAAGTTTTAGACACTTGGGGGGGGGGGCTGTAAAGTGAGAATGCTTCCAAAAATAATGCTCTTAATTAATAAACTTCTTGCAAAGCTTAGTAACCAATTGTCAACAACCGCTTGTCACGAGCGGTGGTGCAGCGGGTTTGGCCGGGTCTGAGATCCGAGTCCCGCTTGGGGTGCCTTGCGACGGACTGGCGTCCCGTCCTGGGTGTGTCCCCTCCCCCCTCCAGCCTTGCGCCCTGTGTTGCTGGGTTAGGCTCCGGTTCGCCGCGACCCCACTCAGGACAAACGGTCTCAGACAGTGTGTGCGTTTGACAACATACAAAACCCTTACTATCATAGGGTAACTTTTTGCAAAAGAAATGCTCGGAAATCTAAAACATGCTCTTTCCCATTGACACTAATGCAGAAGACATTAAATAACCGTCTAAAACTAATATTTTTGTGAAACATCTAAGTGCCTAAGCCATGTGCATAGTACTGTATATACATACACACATACGCATACATACATATATATGGTATGTATGTTTTCGGGATGAAGCGGAGGGTCTCTTTAGCGGATCTGCTGATGAAACAAGCCCCCGATGACGGCTCCTCCCATCTGACAAACCACGCTGAAAGATCTGCCCCCACCGCGTGAGCCAAACATGGCAAAATAGGCCAGTAATATCCATCTGCGAAAAGGAATTCACTTGGAACAGGATGATGATGGGGATATCTGTAACGCACTAGGGACAAATATTCTTTACGTGTGACAAAATAATAAAAAATAATAATGATAACAGACTCCTCGCAGTGAGCAATCGGGGCCGAGAGGCCAAAAAGAGAGGTAAACACCACTGACCCGGGAAGAACGGAAAATAAGCACCCCCAGGGAGTTGAAACACAAACTCATTCCCTTCCTTTAGTGAGAGCTCAGACCCAATCCCCCGCGGTCTTGCATAAACCCCGGCTTTAATGACACATTTCCAGAAATTGGGTTCATCTGTTCCAACGAGATACACGAGCGTGGGCCCCTCCTCGCCGTGAATAATGGGGGCATCCACACCCTGCAGAACAGGGCAGTCAGTGCCTGTCAGCACCTGATAAATGATCACATGCTAAATATCTCCATTAAATCTCTCTTATCCGGGCAAAGACAAGTTCGGCGCAGTGATAAGCGCAGCAATTCACGGGCCGGCTCGGGGACTAGAATAATCAATTCCAAAGGGGACCGGCCCATTCATAGGGATTAGTATCCCTTGTGGAAAACAGAGCGGTCCCTGCGATCGATAATCGAGCGGTGCGGCGGTCTCGCCGTGCGCCGCCGCGTTTCAAAGCAAATGGTTTCGGTTCTGCGGAAACACGGGCGGTTGAAAGGGAGGGACCCAAACACGAGGAAGGACAGCTCCGGTCGGGCTCTCCGATCGCTGACGTTTCAACATGTTCATCTCACAGCTCGTGGGAAATGCCACAGATCGAGTGCTCGTGCATTGTGGGAAATGCACTGCCGAACGTCGCTGTGTGCTGACCTAACGTAACTGGTGCGCGTATTTGAGGGGCTGGGTGGGGTGAGCAACGAAAGTCAGCTGTGCACTGATTGAGCGTGGCGTGGAGCAAACCTCAAAAACACAACCGCGACGTAACGTTCTACAGCAGCTGCGCTCAAACCAACCGAGCTGGAGACGACCGCTGCCTTCGTTGCGCCTGCGGGAGCTCTCGGTTCCCCGTCCTTTGCACCGATTCACGTTAAGGAGATGTTCCCTGTGCTTTAACGTTTGCATTTCCGAACAAGGAAGGGGGGCAGCAGGGATCCTCGGTAAGGAGGGCACTTCAGAGGGTTAGGGACGAACCGGAGGGAGGACGGAAGACGATAAGGTCGAAAAATTATTTCCTAAATGGTGGCTCCTCACTGCGGGGTTGCATTTCTATTCAAATGGTATTACCCGGTGGTGAGTGACAGTGGGGAAGATTAGACATTAATTCACTCCCAGCCACATGGGCGGCGATAACGGGAGGGAATAAGCGTCGGTGGGGCGTTGCCCCAGTGGTCGAGAGCGCTGGTGGTACGGCGGAGAGGGACAAAGAGAAGCAAAGAGACACGGCTCTGGCGATGCGATACAACTCCGACGGGGAAGTATTTGTACGTAAAACAGATTAGCCAGGTTTCCTTTGAGATGAGCCAAGGAAACCTCCTTTCTTTCGGGTCTGAGCCATTATTTAACGTTTCAAGATCCGGTATTCAGGACCATCCCTTTCCCATTAATTACATCAGCCTTCGATTTATTCCCACTTTATTTAATTAGGCAATGCGCTCATCGAAGGAGACCTGCGTGCGAAGCGTTACACGTTCATCGCACAGCCCGTAGCTAAAATGCCTTATCTCGTGTGTGTCTCCGTTTCTCTTTCATCTTGTTCCTCAGCTTTGGTGTGCGAGACGGTATGTGTGACGGGTGTGTGCGCTTGACGCCACCGTCACCCCGTCGGCCCGTAGCTGTATGAGCCCGCCTCATCCTGAATGCGATGCCGCACGGCGCATCCCTGCCGCAGGCATCTCGGCGGACTTTATTAAAGGTCAGGGCCTCTGGGAGGAAGTGTCGAAATAGGAGTGAAAATGTGACGATAGCCCAACCAGGCTTAAACTCAAGGAAGCCACAGCAGTACCAGGGTGCGGTGGGGTGGGAAGCGGTGGTGGGCTGGGGTGTCATCTTGTTAGCTTGTCTCATCTCGCTCCCTCACTCCTGTGTGACGTCCAGGAACCTAGCAGATCCACTGACAATGTCTTGCTGCAGCTTGGTACTCATATCTCCTGATGACCTTCCACATCATACCTTCCATACTCTGCAGCGTAGGAACTGGCCTGCTAGGTTCCTGGTGTGGCGTGAACGTGCATGCGCTCTACTGAGTGTGGTCCCCGGGGTAGGGGGGGGTTGCAGGAAAAGAAGGGCAGTTAGCCACTGGTAAGCAGCAGTGCCCCGTTAACATATCCTCGCTGGTCCACGTTCCTCCGTGCATCAGACTTGCTGCGTCTCAAGCCCTTCTTCCCTCCCCTTCACGGACACATTCGGGTCCGGATGGACCGACCGACCGTTTTAAAACGGTCCCGAAGACAGTTTTCAACCAGAATGCATTAATGGTCTCTTCCACTGGGTTGAGGGGACCCAGATAACATACCCTGCTCTTACTGCAACTCTTGCGATCAGCCGGGTGTCCAAGGCCTGAAGGTGGACTTGGGTGAAGCGCGTGACTGTGTGACGTCCGGCGGCGCGAGCAGTTCGAAGAGCGCACGTCCGGGAAGGCGCGCGCATGTTTTGCGCTTATTTTCACCGCGGTATGAAACTCTGAGGGGGCAGCATCAGAGCTGGGTAGCTGGCCATTCCTACATTTGGGCGCAAGGTGTAAAAATACAGCGTTACAGATGTTATGACAAACAGGTTATAAGAACCTGCTGCTCTGAGGCCTTTCCAAGGGAACACTCTTCTCTGCGACATGTACCACACGTCAAAATGAATCTGTCCATCCATGGCTTATTTACAGAAATCCCCCCGCGGTGCTCATGTTTGGTCAACACCACTCGCTAAGATCGCCCTCACAGCGTCCTACCGGCGCTCAAACTAGGCCCGTTCTTGCTGGTCCGCGGCCTCCCGGTTACCATATGTCCTCTCCGCATCCTCCGCGATGGTCGACCAAGCGGCATCTGTTCGCAGACGCCGGATGCGGCAGGCAGATGGCGATGGGGGTGGGCTTGCTCGCATCACTTCCTGGACCGAAGTCCCGTTGCTCTCCACTCTCTTGCAGTCTCTCTCGAAGCATTTTGCGTCGGTCGCACGCGTTCCTGTGGGATGGCAGCCCTAAGAGGGGTGAAAGGGCTGGAGTGGAGCGATGCAGGGTTCGGGGAGGGGAGGGATCGAAGAGGCTTGCGAACCCAGCCCGCTGTTCCGTTTGTCCGGGATGGGCAACGGAAAGCCGTTCGTCCCGTTCGGACCCGACTCTTGACGGTCGGGCTCGATCTCGAAGCTCCCCCAGCTCCTTCCCTGTGGGCGGAGTCTGGAGATTACGTAGCGTTGGCCGCTTAAAGCTGGCACGGCCGTCAAACTGCATAATGAATCTTTGTGAACTGAAGGCAGCATTAATTACACGCAGCACGGAACGAACACCAACTCCATCGCGGAAACCCAACGTACTCCTTCAGAAGAACCGTCTGTCCGGCATCTGCGGCTAAATCTCAATTTAACACCGAGCTCCGCTAGGAAGAGAGGAAACGTCTTTTCGGTTAATAGGCCTCTGCTGCTCATCGGCTTCCCCGCTTTTGAACGTAAACCTAAAATCCGTCACGAGCAAGCCCTCCCACGGGACGTTTCTCGAGGAAATGCCGAGGCGCAAGGAATCCAAGCTTCCTTTTACCTGAAAATGACCTCCTGCCTGTGGCGAGAGCCGTTTCGTTACTTACTCCGCATTTATGCCGCTCGAGTCCAAATGAAAATAAAAGGCTTTCTTAAAAAAATTATTCTTAATATTTCAAAGCGCTGATTCAGGGAGACAAGCCTGCGCTGCGTGTATGAGAAGATGCCTGGCTGAGCACCGACACTTTTAATATGTTATTGTAAGACCTGCGCTGGTGGTGTGGTTTACGGCTCAAATCCATCTCCTGTTGGTCTGGTTTGAAGTGTGATAGATACGGCCTCTTCGGAACGATAAAAGCCCTGCAGACGCTGTCGTTCTTCTCTCTCGTTTAATGTTTTTGGGGTAATACCGGGTGAGTAAAAACGTTGCCGTTTCCAAGCTCAGAGGATGACGGCTACTCTACCTTCCAGAAGGGTTACAGCCATGCCAGTAAATTAACAGTCCGTGTCCGTGATCTACATTTGTACTCCTTCATTTAGCAGACGCTTCTCTCTAAGGCAACACTGTTATTGCTGACTAGTATTTAGCCGACACCTTCGTTCAAGGTGACTTACTGCGTTAGATTTACCACGCTGAAGTACCTGTCCTTCACCTATTTATAAAGCGGACCAATGTAACACATTCACTGACAAACAGACACACTGCGGGCAATTGAGTCAGCAGTTCACGCGAAACACGTGTTCGGACGGCGGGAGGAAACCGGAGCACCCGGAAGAAATCCACGTGAACATGGGGAACGCATCATGAGGAGAAGCTCCACGCAGACCGAGCCAGAATGGAACCTAAATCCAACCCCGAAGCACAGGAGATGTGAGGAGGCACCAGTGCTACCTGCCGTGCCACCGTGACATCCATAGGCAGGCGGGACGCACACGCGCCGTTTCGGACGAGAAAGTCCGCAGTTGCACAACTACGCAGGTCTCCCTTCCAGTAAGCGTAGCCCTTCCGCTAAAAGAGGATCTGCTAGGAGCAGCCAAATACTTGGGGGCTTCCAAGTAAACTTTGCCAGAGGCGGCATTCCGTGCGTGGCCAAGGGTCAGCCCTCCAGCGGCAACGTGTGAGGTCCACGGCCTTGGAGAGCGGAGGAGAGAAATCAATGGGCAGAACAAGCAGAGGAAGTCGCTGCGTATGTGGGCTGCGTGTGCGAGCGAGCCCCGGAACGTTCTTCGCTCTCGCTGGATTACGCTGCTCTCGTTACAGAGCTGGCAAAAGGTTCCAGGAAACATCTCAACCCCCCCCCCGCAACTGCTACTTTGCACTATACAAAAATGGCAATGAATAAAACAGGGTCCCATTATAGGCGCGTGAATCATCTTACACCCCCCACCCGCCAGACAAAGGCGTGCTGAGCTGTGCTGTGTAACTCTGTTTTTTGTTCCTCTTTCTCGCTTTGGAATGGCTTTTTTTGTTTGTTTCGCATTGCTCTTCGCAAACTATTCAGCGCGTCCTACGAGCGCGACTGCGCCTGCCCTCATCCCCGTAGACCGGTGGCGACAAAGTGCCGTAGGTCACCCTGAACCCGACCCTCAACCCCCAGCACCCCAACCTCCACCCAGCTCATGGACAAGCGGGGCGGTAATGAATTCTTTAGAGAGAAACAGACGTGCTTCTTCACATTAGACCCCCTCCCAAGGTTCGGAGGCTGCCGAGCACGTCGGCAGGTGATTCCCCCAGTAAAGACACCATCTTTCCAGGAATGAGACACGCAAGGAGGAGAGAGATTAAAGGAGACCAGTTCCTTCCCCATGTTTCGCATGCCGGTATCTCTCACACACATGGGCGTGCGCGCACTGGCTTCATGACCACTGCATGAATGATTGCTGTCCAGCCCATGGCTCCAGGTCACTAAATTAAGATGCAGAGGTGTGCAGGAGGAGCTGGAGCACTGGACCATTTTCCATGATCCATTACAGGATCGCTGCAATAATTGGGCCCAAAAGGAGAGGCTTGTCCTCGTCCTTCCAAGGGAGGCGACCTCAGAGGGGAACGTGAGAGGAACTCGGACGGGACTGGCGCCGCTTCTTGGTCGGGGGGACGGCCACCGCCGAGAGCGCCACCCCTGCCGGAGTGTCGGATGCAGCCTTTCCACCTCACTGCCCTCCACGCGTTCAGCGCTTTGTAGAAAAATCCAGCAGCCGGCAAGTTTGAAACGGGAAAAAAAATCAACCGACTTTTGATATGAATTTTGTTAACCAAAATAACGCGATTTAATAAATGTTCGCGTTTCGGTACGAGCGCCGAAAAACCTAAAAGTAAAAAAAATGGATTCGTTCAATGTCTTTATGTAGAAGAAAAATGAAAACCCTTAACTAATATTAAGACACTGCCAAAAAATTATCTTCTAGAAAAGGTTTCCTGACTTTGCTATTTTATTGCATTTAAATAATAGTTTAAGGCTAATCTTTGTGTTCGCAGGATAATGAACTTCCATGAAGCTCCCCCAGGCTCCTCTCGACTAAGCGGCCTCCAGTCAGAAGAAGCGTACGGCTTTCAGACACGCTTGCGTGACGCGAGGGTGGCTGTGACCTTCAGCTGGGTACTTCACCTGAACTGTTGCTATAAATTACTCAGGTCTATAAACAGATGACGCTTACAGTAAGCAACAAAACACTACTCATAAAAAAAAAAAAAAACGCAGTAAAGCCAACGGCCCGAGAGAGGTTACCATGCGGCCAACCAGGCGTGCGCAGCGGTGTTGACCGTGCGATTCCACAGCGATCCGCGGCATCCCTGCAACCGGCCCGAAGAACAGCTCGGCCTCGTGAGGAAGTTGCGGAAAACAAGCACGGCTAATCTCGGAGTAGAGGCGGCGATCGCGAGGAAGGCCACGCCAACGAGCAAGCACGACGCGTAAGGAAAAACCTGCCGGGAGCAAAATCGGCGAGAGCGGCGAGGAGGCGGGTCACTTTAGCGCCCCCATCAAATAGAGGGTGTGTCGGGGCTCCGGCGTCAAGTGCGCGGCCTCAAAGCACAACCGGCGAGGGGATGTTATGCTGCGTGTGCAGCTGCTGCTCGAACTGAAGCACGGGTTGTAAAACATGACACTTGGCTGCGAATTCAAACTATAGCCCGAGGCCATGGAGATCAGCACGAGAGGGGCGGCATATTGAGCGTTCGAAAGGCAAATTGTTAATTTCGCAGAGGGGGAAAAAAAAAGAAACCGAACTCACGCAGTCTCCCCAGTACAGATGGGCGGAACGTGAGCGAGAAAATGGGACCGCAACACCTGTTATTACACTCTGCTGCACACCAGTGGAAACGCGGGGCTCAGAATGCATTTGTGGGAGTTTGATGGGTCTCGTTCACAGTTACGTTATGCATCTGGCGAATGCTGTTCGCCGAAGCAGCGTAATACTCAAAGTAAACAACGACAGATGATGAGCTTTAGAGACAGACACGCAATTATGGGTGCTTCCGTGTCGGACAACACCGTTTTGCTGGTGCACGCTTGTCAGAAGACTATCTAGAAGTGACGTTCAAGAAGCCTAGATAACCTCACAGGAGTTACGAAGATAGAAAAAGAGGTACGTAAAAAGAGATTGCGACAGATTAGATAGAATAATTTATGATGCAGTCATAAGATCGGGAGGGAAACGGGTTTGCAAGACAAAACCCCTCCTGATTACCGGAAGGGATTCAGCAGTTCTGAGGGACGGAGGAAGCTCACTCCGCAACATGAGAGTCAAGACTGAGAACCGGCGGTCTTTCAAATTCGCACCACCAAGCGGCCGGCGGTGGAGGGACGCAGCACTCTTTCTGAGGCCTGATCAGAGGCTCCGAGCCTTAGGGTTTCATGGACAGTAACAATACCGGCGCCATCCGATTTTCACCGCTTGGCTTGCAGCATCGCCAATATTTTATCATCTTTAAGTGCTCCAGGCAGCAAGAGACACGATGAGCAGAAGGAAGAACGCGGCGAACAGTCACGTGGGGACAGCGGGAGAGTTCCACCGGGGCATCCGCTCTCCACGCACACCATGGGTTTCAATGAAATAATCGGCAATTTTGAAAAGAGGCAAAAGCAGCACGTTCCACATTTTACACACGCGACAGGCAAACCGCGACTGCGACGACATCCAGCGGGGCAGCGAGCTACGTGACGGATATTCCGCCGCACTTGAAAATCCCAAGAGGGCAAACCGCTGCTCCGCTGAACCCTTGTCGGCAAAAACATCCAGCTGTATAAATAGGAACTCGCGAGAGAGACGTAAGCTATGCGTGTCAACGTGAAATGAGGCGTCCGCTGAGGAAACGAGCATTCGTAGCGTAACGACGAGCGGCGAGGCAAACATTTCAGTCGGTCTCCGAAGTGATGTGGCCGAGCAGGGAGTCGTAAAGCAGAGCAAAGATAGCGCCCCTCGTGTGACATTCATCTCCTCAGCTGATGCGTCTGAGAGCTGCTTCAAATGATCTGCGCTCCTTGTCGGTGCTGCTGCGTGAACCAGTTGCGCTACATCAAGTGCCGGAGACCCGGCTCCTAATTTGACTGCGCTACAAGAAAAGGGGAGAATGAATAAAAGCAAAATTTGTGGTTTCATTAAGGGGGATGTGGTGGCGCAGCGGGTTTGGCCTGTGCCTGCTCTCTGGTGGGTCTGGGGGTTCGAGTCCCGCTTGGGGTGCCTTGCGATGGACCGGCGTCCCGTCCTGGGTGTGTCCCCTCCCCCTCCGGCCCTGCACCCTGTGTTGCTGGTTTAGGCTCTGGCTTGCTGCGACCTCACTCTGGACAAGTGGTTTCAGCCTGTGTGTGTGTGAGAGAGATTTCATTGAATGGAAACATGATGTGGAGAAAAATTGATATTGTTCTGCTCCCTCCACAAAGGTTGGAGTCATCCATCATCCATCACCGTGTTGGAGGGGACCACTACGTGTGACCGCTACTGAATTCAGAATGGACTTCTGGTCAGAACCGGTCTTTGGAATGACCCCCGTGTCCTGTTGCATGTATCGAGCGGCGTAGGAGCTATACGGGCACCAACTCAGGAAGGGGGCGAGTGTGAAATGACCTCTTGCGGACAATCTGAATTGCGGAAGCATCGGCCAGCATTCTTGGCCAGAGCTCCCCACGTGATGGGAATTTGGAAGGAGCAAGCCTGGTCGCTGGGTGCTGTACTCAGCCGGCGCCAAGGTCCACGGAGGCAAATTACACCAGCTGTAGGAAAGGGTCCTGCGAAGGATTTTCACGCAACAAAAGCTTTCGCAACTCATCACTTCTGCCGAAAACGTAATCACAAATGTAATATCTGCTTGTTGACCTCCGTCAAAACGAAGACGACGTCAACGGAAAGCCGAAGCGCTTCCAGAAAAAGCCGATGCCGCATTTCCGCGCGTCGAGTTCCGCTTTGCCGACAAGAATTCCGCAGATTATTGAGAATGCGTCTCGACACCACACGGCCGCTAAGGCTCGGCTCACCTGGAGTCACCGGCCATTCGGAAGTCTTTATGAAGCATGTTTGTTTGCGTGCTAGCCAGAGTCTATCGCCAGGGGTTAGCGCAGCTTCCGTGCATCGCGAGTCGACAGACGCCAATCAGACGTGCATCCCAGACAACGGAAACCCCTTGAAACCCACCTGTTTCCGGAGGTACCCCACTAACGAGAGGAGGTCTAACGAGAGCATTGCGGGGGGGAGAAGAGAAGGGGCGGGGGGCTAAAGTAAGGAGGAACGCCGCATTAAATATTCATCGCCGGCGAAATTATCATCAGGAGTGAGCCGCTTTGAATGAATAATTGATTCTGTCTTGCCAGGCTAATGTTAAAACATGCAGGGTTTTGACAGATAGGAATCAATGGGGGATTCTAGTGTGAAAGGGATTCGAGGAGGAGAGAAAGGGCATCCAAGGAGTCTGGCTGTGGCCCCGCACCCATTCCACAGGTGGCGCTATCCCCAGGGCGGAATGGAAGCTAAGGGCACGGTAAACCTTGGTGATTAGCGGCAGCTTATGCTGGAATAAAGCAAAATGATGCTGGGGCCTCCTGAAAGTATATTACTTACAGGTTCATTAGACCTTCCGCAATTAAACTCGGAGCAGACCCTACGAGTTCTCTCTGAAGGCCGCGTACGGTCCGACGGGCTCGGTCCCTCGCTCGGCACGACCGGCGCGGCGCTGCAATAATTGCTTCCCGCCTCTCATCTATTCTTCAAATGACGGACGGGGTTTGAACATTCAGCTCGCCCGCCAGGGCCACGGCGGCATGATACACTTGCCAAAAGCATTCGTCAACGGAAGACCTTGGCAGTCCTATCCGGACGGCATATGGTAGCGCTGAATGTCGCGAGAGCAACAGTTACTGATGAAGGTTGTGAGGTTGACCCCCGGCCACTGACCTCAATGAGTCTCGGAAAAGAGTAAAACTCCCAAACTGGGGAGGTGTGTCACAGAGCGCTAAGCAGCTGATTGGAGAAAAGTGGCCAGATGACATCTTCGTGAAACTGGGGGAATATCTTATTGAATATTATATTACTGAAATGCCCCAAAGCACTATAGTTCCAGGCATAATTCTTCCGTCTTCCTTGGCCTCTTCTCTCCGTGAACAGAGTCGCGGCAATTTGTTCCCCCCAGATGCAACTTTCACTGCGCCTTTGTTTTCACTGTTTACTGTACACTTGATAATTTTTTTTGTACGTGCCCGCAGTTCACGCGAGTTCAGCCGCTGCTTGGAAATGCTTATCGCCACCCACACTAAACAAACAAATCTGAACTGCGACGGCGTCACTTTACAGCAGTCAGAGCTCCTGGAAAAGCATGACACACGAGGTACAACACTATAGCAGGCAGAGCAAAGCGTTTAAACTGCCTGGAAAGATAAAAAATGCAAAATATAAGCAGTGTTACATGGCTGATGATATTTGTCATAATATTTCCTTTTCAAACTGCTTATTAGTGCAACATAAACAATCACAAATTCTGGTAACAGATGATGAACAGATGCAGCAATGTCATTTTAATTATGACGCTCATGCAAAAAAAAGTAAAGATTACCATATTAATATAAATCATCCTAACTGTCCTAATTAATAGGCACATAAGCCAGCAGTAGTTTTTGAAAATTAGTGGCATTTTAACAGGCACCCCCAAGCGTACTTCTCATTTTTGGTATCAATTATGCTACGGGACAAATATGTGTCTGGGGAGCGATGTCCGCTTCCGCTTTGGCTTCAGACAGCTGATGAACTGCTGAGCATCTGTAATGGGGAGTGAAGCGACGCCTCTCGTTCTGTGGCTCAAAGAGGAGTGGCTTGACGCGGAACGGTAAGAAAGGGGTGCGGCGATAAGAGCAACAGGGTATGAGGGCAGGAGAAAGCGTGCTGGGGGATGTAGCCATCCATCTGGAATTCGGCCCGAGCAAGGACACGGGGCGGGGGGGATCTTCGCCAAGGTGACGACCTGCTAAAGTAATCTGCGGGGGGACAGTTAACCCCTGTCCTCAACCCCACCCCCACTCCATTGGACAGGCAGAGGATAATTAAGGATGGGGCAACTGGGAGGAATGGGATTTATACCCCAGGCTCCTACATCGATGACAGCCAACGCAGAGGCTTTGAAAGGCGGATGGGTTCAAGGGTCAAACAGATTAGAATTAATGGACCAGAGGCCCCGAACGTTTGGCACTTTGAGGGAGGGTTTGTCAAATTCCCCCTCTGTAGGTCTCAAGGGGCTTGGCGCTATAGGCACTAGAGCCGTGTTCCCTTAACGCTGCCTGTGTATCCTGTTTACGAAGGTGAGACGAATGTCACTCTTCGCGCCAAGCAAGAGAGGATCCCCAAACAGCGCCGCAAAGCAGACAGACACCGGGCAGACCGAATGTGAAATGCAGAAAAGGCCAAACGGGAGGATTTGTATCTGTCAGCTATTTACCGGCAGCCTTTATTGTTCTGGATGAACAAACTATTGGGAAGCACCAATCCGCCAATCCAAGCAGCACGTGGTGCTTTGGAACAGCGCGGTCTAACGAAAGCAGCCAGCCGTTTTTCTTTAACGTCACGAAAGGTAAGGAAATTAAATTAGTGCCACATTAAATGCAAACTGCTCACAATGCATTGCACCATGCAGAGTCGCATTAGGAGTGCCGCTTTGCTGTATTGTAATGGCACGCTTGTCCTTAATGGAAAATCAATGACACGACGGAGGGTGGTTCATCAATTGGCAGATGGAGCCTAACGTGTGATTAATCCAAACTGGTTTAGATTTCAGCATTACTTGGAAAAGGCCTGCAGACCCTCAGAAGCCATTCTGCAGTCCATCGTTCAAACCACCTCTCCGTCCTGCTCTTGCTGTCATTTGAATAAATGCATGAAGTCGCATGTCTAATTCATTTACTTTGCGCCAATGTTTGGGAATGGTGTTCATGTACGTCCAACCAATTTCATGACCTCATCCCTCCAATTCCGTTTCACAGCTCTTGACGACCCAACAAAACCACAGTCTTAAAATACAGATTCGAAGCCTGTTTTATCCCATTGCAGAGCTGATATCTAAACAATACATTGTTTAAGCAACGAATCCCCACAAAGTCACATCCAATGGGCCACAACAGCCAAAAGGAAGCAGAATGGTTTGAGAGTTTATATGGTGAACATCAGGAGGGGTTATGGCAGATTGCTGGCAAGTGATATACAAAGGGAATACGTGGATTACCCACCTGTACCTGACACCTTTATTACGCAATCTGATTTACAGAGACGAAGCCCACTTAAGAAACAGAGCACAGTGCTAAACCGTATAACAGAGAATGATACCACGGACTTCTGCATGCACGCTTATTTTTTGTCCATGTACAAAAAACAATGTTTTTGGCATCTGTAGAGGCTCATCAGTGCAGCAGCTCATAATTGCAGAATTTCAGGATTCCTACCAAGACAAGATTAAAACCTTTATTACTCACCTTCCCAAAGTCCCGGACATCGAACAGGTCGAAGGGGTCGAAAAGCTCGCTGTTGCGCATTCCAAACTTGTCATGGCAGACCTTGAGGAACGTCCGGATGTTTTTCAAACACAGAAACTGAAACGCAAACAAGAAAGAGAGACTTGAGTCAGAGTCAGGGCAGGGCAGTAGGAAAAACCATGCTCATGGTATGTGGAGTAAACATTCATCAGTATGGTTCTTGAAGATGAGCAAGAACACACTTCGGGTTTTTGGAAGCAGGTTCTGTCCTATAGAGTATTTTTTTACAGCTTGACACAGGACTGCAGTTGTGTCCTAGTTGTTCAGACTCAAGCAGAAGAGAGCGGTAATAAACAGTGTAAGGGTGACCCCGTGATGGCCCCTTTTTACATCAAACTAAGTCCCAATAAACATTCATAAAGGCCCGGTTACACCTTACTTAACATGACACATTTACGAAGAACGAACTCCGACATGGATGCGGCAATAAGAACGCCGAATAACAACGTTACGGTTTCAGAAAGAGCATTCGATTAACCGTCGGCGATTTAAGCGAAACGCAAGGCTAACGCACGAACGGACGCAACGGCTGGCAGCTCCTTCCGACGTCACTTGTTACAAAGTGGCTGCCGGTCTCGGCTCGACGTCATCGATCCTAATGCGATGCAAATTTTTCATTTCCTGGAGTTGACTGACACCAAATTCATTTCCGCTTCATTGTACGAATGATTAAACGCGAAAGAGCGCACAATAACGTGATTTCTAAACTCGGCTGGATGAAGTGCCGCTGCGGTTCTGATAAGTATTCGCGGCGCGAAAGCAGCCCTACCGGCCTTATCGGCCGCGAGCGAAATTCTCCGTACCCACACCTCCGAAGAATACAAAGCTCGCTATCTGCCTGCTTCAGGAAGCAAAGCAAAAACAGCAGCAGTCCCAGAGGGGATCCGCCGGCGAAACCGCTATCAGACCCAGTGTAACTTCGCCCAGTGAAGATTACATTAGCTAGGCAGCAGATACCTCACTATTGCGTTATCGGTCATTATCATGCTTCGGCTGAGAAATAAATCACCGTTCGGAGGCACAGGAGAGCCTCGTACGAGCACAAAAAAAGTATTGATTTTGCTCGTTTTAATGCGGTAAGTCTTTAGAGTCCAGTTATTTATAGACAAGCATGTTTTACATGCATTTATCAGAAACAGAGAGCAGAGACCCACTCAAATTTGTCTCAGAGGCACAATAATATCAAAATAAAATAGGGGCTGGAATCAGCGTATTTTTATCTTTCATCGCACTGGATGTACGCGCCTGGGTCTCTTATTTCATTTTCAGTCATTTCCCGTTTGGCTCTGCTGGGGACCTTAATGCTTCAGTGCTTTCACAGTTTCCCATCATGCCTTTGCCATGACAGAAGAGCTTAACTGAGAATACTGAAGAACACTGGGCCCTTGTTCCGGTCCTCTGACTTCTAGCCTTCATACAAGACTCGGTGAGTGTGTGGGGGGGGGGGGGGGGGGGGGGGACGGTTCCGATTAAATCTGAACCTGGTTTCCACCACTTATCAGAAAGCGAAAAACCCAACATGAATAGCAGGCACGGCTTCAGTTAAAATTGAAATCTCCTGATGAATGAAACAAGTGCAGTCGCTCCCAAGAGGTTAGTGGGGTGAGCACTGTGGGATTACCATATGTGGTCCGAGTCACGCGGAGAACCTCGCTCTTATCTTCCCATCACGGTGGTAAAGAGGGTGGACCGTCCCTCTTTCGGGACTCGAATTTTTGGGGTTTGTTACTTCTGGGACTCTTATAATTACTTGGAGGGGTGGCAGATTTTGTGAAGGCCTGCTGATAAGAGATCGAGTTCGGCAAAGATTTTGGAGTATGAGATTAAATAAGACGTTAATAAGACTTCGTACAAAAGCAAATTTTCAAAGACGTATCGAGCCATCTTTAACGTGCGTCTCAAACGATTCGTTAGTCACGGAGGCTGATCCTTAGCAAGCTTGTGATTGACATCTTCATAAACATAATTAACAATGGCAAACATCCAAAGACATATTTGTCCTTACAATAAACCAAGAGATAAAAATCTAACAAAAAAAAAAAAAAAGCTGTTTTTCTTTCCATTTAGCTTTTTTCTCTGGAATATTTGTTTACATTAACTGCTTCACAAGTCCAAGTCAGGGTTGTTGTGGACCGGACTTTAAACACCCCCCTGCTGTACATTCCTATGTGTCTCTCAAAAAAACAAACAAAAAAAAAAAGTGGTAAAAGTTCATCCACATCTACAAAAAAATAATTAAAAAAAAAGTTCCAGAATCATTCCTGCATACAAGCATCATATCATCATATTTTCACCTTCAGCACAATAGGGGCTTTTCTCTATAATCCTCTGATCAGGTTTTATTTGCAATTTTGTCTGAGGAATTAAATTCTTTGAAGACCTAAACAAAGCACGGTGTTCTCCAAAATAAAAAAAAAAAAGTTCAGTTGCATTTCTCTTCTGCGTCTCTAGGACAAGAAAGGCAGAAATAATCAGCAGCGTAAAAAATTCCTCTAATTGGACCACCTCCCACTCCACCAGCGTCACCTGGGCGTGGGGCTCCGACAACGCCGTATGTAAATAATCTAAGAGCGCGCTAAGAGGGAGAAAAAGGAGACATGAATAAATAACGGAGGAAGACAGGTAACAAGGAGCTGTCAGCAACGGCTGCTCCGCTTGCAGACCTGTCACACACAGAATAATGCATTACCTTCCACTCCGGAGGTAAGCTCACCAGCTTCATAGTCTAGCATCCTGCTGATTTCCATGTAAGGGCCTACAAATTAAACTAGTGCAGGAATTCTCATGATTAGCTGCCAAAATACGAGAACGGGGGAGAAAGTGCTCCCCACCTACACCTCAACACACCTAATTTCTCTGCCTCTGCCCTTTGGTGTCTGTCAGACGGTGAGCGGAAATGAAAGGGAGGAGGATGACGGAAGAGCACGAGGAGTCAGGCCTTTGGGGGCTGTCTGAGGAGAATGATGAAAATGACAAGTCTTGGGATGGGGGCTAAGGGGTGTCCTTCTGGAAACATGCAGAAAAACAATATGAGAGTAGGCGCAGAGAGAATAAATCACGCGATCAGCTGGCCGATTGGTCAGTCGTGGTCGTCCATTAGTCACACCCTCACTGGCGGAAAAATCCCGAAGCAGCATGCGCCTACGAACACGCTCTCAGCAGGTGAACGAGTTGGTCGGTCAGACAGCCGGTCTCTTTTCGCAGCGGCGAGCCACGCTTGAGCTGCCGCTCACTGCACGCACTGAGATCCAGAAGAAGAGTACCCTGCAGGTGGTACAGGGTGCTCCAGCTCACAGCCAACCGTGGGGAGGTCGCCCCACATCTGACAGATGGATGAATAGGTACCAGGGGCAGACTGAGATATCAGGGCGTGTGTGTAGTCTATGTATGGGAGGAGGGGTTGGGGGAAGGGCGTTTGGCAGCAACGTGGAGCCAGGCTGTGCTCAAGTTTAGAACAAGTAGAGAAATGTCTAGCAAAGCCTCCGCTGAGCACTAGTCCTGGAGGGGGAGCAAAGACAAGAACCATTGAGCCCATTGGCACCAGCTTTATCAGTGGGTCCCCCTGTTCTTCATGCCCAGTGCACTACCCATCCGCACCACCCCACAAGTGTCCCCGCTCACCAAACCAGCCACCTCCCCCTTCCTGAAGGTCTGACCACCCTTCGAACCCAAAAACCTAAGGCCTTAAGTGCCTCCGAACACAACTCCTCTCATTAGCTCAGGCTATGTTTAATTTTCTGAATCCCGCAGATGGTGGATCTCATCAAAAGGAGTGCCTGGAACAATATGAGGGTGAACACTGCATGACAACAGTTCATGACAATAGAGTCCAAGTTTAATAAGAAAAAAGCTTATGGCAGACTTTTTAAAGGACAATCAAATTTAAAAAGAGAAAGCAGTTTCATGTTGCGTACAACGAAGAGCATTTTTCCAACTACAGTCTAGACCGTCTGATCTATAAAGCCGCGGTGTCCTTTTGTTTCATCGGATTTGTTTCCAGGTGAACTCTTAGTACCGGAGACATAGTAGCTACTCGACCACAGCTATCTCACTCCTGTTTACCAATCAATACTGGTATGTACTTTCCACTGGGGCCGTCAGTGATGGACTCTGTCCAAACATTGTGTTCAATACAGATGCAAAAAGAATGTAAAACAGGTCATACATCGAATGATTGTAAATAGATGCTACAAAACATTATTAACTGATCTATAGCCCTGCCAAAGTGTTTTTTTTTCCAATTCATAGATAACAAATGTACATGGAGTCCTGTGGAAAGGTAAATCGGGGATGCCACAAAAGAAGCGGATATATCTACACTACTCGGCCAGATGAAGCACAGGGGTATTTTGTTGACGGGAGAAGAAAACCGAATCCGTGTTACTTCTGGTTGAGGAGCTTAGACACCGGACTGAGGTCATCAACAATCTCGCCACAGAGGCCGCCTGAAAGGAGTACGAGGTTGTCCCAGAGAGTGTTACTCCTTCGCATAGATCATCATAAACCATCACAGGCACTCACTCACACTAAACATGAGGCACAGCTGGTGACATAATTCAACAAAGCAAGGTGATGTTCGACATCATTTAACCTTCAATTCCCTGCTCAGAGTATCTGAGCGAATCCTATATCCACTGACCTTAAATGCTCTTTTCATCGTCACAGGGACAATTCATAAGCTTTTTTCTGGGCTTACAAATGGTTAAAAAAAATTAATTAAAAAATTTAAAAAAAAATTTAAAAAAAAAAATCACCAAAGGCAATAATTTTGTTGTTGCAATACACCAGTTTCAGACCAAACTTGACAAACCTACAGAGAGCCACTCATTTTTCAAAGAGATCAGTCTTTTGGTTTCAAAACCAGTGAAATTAATAAATTATTCAAGAGCATAAAAAACAGAAGTTAATCCATTTGTCTTCGGAGGCATACTGTGTTACCTATGCCAACATCTTTGGTGCACCTGGCCTGTGACGGATTCGTTGCGAGTACTCATGCAGAAGCCCACATAGTTGAGATTCTGGAGGCCAACCAGATCAATGGGCATGTAATTTAGGGTCAGGGCCAAGAGAACCGCACACATTGTTCTCAACTGGCTCTGACACAGACTTCTGTGACAGCTCCAAAATCAATACCTTTAATGTAAAAAAAAAAAAACCGCACTACAAAATATATGAATGACTTTGCCAAGCCCAGTGATTTGAGCAAAATTTGTGAAATGAGGTGAAGGTCGACATGGTCCTGAGAACAGTAGGAGGAGGTTTCCTTTGGGAAAATTTATCGCACTTTGCGGAGAAGGTAGATTAGAGAAATCTAGATCAATGAGCCAAGAAACAGGAGCATAGCAGGCAGAAAATTGAAAACTCGAAAATCTGAAAAAGTAAGAAAAGTTGCATGATATGGTGTGTTATATATGGCTTATCTCTATTATACATATATCTAATATTCCTATTACCTATTATCCTAGATAATGTATACATCTAATTGTTTTTTCAGTTAATGTAATGCACAAATTGTATGTCGCTTTGGAGAAAAGCATCTGCTAAATGAATAAATGTAAACGTAATATCTAATATTATGTCATAATATGTTTATTAGTATAAACTTGATGTTTCAAAGGAGTTGGGGGAGGGGGGCAAGCAACAGACGTACTGCAAATAAGGATCTCAGCTTACAGCAAATGTAAATGTTATTGCGGGGAGAAGAAGCTCAGAGATCAACACGGATTCATAATATATGAAGGCACCATCGCTTCTAACAACTCTCGCTGATTACCTGAGCCTGCTAATGTAATTAAAATCCAGAGCAGGCTTTTAATTGCTTGTCTAATTTAAATTCTCTACAAGAATTTCTTCAATCTTAATTTTGTCAGTAGCTACAAGAAGTATTATTAAATTAAGTCAAATATCTTGGTAGTGCTAAACATTAAATATTTAATTTGCAATTATAATGATATTGTAACTGATATAACTACTGGAGCGATGCTCAGAGTACTTTCTTTAAATGCCTTGTGGTACCGATTCAATAATTACCAGCAATGTCTTATTGGTGAATTTTCCTTGGTCTTCTGTATTGATAGACCAATAAAAAATGTTTCGGTCAACAGAAAGGAGATCATGAAATATTGATCCTCTTCCGCAAAGAAGCTAAAATGACCCTTAACCTGCAATTATCACGACCCCCTAAGGTATGATCAATGTCTTTAACTATTCATGTAAATTAATCAAGTCTTTTCCACTTGATGTATGCTGAGGAATAACATGGGCAGGACCTGCTTTGCATGACTACCAATCATTTGTTTTGTCTGTATCCAAAAGCCTCTTTAGAACCAGAGCACTTTAATTTTAGGCATCTGAGGTTCTAGTTCTCATTCTCTCCGTGTTCTCCTCTTCCTTACGTCATTCCTTAAACTGGTCCTAAATCATCGCTGTCTGTACGCGTCCTCCCAGCCTGGGCTGTGGAGATCCAAGGTCAGCCCCATGATGCAAAGGCTGTAGGGTGTGGTACATGTTGAATGGTAGGCAGTCTATTGCAGGGCACATTCTCTCTCACACACACACACACACACACACACACACACACACACACACACACACACACACACACACACAGAGAGCCATATTCAGACTTGGAGAACACTTCCTGCTCAACCGCTATACCACTGAGCCCATCCGGCCAGGTAATGCAAATTAGTGACCTACATCCCCAATCTCACTGGAGTTGAAGGGCTGAGGCTGAGCTACATGTGGAAAAAGAGGAAGATGACATCGGTGAGGTCACGTAAAGACAGGAGTCATTAAGAGGTCCCAACGGAAAAGGCCAGTACACCACAGAGCTACTCCAACAATACACATACACACAACCTTCCTGTAGGGGCAAAACACATGACCTTCATCAGCCCCACGTGAGCGTTCCCTGTGCTCTCCTATTCTTCCACGGACAGCTGAAGTACTCAGTCATGACACAAGAGTACTCATGTGAAACATATGAGTACTCAGTCATGATAATGAGTGCTTCATCCTTCTCCACCGGTGAGGCTGGACACAAAGAGAGCTGGTCATCTCCCCTACTTAATTTTCAACCTCATTGCTTGTTATAGGTTTTTCTTCGTCATGTTTGATGTTTGCAACACCACAGATGACACTCGGCAAACCAGAGCACTTGCCAACAAATGAAAGGGTCGAGGAAGCACAACGCTCAATAGCGCGCAGCTCAGATCACATCCCCATTCATAAGCGTCCCTTCTTGCGACACACAGACAATAATTAGGCTCTATTTTACTCTATTTTACTCATGTCTGCGTGTGATGCAGCCTGCAGCTCCCTTGCCCGCCTTAAATAAGATGTCACTCCGGACTTAGCCTAGTTTCCAACGTGCCTATTAATTTCAAAGCAGATGAGGGGGGAAGACTGCCTCAGCTAAGTCAGTCAGAAAAACTCGGAACTGTTCTATCTTACTACGACAGGCAGGAATGGAGGAAAAATATAAAAAGCCACCTTAAGCCAAGAGGACTATTAGTTGGGTTAATGCGACTTACGGCACATCGCTCTATGACTCAGAGAAATGAAGGAATTGGTAGCGGATCCCCGGATTACGGGGTAGAAAATTGATTTCAATTCCACATATCCACCTGGATTTTCTCCCTCTCCACCGGCTAGGAGTGGAGGGGATTTAGCAGCGGTGACTGGCACATAAAAGATATCCTCTGACAGAGGCTGTGCGGGGTGTGTGTCGGGGGTTATTCTAAAAGAAAGCCCATTGTCAGGGGAGAGGTTAAACATAGACTGAACCAGCTATGCCCACCTCCAGACTCCACTTTATTCAGAACGAGCATTTAACACATTAATCCCAGAGTAATTGTGCCGTTTTGGTCGTCGGATGAAAACATGTCACACAAGGACGGCCCTGACATGCAGCAGAAACCATGAGCTGGAATAAGAATAATCACAGAAAATATCGCCAAAAGACAAATATTCAGACTTTCTCTTTTTTTTTTTTTTTTGCGCATCAGAACGCGGACGGCTTTCGTTGTTGCCATGCCTACAAGCAGTCTACCATCAGGTCCAGCGACAGCTGTGAAGGGTGGGGGGACTCTTCTCAGTACAAAGGAAGTGTTTTGGGGTCTTTCACACTTCTGGCGAAAGGTACTCGTGACTCAAAAGAGACTCAATATCACAGGGAACAAACGAGGTGTCGCACAGTGGCGTGTCCAAGGTCACGTGTGGAATGTTGTACAGTTGTGAATGTTTGTTTATGAGCACGCGTTTGGGTAGCCTCATTCTTTATAGAAGCGCCCCAAAAGACAGACTTAAGACTTTCCGGCACATTCCCTTAGGATGCCCTTCTAGGGTTCACCCAAGACCCGGGTTTTTACACGAATCTAGGATTTATAGGAGGTTTTACAAGCCCCGCCCCTAAACATGTGGTATCATTTAGAAGTATAGAATGTCCTCCGGGAGGTGCGTTTGCACTTAGTATTGTAGCACGTACAATTTTGGAGATATAGTTAGAAATTGTGTCCTTTACACGCTCAAACGTTATTGGCCAGTTCTCAGGAGTTTATTCACTTAACTTTTAGACAAACATGCAAGCGAACACCACTCTATAGCGCTGGAGGGACGTTGTTTTTTCGCGGGCTCCAGCAGAATGACACCTTGAAGTAAATGCATTTTCTTTTTTTTTTTTTTTGCGAGGACGATTAGAACATCACCCAGCGACCGATCGTAGCCACTCGTTCGCCAGCTTTGCAGAAAATCCAATTTCACATTGACTGACCTCCTGATATTCAGAAGCATTTTCAGTCCCCACATGCTCGCTTTCAGTTGGCGCTGAACAGGTGGGCAGTGCGAGTCCATAAAACTGAGCGCCAATTGCAAGTTTACCGTGCATTCCAGTGCCGTATGGAACGTTTTTGATAAAGGACACGCGATCCTCAGGGACAGCCGCAGCGTTGCAGGTCACCGTTAGCAAAACATTGTCAGCCTGCCTTGAGCGGTCACAGTCGACTCAAACGTGCTTAAACCAAAACCCAAATGTTGCTCCTGATGAATGTATGGACCATATGCTGATTATTCTTAAACATCTGGGAAGAAAATATGCTTTACTGCTGCGGTCCTCACCAGAAAGTCTATGCAAATACATACGCTCGACTCAAGTGTCTGTCTGGACTTGCATCACGATTTCACTCAATTTCGGAAGACAGACACTTGAGTTTTATTTACCGAGGTACACGGCCACTCCTGCTATATACTGTAACTTTGTGCCCTTTTGCTGAATCTACTTGCATCCCTATCCATTTGGATTTTAACACTTTACAGATTCTGCCTCTGTATTGCGGTGACCCATAGGTGTCCTGTTGCTACTTAAAAAATGTTTAGACAGACAAACAAAAATTTAAAGAAGTAAATAGAATTTTTTTTAAATTAGAAATAAATAGATACAATGAGAAATTTGTATTCTCTGAAATAACCCTTTCTTGAGATGCCCTGTCTTTTTCATGGGCCAGTGAACAACCAAGGCTTGTTGGATGGCAAAAAAAAAAAAAAAGAAAAAAAAAAAAGAAAAAAGCAAAGAGACTGCCGGAGACCTGAAAGGACGTTAGAGAGCAAGTATTTCCTTAAAAGAAACTTTGTCTTTCAGAAATCACATGACCTGCACTCAGCAGCTAATGTGGAAAATGTACGGTGGAAAGATAATCAACACCAAGCACACAGTTAAACACACAGGACCACCCCTGCCAAGGAGGTATGAGGAAAACCAAGCTTCCTTCCAAAAAGGAAGGTGTGCAACATGAACGCAGATCATCATCTCAAAATGCCCTCAGTTGCACTTCTGAACATTTTAGTCCCATTTTTCGTTCAATATCAGAATTCTCAACAATCTGGTGCTCGTTCATGAGTCTCCACATGATGTGGGCTGCAAGGTGCATAACATCTAAGACGACCCTCCAGTTTAGACTCCTAATGAGTTGAGCCACACATCTGGACCCATGCCAAGGTGTACTACAGCATCACTGAAATGGATATATGGTAATTTTACTCTTCATTCAGCTTTCTGACGTACCCAACACCTATAATCAATGCCACAAAAATTATTCCTTCTCCCAGCCTTGTTAAATTAATATAATGCAACAAAGGGGTGGGCTGTACGGGTGCACGCCATGTACAACGTACCTCTTGTGGTTGTTACGGACTATAACATAAACATAATGGAAAGCGTGACTTTTCGGCCAATTTGGGCAGGGACCAGCCAACAAACTGAAGCAATATTTGCCTGTCACAATTAGAGGGCATTTTGTAATCATGTATTTATTTCTTTGTTCACCCAGCAATGGGCTGGAGGGGGGGATTGCATAATTATCCCTAATGACTGTGTTTTGTGCATATTTGTGGAGAGGGTTATGAATATTCAGATGACAGGGTTAGTGTAAAGACGGTGAGAGTCCTTGTTAGACAATGAAAAACACCACCACCCTGCAAAGAGGAATACGCACACACGCACGCACGCACGCAAACCAGCACACAGTGTCAAAAGCAGGAGAGCAAACCTGAGACCACCGGCACCGCAGAGGGCCTTGGACTAAGTCATTTCATAATCGACCTGTTTTAGTGGCGTGCACGTGCTGGCGGAGGGGTTTCTCCCAGGAGACACTATAAAAATGCCAGCACATGCAAATGCAGCTGCGCACTCCCCTGGTCTTCAACGAGGCCGGACCGGAACGTGGCATTTCCAGATGGGAAAGTCTCATACGCACATTTGGCTTAATTCTTTGACGGATCTGTATCAAACCAGGAAAGCCGGCAAAGGCGCCGACAGGTAAAATTCAGCATGAAACTAAATAACTCCAGAAACATGCGTTTCATCATACATCGACATGCAACCCTGGTGATGTCACCGCCCATGGTGTCTGACACCTGCTGTTATCTCCTCGCAGGACGAGAGGAACTGCTGTCAACATGCATTCTTCTCTCACCAGTTTTTGGGTGTGGGGGGAAACCCTTTGCTTCCTTCTGAGAACAACCACAGTAAAATTTCCATATTTTTCCGCTCGCTCTTGGCCGCTCTTGCGTGAATAGATTGTGCATGAAAAACAAACAGGCCATTTATTCGGATTAAAGGGGCCCGTGTTACGTGCTCACGCCAGGCGGACTCATCCGAGGAATGTCGTTTTACGCCGGCTCCGACAGCCCAGTTTTGTGTACTCATAAAAGAAAATAAAAAATAAAAACAAAGTTGCATTTTCAGCTATGATAATGCCACCCATTTATGGAGCCCACCATTCACGGTTATTCACACATATCACTGTCGCCCTATTTGTACCAGTGAACGGATGACGGGATATAATAAACAGAGCCGTTTTAATGCTGCACAAGAATGCACTGTTAGTCCTATTGGCGGATAATTGGTTTATTGCTTTATTGCTTTACTGGCACCGGTTTCAGTGTTTTGCTTTGTGTGGAGGAGCGTTATAAAGCTTCCCTCCAAAGAATAACGCAAAGAATGGTGGGAAGGGCGAAGAATTCCCCTCGTCTATTTCTATAATCGACTGTACGTCGTTAATTCGAATACAATTTGAGCCGTAAACGTTCAGCTGGCCGTGTTGTAAAACACTCTTCGAGAAAGTCCAAAGGATGGCCCGCACCACCCCGCTGGCCCGCATGACAGTGAAAAATGTTAGGCCGAAAACAGTGCGCCAATTCTAGAACAATCTAAAAAGGAAACGAGCAAACTGAAAGCGCTAACGGAAAAACAACTCCAACCCAATTTCGAGAACACCGCTTGGAAGTAAACCCAAAGGCAGGAAGTCGGTACCATCTTCCGTCACAGGTTTGCGGCCAGGACTCGGAGGCAGCGCTTGGGCTGCATTTCTCAATCACGTGGCGAAAAGGATCCCTCAACACCGAGGTCAAGCGTGAGGCAGCGTAAGGTACACGGTAAATTACGCTCCAATTTGCACTCCTCTTCACGAGTTCCCGTAACGTATTGGATCTGATGACCAATTAAAAGAACATGGAGTGTCCTGGGAAGCTACACGCTTCATCTAAAGTGAAACGAACACGAGCTTCTCAAACGCATCGCAGCATTTTCACACTTTAATTAGTATAACGCATAAGCATAACATTGGAGGATGCTCCCCCACTGTTCAAACAAGCCCATTTTTCCCCCGTAATATGTGTATAATCCCTCCGAGTACTACCGGGAATAATTTTTCATTCGTCCGATCTGTGACGAGTTGTTACGTGCCGATCGTATGAAAACACACTTAATATTTATCTTACCCCTTTAGCCCAAGCAACATGTCGCGCCTACAGGGCCGGAGCAATTCCGAGTAAGTACCTTAGTCAAGGGTACTAGAGCAGGTGCTGAGGTTTGAACCTTGGTCTGTGGATTGCACAGCCATGGCTAACCACTAGACCACCTGCTGCGTTACATGCTTCTAGCTCACATCGCTCAGGATAAAGCTGCGTTTGCTCACAACGAGCTCCCGGTAGAGGAAAGCAGTCCCTGATGCGACCTAGAAACGGCTCCTCAAAGAGCGCACGATAGGAAACGCCGAAGAATGTAGCTGCGCTCTCGCTGCGGCAAACGTAAATTATCGTACCCTCTCGCTGTCCGAGCGCCACCTCGGCAAACAAACGGCCGCGCTGCATCCATAGGGACCGAATGAGCCCCACGCGAGAAGACTAATGCGCACGACCCGCTAAATCATGTCAGCGGCATAACCAAATGGCGTTGAAACACTTCCTCGTGAGCAACGCAGGGCGAGACCTCCTACAGGGAGTGCTGTGCGGCTCCTGCGCGGCTCCTGCGCTACCATTAAAAAGCGTTGCCGTCATCTTGCCCATTCCTGCTCCCACAAGCACGAGGTGGAATTAATTGATGCATTAGCATGTTTTGTGATGGGGTTTGGAACCCTGCCATGGCTCATTACCGTTACAATAACACGTAATTAAGTGTTTGTTATAATAGTTAATTAACCACGTTTGTACCGTTAAATTATTTTTCTTATTAAATTTCAAAAGCGGGGGGGGGGGGTTAGTAGGGGGAAGCTAGGGAGATGGCACTGTTCCCAAATATAACCGTCGCCGTCTTGGAGCGATGGATTTATGTCATTTACACATGAAAGCCTGGGGAGGAATAACGGCACGGCAGGGCCGCACGCCCCATGCAAAGCGTCGACTCCTGCTTCAAGAAAGCTGAGCAGAAATTCAATTAGCATTTTTAATTGGGGTTGTTAAATCTGGGAGGGGGGGGGGAGGGGGGTTCTCCCTTTTGCTTGAATCCAGACCTGACAATACTGCCCATCCAGCTCCACAGATGGCTGCGAGAGCAGCCGGATTTCGGTGTTCGCAAGGCCCGGGGGCTTTTGCTCGGAAACGTATAAAAAGAGGGGTAAACACCGGTTAAATTACATGGAGCGGAGCGATGCACTTTAAACTATTCTAATGGCGGCAAAGCCGAAGAAAGAAACTCTTCGCCTAGAAAATCTAGAATTATGTTTTTCGGAATGTCATCTTGCAGTTTCGGTTGCATTATATTTTTGTTTCACAGTCCTTTCTCCTGATTTTTTTCCCTTTTTTTTTTTTTTTGGAGGTCCTAAAAACTTTGTGGTTTCCACACCATGCCTACGGTGCCATACGGAAGACCCGACGCCGTTTGAGAGAAGCCACCAGCAGCTAATGAACGAAAGGGGATTGGCAGCGAACGCATCTTTGCGCTGCACTAACCCCAAACCCAATAAGTCTAAAACAAACGAGCAGCGGAACATTACGCTGTCGCGCTGAATGCGAACGTAAAATACCATGAAGGAGTTAATGGGGAAGTTTGTGTTGGGTGACATATTGGATAAGGCGCATTGCGTCTAATCCTCATCGGCGGTAATTACGAGGCCGATGGCCTAACGGCCCTCCTTCGGAAACTCGAGGCTGCGAGAGACGCACGAGATTACTAAATTATTAGCTCGGTAGCCTCGCGCCGAAGGAAGTGCTCCGAGGGTGCCTGCATTTGGAATGCTTAAAACTTGAGGATTTTAAAGTTTAATTTCCAGATGTCTCCATCGGGGTCCAAATGAGATTCTGCAGTTTGCCACGAGTTCCCTAGAAAAGTTGAGCTCTCCTTCAGAACCGTTATGTAAGTGTATGTATGAGATTGATTCACTCGTCTCCCTCCGAGGGCTTAACAGCTTCTGACAGCACTTACAGGACCATCTCCCAGTTACCATCACCCCTGCGCCCCGTCTCCTTTCTCAGGGCCATCCCTACTCCACTCTGCACAGCCGGGTAAAGCGAAGTAATAAAAAAGTGAAAAATAATGTTTTGCGTTCAGAGGTGAACGTAAGGATTCCCAGGTGGAAGCAGCATCGCACACCTTTCACACTTTTCCTCATCCCCTTGTGAACGGTGTCACATTCAGCCTTTAATCTTCTGTAAATAGGATTAAATTAAGGAAACACACAGAAGCATGAATTTAAAAAAAAAAAAAAAAGCTTGACATTTATACAAGTTGCACTTATGCTGGGCTTTGAAATAAGAGCTTTATGGGGGAAAACCAAACGCTGTACTTCAACAGAGTCTACAGCCTATAGAATAATCCTATCGTTAGTTATTTTCGCCGGCAGGGGAAAATTCTGTTAATGAAACTTTAACTTGGCAATAACAGAGAAATAAACCCCACAGCGAGATCTCGGTCGAAACAGAGAGGTCCGATTCAGAATGGACCGGACTGTGCTGAAGCCGCCATTCGCAAGATGATCAGGAAACAAATGTTTGCAAGGAGGAGTCTATATATGCAATATTTTTATATATAAAAAAAACCACAAATAATCTTTTACTTCTTCAGCTTGTTGCACATCAAATGCTGCAGGCTTTCACCAAACGCAGATCTAAGGCTACCTGTCACTTTGCATAGCAGAGATAAATCTTGGCGATGAAAATTTACATTCCTGCTCATGCCCATTGGTGCGACTGTTGCCGGAGCCACGGTTTGATTTCTGGCCTTGGGTTGAGGGGAGTGCACTCTGCGATAAACGTAACGGAATAAGAATCTCGGATCGGAGGTTAACCGAGTCGTCACGTCTCCCCACCCCCAACCATGCGGCTAACCCCACCTCCCATTCTCTCTCCATCTTCCGAAAACAGCCTCTCTCAAGATGCGACAAAATGTGTCTTTATTGTGATTTTTTTCTGACAGAATTCTCAAGCAGGACATAGTAAGAAATGACATGTTTCGCTTCATGCACGTAACGTGTTCATAGGCATTAGTGCGGGCCGTCGTCATGCAACAAACCCAACACCCTGTTTCCAACGCTTTCCTGCAAAGCAGATTACACCGTTAAGCTCTCTACACTCAGTTACTCATTTATGCAGCTAGGCAGGTCGAGGGTACGTACCGTGCTCAGAAGTACTTTACGAGAAGAGGTGGGATTTGAACATGCAACCCCCAAGTCCAAAGGCAGCGACTCTAACCACTATGTCACCTATCTGCTTAATGCCACTCTGCACAGTTAACACACATATATGGACAAGTATTAGAAACACACAATACAAATACATACATTATTAAGGATAAGGAACACAAAGACAAGGGAACAGCAGCCACTGACCTCTGGGGTTGCAGTAACTTAAATTAACCTGGTCAAAACATATAGCGTGACATTCTTAGAATAAGGTGTAGATGTAGTGGCTAACCGATATGTAGTGTAAAGTAGAAATGTAATGTGAGTAACACTGTAGTAAAGTAATACTGTTTGAGAAAGTAACGGTGATTGCTCCAAGCGGAAAAGTGATCACGTAGTTTTCCTTATTCTGACGGTTTGAGGAAAGAAAGTGCTTCTGGGCCTTGGGATGCTGGACCGTATGCTGTGGTACCATCAATAGGATGGTGAAGGACCATACAGTCCACGACGGGGGGGGGGGACAAAGCAGAGCCAAGAAGTCAATCAACTGATTGATCACTGAATGACTGACTGAATCTTGTGCCATAAAGTGAAAATAAGTCATCCTGCAATGCTATCAGCACAAAAGCTATGAGGGGAAGTAGACTTAGGGCTGAAAATGGGAGGGATTCTTGAGAATGGACAAGGTCGGTGTAAATAACAATGAAAAAACGCACACCAGCACAAATGCCTACGTCCATCGTTCAGTTCTTATGGTGATTCAGTGCACCCCAGGTCTGTCTGTCAGTGTCACATGAGAAACAGATCATTGATACTGGCTGAACTAAACATAAAATGAACAAATATCTGCTGTACTGACTGAGGGCCCGTCACCCCATGGTTAATAGATGACAAGCTCACTGAGTTTATAGTGCACTGGGCTTTCAGGTCCTTGCGGGCCTGCGACTGGAGCCGGGTGATGTGGCCTGCCTCTCGACCCTCTGCACCTGTGCAGCAGAGAAGTTAGACTGCTGGCATGGCATGGATACGAGAACCTCAGCCGGGGCGATGCGGCATCTTCTCTCCTGTTCAGCGGAAACGCATTCAAGCGTTCGCACGTCATGCAGCGGGGAGGCGCTAAAGAGCCTCCATCCCTCTGCGAACGTGTCTGTTTAAAATGCAGACAATGCCCATCAGTCTGCAGCTGTTACCCCCCAAATGTGCATTTTAACCACCGTTTCAACCACCTCCTGCATGCCAAAAGCTGCTCGTCTTTTATTTCGCCTTCTGTCCACGCGTGTTTTGAAATTCCGAGTCGGAGTGCGTAATCGAACGCCGATTCTATGCCCGGCCAACATTTACATCCCCTCTGTGTTTGTTTAGCAGTGCGTGAGCAAAGAGCTCCGATCAAACAATGTTTTCCTACCTTTATTGACCTTTCGTTTGGTGGAACCCATGCCATTTGCTTATGTCTCATGTTGCAGTCATAGAAATGCCACATTTTCAAGCCACGTAGACGCTGATGGCACGTGTTGCATGTCACGCGGAGTCACATCTCGCACTCTACGGGAAAAGTAGGCCCCCAATCCTTGGCACGGAACCAACATACCGGTGGCTCTACTGCAGGATCCCGTTAGAGCATACACTCCATCTCATCCTCATCAAGCCAAACATGTTTGCCCTCTGGCACCAACATTCTCCAACCGGTAGCATCACACATGCCTCTCCGCCAACGCCTACCTCCCCACTCCTGCGGGAGACATTGAAACGCCCGCCTACTCATCACTTATTATCATTTCTGCTAAACAGAAATGATTCTTCCCACACCCGTTGGCCCGACAGCACCGAGGTGAGAACATTTTAGAAACCCCAGGGTCTTCTTGACCCCTTCCCATGCCCAATGGCATTTCCGACTCCAATACCAGCTCCAACAACAGCTAAATCGGTGATATAAGCGACATTGTACCCTCCCTCGATTGCTCACTGAAAGTGTAAAATTAAAAAGAAAACTCCCCAACACCTCCAAAAGACCCATGGGGTAAAGACTACCAAGGCTACACAGTAAATATGCAGCGGTCCGTGCCATGCCTCACGGCTTTCACAAAACAGCCCACGTTCTGAGCAAATGGTGTAAACTGATATTTGTCATGAGGTAACCTGAGCACTGGGCTGTCATGGTCTCAGAGAGGTCACAGGATGGGGCAAAGCAGCATTAGAGGGCATTGTACAAAGGTTGCCCATCGCTAACTGCTAAAGCTAATGCTAATGCTACTTTTGTGCGTAACAGGCTTCATCCTCTAGGGCCTCCTCCCTTTCTTTGACCCTTTGGGTCATGGCTGAGGAGGAACCTCAACTTTAACAAGAGGGATTAGAATGGCCTGGAACACAGTAGTTCCCAAATCAATCCCAGCGCTTCCACACACGCACAACCCGCCTTGTCAGGGTGGCTCGCGGAAGCAGGAATACGGATACAGTGTTTAGGGCAGGGCGGCAATCTTTACTTCCTGCTTACTCAAGTGCCTCTGCTCGCCACGGTTCCCCTTAATTAGATTTGCAATTTAAAAAAACTCGGGCAAGAACGTGCAACAGCGGCGCTGATGCCTCGCTCCTGACCCGCCACACGCCGAAGCAAAAGCGATATCGATCTTTTCGTTCTGCTCTTCCCGACCAGCAATCCACTTGCACTTTAGACGTTGCGAATGCATGAATTAGAAATGACAGTTCCGCCCTTGGTAGTCCACTCAACGACGATACATTTTCTAAATTATGCTGCAAGCAGCAAAGTTTTAAGTCATTACTAACATCTGGTCAGCATTAACTTTAAAAGCTGATCTTTTTGTATAAACAGGCTTAAGGAGAAAATAGGCCAGTTAGAAACTGAGAGGAAGAAGCTAAAATTGAGGGAAATGATGAAGACAGAGATGAATATTGCAGCCGCTTGCTGCGCTTGTTTCCACGAATCAGCGGGTTTGGTGGATCCCGCCTCCGACGTCCACAGTTTGCACATCCGCTACAGGAGTTACGGGACTTCCGTTGCCTTGCACAAAGTCTGGAGGGCACAATGACTCCAGCACGTTGAAATGGAGCGGCTTCCTTTTCTCGTAACCTCCTGACCCGCGCTACGGCGTTAGCAGCCACAGCTACTATTACTGAATAAGCTCAGAGCACGGCGGACAAAACCACAGTCTCCGCTGCATCCCTCCTCCTGGAAAGACGGCCAGAGAGTGGGCCGCTCCGCCAACGATCTCCTTCGACTCTAGCGAGTCTCCCATTGGAGAATTTTTTTCCGCAAAGAAATCGTAACGGCAACCCAAGGGCTGGAGCGATACACATCAAACCGCTTCTCCCGCTTCTAAACTCGATGCTGTTATTAGGCATTACTGCATTCTTGAGGATATGCGGCTCCCGCTCCTGTCGCTCAAGAGTGTATCGTACCTCCCCGCTCTCAGCCACCCTGTCCGGGTCGGGGTTCCTCAGGGACCTGGTCAGAAGACACCTGGACACCATCACAGCATCGGCATCAGAATCCCCTCCCTCCGCCCCCAGCCCCACTCGGCCTTGTTTCAATGACCTCGCGGTGCCGGTTGCAGTCCCCCTCTACCAAACGCGCATCCGCAGTCTTTTTTAAAACCGTAAACAGCGGGGCCATCAACAAGGCGGCAGCAGGCGCTCAGTGAGAGCTCTGCGTCGAGAAAGGTTCATAATTCATCACGCGGAGGAGAACAGAAAGGCTGATGGTAAACAACGGGCCGTGCCAAGCTGCCCGAGAGGCTTCAGCTCATTAGGGCAGCGCGGTGCAGCTCGATTAGCGACATGGGGGTATTTTCCACGTCACCCCTCTCCCCTCTCCTTCCCCCTCTCTAATTACCGAGCCATCGAAGCAGGGACAGCTTCACGGAAGTTGTTCTGGTTTCTGGGAAAGCGCGTGTCAACACCCTCATTTAGTGGAACGGGGGGAATCGGGGCCCCAGAATTCCTTGGAACGAAGAAGCACTACAAGGAACTCAAATCAGTCCTCACCTTTTCAACAACCTTCTGGTACTTTGTTCCATCTGGGAAAGATGGCACTATAGGTATGCCAACCTGGCAGGATTCCGTTAATAATCCCCAACTTTTGTTTTTAATCACATTCAAAACAGACAGACGGTGCACGCTTACTGTAAAATGTGTATCAAACGGAGCTGAAGCACTTCTAAATACCTCCTCATAAATAAAATAAAAGCCGAACGTGATAAAATTGTGTCTGGGGAAGTTATAAATTGCAAGTACCTTATAGACGTGCGCCACGAAAGGTTTCCACGAACACGGTCAAGGGTATAGTGGAAATTCTAAGCCTTTGCTGTTTAACAGATAAAAGAGAAATAGGTCATGTCTCGAGGTCACTCACCATTTTATCATAGCTGACTCAGCAAGGCATCGTCTCCCTGCCGATTATTCAGTCCTGTTTTGCGGAGTTTATTAAGACGATCGGTTCCAGATGCGGTTACCGTCTGGCCAACTTCACCAGTCAAATTCCCTGAAACGTGCCAACGTGAAGCTTCACGGGGGGCGCGAGGAGATGGGCGCGCACGGCGAACCGGACCGTCCCCCTCCGTCAGCACAAATGAGAAAAAGCGACGCTTTAATGTGACTTTCTGTCCCCCTCCGGTCTACATGTAATAAAGCTCCTCACCACATACAGTGTTTTTAATGAGTGGAAAACATAAGGCACAATTAGAAAACAAAGCAGCGCTGCATCCTGAGGGGCACATGTACAAACAGATGGGTTTAATACTCCAGAGCGGAAGGGAAGGGGGGATATAATCCTTCACGCACGCATTCTGAATCAGATGAAATGACAGTGCTTGAGAGTCCAGGATTTAGTGACAAATCCAAAAATTAATGCGCAAGACTCTGCAGCGAACCGCACGGCAAACGCGTTTCAGATTTGCGTGGAGGAGGCCCGGTATTAAGCGCGTCCGCGATTTGTTACGACCGCATTACCCCCCCGGCTCGGTGCGTAGGCATTCCTTCGGCCCAGCCGGACACCCACGTGCTCATAAACGGAGAATTCAGCTAGGACCCCCCGCAGAATTGTATTTGTTACACGAAATTACTGCGTCCGAGTACCGGTTGCGTAACCTTGTTTCCCCGCTCTTCTCGTCAAAGCTCAAAGAGGGAAGTGAGATCCTAACTTCTGCATTGGATACTTTGACCCAGGCGATCATCTCAACACCTGATGCTTCAACCCCTGAGTATAACGTGCAGTAAAATACTGTCTGGTTTAGTTCGTGGTCCAGGTACTCTTTTTGGATTTACTCCGCTCTGCTTCATCCGAGCAAGATGAGCGGAACAGTGAAATTGTCAAAACGGAGGGGAACAGTGGCAAAAAAACCCGAGGTCATGTCACCATCGAGTCATGTGGCCTTGCATCGTGGCACTCCCGGTTACTCGCCAGCCAAACACGAGGATGTGTCTCCACAAAGGGCAGAAAGGGCTGGGCTGTATTAGTGCCTTGGCCCTCTCCGCCACGCCTCCTCTGAAAGGAGCTTCGAAAGGAAGGCGGCAAGAAGAGCGTGAGGGCTGCGTGAGGCCTACAGGAATGCTTCATGAGGTGTGTGAGATCCAAACTAAAAGGCTGTGTGTGTGTAAGGGGTCTATGGCCCATTAAGTTAGCTGGGCTGTGTGTGTCATTGACTGTAAGACACATTCTTCCAGTACAGAGCTCATACCCACAGGCTCTACAGTCAGGTCTTATTGAGGCGGCGCGGTAATCCAGCAAACGGCTCTGTGTTCCCTCAGGAGCCTCCCTAACAAGGATCCCTTCATACCACAGCAAAACACATTCTGTCAACATCGCAGACATACAAAAAACAACACCAGCATTGACTGGAAAGAGGAAAGAGCGAGAGGCTGTTCTGCCGGACAATGAACACAAACCAATTATGACATTATTTCATTGTTTATGAGGCAACGAGAGGCACCGTGTCATGTGGTATACGTGTCCGCGTTGGGAAAGAACGGTCTCTGCAGTCAAGGTGCTAAAACGAGGTCCTTTCACCTCGCGCACCACACAGGACTTCCGAGAGAGGAGGTTTTGGTCAGGGCAGGAAGCTTCTGGCGAGCACAAACCGTTAGCAATCTCAGCTGTGCACTCCGCCAAAGATGTGTCCGGCGCAGTTACACTTACATTTGCATGTATATTTATTCATTTAGCAGACATTTCTTTCCAAACCAAACGAAAGAGAACTTCACAACTGATGAAAAGCTTTACATGCAGACACGTGACTGTGAAAGCACAGTTAGTCTGTCCAGTACCATAATTTTTATGTGGCGCATGCTACTCGAGAAGCTGCCCATAGAATTGATGGGATATGCAAAGGGGATCCTAACAGATGGCGCGATGCAAGATTTGAAGCCGTCAGATCAATACAGAAGCGGGTCCACGAGAGGTGTTCCGAGACCCTTTTTGAATGTTAAAAGGGTTTCAGCAGTTCTGAGGGAGAGGGGGAACGAACTCATTCCACCACATCGGAGCCAAAACCCGAAACATACACACTTTTGATTTTTGGATCTTGGACTACTTACAGCATTCTGGAGAAAATTACCAGGACTTCTAAGTGTTGGCAACTAGAGCTCAGGCTTCAAATTATTTGGCACAAGTTTTTGAGCAGCTAATCAAAAGGAGGAGAAACATTCTTGACAAGTTCCGAGAGGCAAATGTACAGGAAGGCAGCATTATCAGATCGTGTTTTCAACAACAACAAAAAAAAGAAAGCGGATGAATCGCGCTCTTGAATTATTCTCTTAATTTCCTCCGTTCGAAAATGCCCCGAGGCAAAGGTATTGCTAACTACGTGAGAACAGGCTCCGCTGATCATTTCTCAGGTTGGGCCGTGTGTGCTTTCACGAAGGTTCGTCTCTCCGGCGAGTCGGGCTGGACTTTGCTTTAATCGGGAAGCACTTCTCAAGGTTAGCGCAGCGCGGCCCCTACGCTTTCCCACCCCCCGCCCCACCGCTGCAACACCTGCTCAGGGAGCCGCTCTTGAATGTAAGCCAGATATCTGTTCCCGAAAGAAGGGCCAAAAGTCACTGGTGCCTGAGCCTCGACGGTGACGGCGCCCGCCTCAGATAAAGCGGCGGCTGAGAGAGGCCGATTAAAAGATGGTCGAGCAGCATAAGCTGGAAACAGAATCCCATCTCAGCCAGAGCCAGATAAGAAAATGTGAAATCGCTGAAATGAGTGAATGAATCCGGGGGTGGGGGGCATAGGAACGGGATGTCATCGAGAAGGAAGGCATTTTTTCCGCTGCTCTGTTTGTAAACCGAGAGCCACGGCCGCCGATTTCTCAAGGTGCCCAGGAGCGCTTTTCTTCCGACTCTTTCCGAACGGCTGCAGACCTCCATTCGGCCAGCCGGTAGCGTGGGTCTGCCGAAGGTTCGTCGGGTGTGCTACGATTCAAGAAAAACACTCACGAAGCGGCAGGTAAAACTGCGCGGGAACAAGATGCTCGGACTGTAGCCAGATGCGAGCACCTAGTCCGCTTACTTAGGTCAACAAGTCAATAGCCAGACTGAGAGTAGAGCTTCTGTGGTAAAGAAATTACGTGAGAAAGCAAAATGTGTTTAACATAGAGTACATTCCCCTTGCGTTCATGATCTGGTGACTTTTAAACACCCGTAGCCTGTAAGTGCGTGAGTGAATGAGTGTGTGTGACTGTCCCGCCCAGGGTGTACCCTACCCCTCGGCCTTTGCTTCCAGAATAAAGCGTGGATCACTACGAGCCTGCATTGAGTAAGTCATTAGTGGTAGAGGGAAAAACAATGCATAAAAACGTAAAATTCTGCTTCTAAAAGTCACTCCTCAAGTAGATCTTTTATTTTTTTGTTGCGCTCACTCACCTCGGACCCTTTTCGAGGCCCGTTCAGCGTTTGAGACCAGGACTTGCGTGTCTGAGCAAGTCTCGAAGGGGAAGAGCAGCTGGAGTAAGACTGCGGAGCCGACAAGGTGCAAAGGAACAGAGGTCACCCGTGTCAAGCGACCCCGAAAAGAACCCGGTACGAAGGCATGCGCTCGTCCTTCGTCGGGGAAGGACTGAGAGCGAACACTGGCGCAACCCTCGTCAATCATCCTTGAACCGATTCCGCTCGCAACGTTAAGCCGAAGGGCGACGGGAAGGGTCACGCAAACCCGGACGAAAGCCTCCCGAGTCAAAGGCCACTTGCGTTCACAACCGCACAGGTTCACAGTTCAATGTTCTCTTAACATTACAAGCTCGGCGCTTCTTCGTTATGCAAATATATTTGCATATTCATTCACTCGCCAGACACTTTTCGGCAAAGCAATTTACAACGTTATGCTACTTAGTTATTTACCCATTTATGCAGCAGGGTACTTTTACTGGAGCAACTGAGGGTAAGCACCTTGCTCAAGGGTACTGCAGCTGGAGGCTGGGTTTGTACCTGGGTGCTTTGGGTGGAAGAAAGCAGCTTTAATCACGACGCCACCTACTGCCCCTATATACAATGAGCCGCTGACAATGGGTCACCCCATTAGAGTCTGAACTCCCAACTCCACACCTAATTAACACTGCTGTAGGGACTTTTGCAAGGAAGGTGCAACAATTTCCTAAAAACCTTGAGGAGAAAAATATCACTTTTGCAAAGGGAGCACATCTGCCTCCAAGGCGTCGCGGACAGCGTCCGTCACGCTTGAGTCCAGATGATAAAAAGCCAGCAGTCCTGTAATTAAGCGCTGCGGAAACAGGGAGGACAGGGATATTGGCAAGGGTGCGAGGCCCCAAGGCGAAAGGCTTTGTGGAGCCAGCCCCCTCCTTAAGGTGGGACAGACTAGAGCGAGCAACCCTACCCCCCGCCCCACCACCACCTTCACATTCAGCACCCTGAGGAACCCTCTTAGGGAGACAGGGTGAGAAGACAGAGGCCCCAGGTGCCACGTGGTGAGGCGTGAGAGGGACAGTAACGGAGGGAGGTGCCGGATGGGAAGGGAAGCGAGGAAACAAGGGTAGAGATAGAGATGGGGGAAAGAAAAGGAGGAGGAGACCATGAGAGACATTTACATTTATTACTGATGCTTTCCTCCAAAGCGACTTATAATGTTAAGGATACAATTATTGGCTCATTTATACAGGGGGGTAATTTTATTGGAGCAATTTTAGTGTAAGGACCTTATTCAAAGGTACTAGAGCTGGTAGGAATCGAAAATGCGACCTTTGGGTCCAAAGGCGGCGACTCTAAGCGCTACGCTACCGACAGAGGAACGGCGAGAGACAGGAAGAAGGGAAGGAGACGGCGGGGGACGGACCGAGATAGGAAAATGAGAAAGAAAGAAAGAAAGACAGGCGGGCAGGCAGACAACGCAAGCGAGCAGAAATGGAAGGCAGATAGCAGGCAGAGAGGAGGGAGAGACCAGCAGGAGACCAGGCCGGAGAGGAGGACGCAGGGAGACCATGAGCACAGAGCGTGGAAACCTATCGCCTGCACAGAGACACTCATTGACCCTCAAGACCACATTAACAACAGACTTGCCCTTGTTCTTACATTCACTGTCTTCACAGAGTCATTTCTGCTGTTGGCAGGTGGCACGGTATCGGAGCCTCGCCTCGCAACAGGAGACGACATGGGTTTGAATCCCCCTCCCGCTGTAGTAGCATTGATTAAGGCACTTACCCGGAATTGCTCCAATAAAAACTACCCAGCTGTATGCGTGGATAAATCATTTTAAGTGGCCTATTATAAAAACCCAGCTTTGTGAGCTGCTTCAGAGAAATTTCTCAAATAAATAATAATGTTGGTATTATCACTATTGTTAGTTTTATGTTTATATATATATAATTTACCCATATGCAATCAACGCACAGCTTCGGAAGCAAATGGAAAAAATTGTGTCTGACCAATAAAGCCGTATGAAAGGGAGAGCGTGTGCGACAGGCCGCTGACTGAAAAGATTTCTACCCCAGGGTCACGACGTGACCATTTAAAGTTCGTTTCGGTGAAGAGCTTGGGGGACGACGGGGAGAGACAGAAACACGGGGTTAAAAAGCTGACATTACGCACAGCTGGCTTAACCATCACTTCATCTCCACAGCTGGTCCGAGTGGAGAAAAAGCACAAATTCCAGCGTGAGGATGGATTGTGGCTGTCAGTTATAAGGGCCCTCTTGAACCCAGGCTATCAGGTCACCGCTAATCACACACCGTCCTGCCAGCAGCAATCTTGTTTCACTGCAGACGGGTTCACGCAGAGCTCCTCGCGATGGCATTTGCCGTCTTACCGCTGGCATTAAAACGAGAACCTCAAATATCACATCCACAGTACATCCCGGCCCGACAGGAGGACATGTGACATCAAGAGCCGGAAATTTCGGCGCTCCTCATTTACATAAGCGCCACGGCGGGAATGCTAATGCGTGAAAGACACGTTTAATGGTTAATGGACTTGTACACAATGTGTTTGAGCTGGAATGCATGGATTCCTGGAGAGAGCTGGAAGTAACTTGCTTACACACTCTTTCTCTCTCTCACACACACACACACTCTCACCCTCCCCAAGGTTCTCTGCATTTCTCCACACTGGTGCTTGACGATGACCTCAAAGCGAGGCCCTTTGCCAGTGACGCAGTTCACCCAGTTCTCGGTTGGGCGCTTCGGTTTCTGAGAGCCCAGGGGTGCTCATGAGATGATGTGTCCTCCTGTTCTACAGGCCACGGCTCTACCGCCTAACGCTACCGAGTCTTCAGTCATCCACTGGTCTGCACCAGCTCCTTCGAAGAGTCACACAGCTTTCCCAGCAGCATCATAAAGCCATGCTCGCAGCAAAAAAATACTGCACTGAGCTCTTCTTTTACACTGAAAAAAGTAATAATTTGAGCTTCAGCCTTTGGCACCTACGCCGATAACCCTGAAAATCCAACACTTGCCTACCAACAGTACCTACGTATGCAATAATTTTGCGGCATTTCCAAATATGTTGCGAGATTTGCATTAACGCCATTCGGTCATCTTGTCACCAATCTTGGCCTCAGTCATTATTGAAGTTTTTTTTAAGACGACATTTGTAGAGAGAAGTATGAGACCAAATCCCTGCCCACACCCACCACAATCACATGCAAGGTGTATAAAGGAGCACTAAACTTCACGATCCCACAAACGCTGTTCTCATCACCCCACCTCGACTGAACCTCCACCTCACTGAGACTCTTTCCAAAAGCGTTCCAACCAAGAGGGGCTCAGAAGCCTCGCTCAGCCCCTCCAGCCAAATCTAAGTCAAGAAGGAAAGCACAGCGAGCGTTCATTCAAGCCCGCAGTCACGATCCAACATTTCTAACTACTGAATGAATGAAATGACCTTCAGAGAACTTGTCCTTGGTACATACGAAGAAACTTGGAAACTTTCAAACTTCCTCTAAAGTGACAGATTTCTTCATCCCACATCCTGGTTCAAGCCAATGTCACGTTGAATAAATTCATTACTGGTCTCCAGCAGATGTATCCTCCTCACTATTATGAGAACCCATAGCCCAGTCCACATCTCCGAAGCCCAAACTGTTCCAAAAGCAATAAATGTACCGATTAGGACGGATTCAATGTTGTCAGTATTTAGTAAGCAGAAGGAGTAGAAGACGGTACAGGATGCGGTACAGGAATGCTGTAAACTACTGCAGTCTTACAGTTACAGGCCCATAGAAGTTGCTACCATTCCACCAAAGTCCTAAATACCAGCTCAGGGACTCAAAAACACAAACAAACCATTCGCATGCACTGTTTTTCTTCTCCTCCGCTTTCCACGGAGAGGCCCGGGAGACGAAACCAGAACTAAACGGTGCGTCATCCAAGCGGAACACGACAGCGCTCGCGAAATATGAGAAACGTCAACTGCGAAGCGTTTAGACGACTTTGACGTTAAATTTGTTGTTGGACGCTATTTATCCGTGGGTGGGGCTCCCACGTTTGGAGCGCGGTCGGTGGGCGCCTACCCAGTCTGAGCAGGTACTCGAAACGGTCGTCATTGGTCCATCGCAACACGGTTGACGCTAACCCCTCCGGTTGGGTGTGGAGCGATGCCTTTTGCCAAAGTCGGCCCGCTGCCGTCCCCGGACACGTCCGTCTCCTGGAGAAACTTGACGGCACACAGCGGCGCAGCTCTGGATTCCAGGAAGGCAACCGCAAGTTCACCCTTGTGTCAAGCGCCTTCACCTTGACTCTGGTGCTCGACCGGGCCGTGGAAAAGCGGCAATTAACGGAACAAAAGCGGGTTAAACGCTAAGCTTTCCATCGTTCTTCGAATAAAGGCTTCGGCTCAAGGAAACAAGGAGGAGAACAGGAGCTTCTGAGAGCTGGTCAGTCAAAGGCGTAGGTGCCGACAAGGAAGATTAATGTCTCCGCGCCGCACAGTTCATCATCGCCGAAGCTTGTCTCAAGTGCCGGGCCAGGAGAAAATACTTTGGAGTGTGTGAACAACACCGGAGGCTCAAAGTCACCCTCCAATGGAGGAGGACTCATTTTGGGCCGAGTCATATAGGACGGGGGTGGTGATGGAGGCCAGTACAAGGAGAAATTCTTATTTTGCTTGTCTCCCACACACACACACACACACACACACACACACACACACACACACACACACACACACACACACACAGAGAGACAGACACACCTTGAACCACTCTATGGTGTGTCCATCTCTGCACTATTGCTGGGAAGGCTATGTTAACCCCTTGGGCCATGGGCTACGAACACAAGACTGCGCGCGCACACACACGTTAAGAGATGAGGGTGTCTGCCAGCTGTTGCCATGAGCCACCGCCACACCTACAGCTGGATGGTGTTTCTGCAAGGCCGGCGTTCAACGGGGGGGGTGGTGGTTAACGCTCTGTTGTTTTTTCATATCTGTTGTCGTGCCCCGGAGAGCCGGACCTCCACCACGGTTTATTGTACTTCTCCCGATCCCTCGTCTCTGATGGCAACCCCACCCCCCACGCCCCGCCACTTGCCCCTAAGCCTGTTTTCGTTCTTAATAAGCACCAGAATTCTGCGTATAAGACACCCCCACCCCCCCCATCTGCCCACCTGCCCTTCCGAAACTGCTGATGGAAAGCTGGTTCCGGCACATTAAGCTCAAAAGATCTATATTTACTTTAGCCGTCCACAGGCTTCATGTTTCATAAAGGCATTTCATGATATTTCAATAATTGCTAATTAAAGCGGAGGCTAATTAGCGCAAGGGCAAAGCTGATGGGTAAAGCCAGAGAGACCAGCACGCCGCGCATTAATTTGGCAGTCAAACACGAACGGGTGGGTTTGCGTCTCGATGACGAACTACGGGCTGCGGACGGATCGTTACGTTAAAAGCGCGGCACAACCGGCCTGTTGCTTCCGGAACTTTCCGACAAGGAGTCGCCGCGATGCTCGTTTCCGTCACTTAACGGCGACCTGCGCACATACATTCTGGACCTGACAGCCGGTAACCATGCGGCAAACCGCAAGCGGAAACATTGAGAATAAAAGAACGGCGGCTACACTTCTCTCCGGCAAGTCCCGGAGCGCTCCGCCAAAACAAAAACATTAAGCGGGAGAAATAAAACGGGTTTCTCCATTACGTGCTCTACAAACACGTAAACAACTTCCACGTATAACAGAAATTTCTCACGGCGCAGAAACGTTTAACACGATTAAACATGACAGGGGAAGCCAGAGCTGATCTGCGGTTCTGCAGCCAAACGCGTTTTGTCACTCATTTTTATGCATGCTGTCGGGACATGAAGTCAGACAGAGAGAAAGGAAAAAAAAAAAAAAAAAAAATTACTAATTTCTAAAGACGTGGTCTCGCTGGTGAACTATTTTTTGCTCCTGCACCTGGTCGGCCGCGCTGACCGAACCGTGACGGATATTGCGTAAGTCGCACGACAGGCCTGATCTCACGCAGCACCGATGCGTGGGCGTCCCGACACCCACCGCCTGTACCCGTTCCGCCCCTTCTAGTGATCCGGACCTCATGTCCCTACGTCCTTTAAGCGCCGGTGGCCCGATTTGATCGAATCTCTTTGGACGCTTCCCGGAGCGGAGGGCGGCTCCGAATCACGAGGCGCCGTTCGATTCTGACATTGGACGCGGCAGCCGAACGGACCGGAGAGGCAGGGATCCCGGAGGAGCACGCTGAAATTCCCTCGGGGGGGGACTCCGTGACACTCCGCCCACCCCCCCTCACGGGGATCCATGTTTGGAGGAACGGAGAGGAGTTCGCCGGGACCCCCTTCCCCCAACCTGCAGCCCCCCAGCCCCCCGTTTTTGGTCAGAAACGGGCCTGCGGTCAGACCCGAGCTCATTTTTTACGTGCCGCTGTTCTTCTCCGCGGGACAAGCTGGAACTCTCTGTTCTGCTTCCAGATGTTTTCTGGTTGTCTGGAGGAGGACTGGAACTGGGGTGCACTCCTCTTTGTGTGTGTGTGTGTGTGTGTGTGTGTTGGGGAGTGGTCCCATTACACAACTCGGTCTTTCGCTCCCTCTCTCTCCAGGTCTTGGAGCAAGAAGGATGTGGTTCAGCACGCGGCGCCGCGGCTCTCCGGCGGGAAGGAGAATCACAGACAAGAAAAGCGGGGATGGAAGCGACGGCAACTGGCGACTTGGAGGCGCTCCGCACAAGTTAGCTCACGCAGAGAGGAAAAAAAGAGGGCGGCAGCGGAACCCATCCGCGGCACAGCCGGTCCATTGTGCCACATTACCGATTCACCTCCGAGCACAGCGCTCTCCCCCTGCGGTCGTAAATCAAGCTCCTAAATCGCTGGGTTCTCCTGCAGCGTAGCTGCGATACGAGTGTTGGAGGAGGCTCCGCTGCACGGGTAATCGCTGTCCTCCCGAGCAGGTGAGCAGCCAGAGAGAGGGCAGGTCGCTGCCTCGGATCGCCGAGAGCAGCGCCAGATTTCACACGGGAACTTTCCGGAAGCTGCCGTCCATCAGCCGCACGCGCTTCTCTGCTTTGCGGGCGTCGACGTGCCATCCCATCAAGTATTTCAGCTCCGGTTCTCCCTCCCCAAACGCTCCCATCACGCACCAGCGACTCAGCCTAAAATGTGTCATTTACACAACATTAAATAAATAAATAAAATAAATTGCAGGGGGAACGAGAAAAAGCGAAAAACCGCAACAAATCACTTTCGATCTGACTCGTTTTGCGGCTTCTCGTCCGTTGCGCTTTGCGGCAAATGGTTTCTTCAGGTGATGGAACGTGCGACAGAGCCGCCCGGATGCGTTCTGTCACGGTAAGAAATGGGCCGGGCCGCCGCGCGGCCGAGTCTTTGTCCAAAAGCTCTCCAACAAAGAGCGGCGCTCCATCGATTAATCCCAAACCTTGGCTTCCGGGGGACCCATTTATTGCAGGGATGACTGATGGCACATCTTTAATTACCACAGTAAAGGGTGTAATTGCTCATTCTGCGCTCTGCCCGAGATTAAAAGAAGTCATGGTGACCGGTGATGATAAAGCGTAAGAGGAGAAGATCGTCCGCAACGTTGCCTGGTAAAGCGCGAGACGAGAGTTTGCAGCCGATGAGACGCCGAGTTAGAGCCACGAAGGTCAGCAGCGTCGCCGCCCATCCCTCTTTTCTTGTCCTGCCGTTTTCTTCTCCAGCGCGCGCAGGCCTCGCAGTAACCAGCGCAGCCAGATCCGCTCTGCCGGCCTTCCCCGACTTTTGCGGAAGGAGGGTGACCCTCCGTAACGGCACAGTTTCCATACCGTAGTACTGATCCAGGCATGACGACTTGCATCCAGCAACGTTTGCACCCAACAATGGATGAGGACACCGACACGGAGAGTTCTTTAAACGCCACGGGCTGCTGTTGGAGAGCCTGGTCTGATCGGACCAAAATGAAACAGAACCTCCTGGAGGGAGTGCAAGTAACAAACGTACTGCCCTGGGCCGGGCTCTGAAAGACCCACCCGCTCCGCGCTCTCACCTGTGGCATCTCCACCCGGCCTGGGGTCGCCCGTGGGCTGGGATCGTTACGGCCGTACGCGTCCCTCCGTGCTCCGCCACCGCAGCCCACTATTTCCGTTAACGAAGTCATTCGTTCATCGTTATCGGCGATCATTTGTTCAATCCTGGGTTGAGGTGGTCAGGAGCCCATCCCAGAAGTACAGGGTGTGACGCAGGGTACACCCTGGACGGGAGGACAGTCCGTCAGAGAGCAATCCCCACACGCTGCGGGCAGTTTATAGCCACCGGGCCATCTGTAACGTGTTCGTAATGTGGGAGGAAACCAGAGTACCCAGCTGAAACCCTTCGCAACACAGGGATGATATGCAAACTCCACAGAGACCGGATCAAATTGAACCCGCAGCCTACGAGGCGCGAGGCACCCGCTGCGCCACTATGCCGCGCTTCTCCATTTCCAGTCTTTATCATTTAACGTAAATGTAGCAGAGACGACGGGGAACAGAGGTCAGTGGTCAAAGAAAACGGAGTAAAATACATATTTACCGAATCACTGACTAGCGGAAGATCGCGTTCTAGGAGGGAAGTCTCGTGGATAGTTATTTTTCGGAGAATGTGCAAATACAGAGGTGTTCGGCGACACCGAAGATGACGCGCGCGTCGCCACCGGTTCGCTCCGGTATTCATTAGAAAACTCCTCGTGTCGCGGACCATTTCCCTCCCAAGGTTGCGGAGATACCAGAAATAGCTTATCTCTCCAGGAGGGATGCGGCGCACTTGAGCTCGGCGCCTAGCGGGGCATTTAGGCAGCAGTGTGCCGGCGGAGCTCCTCACCGAGCTCTCGAGATCTTTATCGGCGCTTCAGCTGCAGGAAGCTCACGCAATCGGTCTTCCAGAAGAGCCACGGTCTGAACGACAGCGATACACTGCACCACAAGTGTGTGTGTGTGTGTGTGTGTGTTTGGTCAGCTGGATGTCGGCAAGGGAGCCGGGTATCGATTTCCAGCACGTTTCCAAAACAGGGTTACGAGATATGGAGAAGCGGAGGGGGGGCACGGGACCGACGGGGAGCGCCGACCATCTGCTCGTTCCGCCGCGCTCCACTTCCGCTGGCGCTCGGCGAACCGTTAGAAAGCGCCGGACGAGGGACCGCAGATGGGCGCTCTTTAGAAGCCGCACGTTCACCACACGCGTGGCTCCGGTTTTATTAATTAGCGCTCGAACGGCAGGCGCTTACGGTTGAAGCGATGACACCTCCCGAGAGCGCGGAGTCACGAATCCCGTGGCGCCGCGGGATGCGGCCAAGCCTGGTTGGGCCACGAGAGGGTGAGGATGGCGAGAGGGAGGAAAGAAGCTCGCACCCGTGCGGAGAGGGGGGAGGAGAGGAACGAGCGCGTAGACTCATCGACGTGCGTGTCCGCCTGAGCAGCTAGGGGGTTGTCCTGTCAACTCCGTCACATGGGCTCTCTGTGCACAGGACACACACACACACACACACACACACACACACACACACACACACACACACACACACAGGGGCTGCTGAGTCACCTGCTCCGAATGCACACGGACTGCTGACGTTGCAGAACATGAAAAAAATTCTTATCGGGCTGCTTCTGCAGTGCGCTCACACACACACGCCATTTATTCAGTGCCGAGTCAGACAATGACAGACAGCTGCAAGGGTAAAATCCTCACAAATGGGAGCTAAACGCCTGAAGGAGTCCCACCATCTGTGGCCGAACACTGCTGCACGGGTCTTTCGTCCAGCAGGGGGCGCGGTGGTTAGAGTGACTGCCTTGCAATTAACGGGCTTGAATCACACCTCCAGGGGTGCGGTGGCACAGCAGGTTTGGCCTGTCCTGCTCTCCGGTGGGTCCGGGGTTCGAGTCCCGCTTGGGGTGCCTTGCGATGGACTGGCGTCCCGTCCTGGGTGCGTCCCCTCCCCCTCCGGCCTCGCGCCCTGTGCTGCCGGGTTCGGCTCCGGTTCGCCGTGACCCCTCTTGGGACAAGCGGTTTCAGTCAACGTGTGTGTAAGAATCACACCTCCTGCTGTAGTAGCCTAGAGCAAAATACCGCAGCTGCATAGCTAGGTAAATCACTGCAAGTTACACTGGAAAGGCTGTCACTTTAAAAGGTAGATAAAGAGGTAGAGAGCCAACATTCTAGTTTATCTGCAGCGATGATCCGAAACCCACTCGGCGCGTACCGACTACTCGCATCGTTGGGCGGGCGTGACCCGGATCCGCTCGCCGCCAAAGCGCCCAATCCGACGATATCTTTCTGGAAACGGCTCGCGTTTGTTCCGCTGCCGAACGCGTCTCCTCGCGTGACGATTTCGGGGCCAGAGTTCGCGTCGCCTGATGGGAACGCGCGCTCTCGCTAGAACGCGGAGAAAGCGCGTCGTTCCAGTTTATGAGACAGAATTATATGACGTGAAAATAAATTGCACATAATTATTTCGTACAGCTAAATTATGCGGGACATAAAACGCGTTTATTCCCCCCCGTTCGCTTTAATGGGGTTCGCTTTGTTTCTCATCTCGGCAGCTGAGCCGTGCGACTCGGGGAGTGTTAGTAATGGGCTTAGTCAAACCCGTTGCCGTCATCTGACCCCAGGGGGTCAGCCAGCCACACACAGTCTAAACACCCAGATTAAATTTCTCACCAGGAGGTACCGTTTAACACCCCCCCCCCCGATAACCCAAACTCAATCGTCTCATATCAGCATCGCTTACCGACCTGCAGGACGGGTCACGCTTTCCTTGTCCTTTTCCCCATTTTATCCCAAATGAAATTCATCTAAAAATTCACTCGGAATCTCATGGCGCACAGAACATCCTTTTCTTTATTAAAACCGAGAACGCAGATCTTTTATATCCTACCCCAGTGATTTCGCCAAAGCCGGTCAATATTCCTTTAGTGCGTACGACTGCTTTATAATATTGCCTTTGTGCAGGAGGAGCCTTTCAGGGTTCACTGATCCATCCATCCATCCATCCGTCATCAATAGCCTGCCAATGGCGATTTGTGGTGGTCCAGACCCTATTGCGGAGGCATAGGGTGTGAAGCAGAGAACACAAAATACCAGTCCATCGCTAGGCAGTCTCACACATTCTGTGACACACACACACGCACACACACTGAGGGTAATTTAGAATCCCCACTTCACCTGGGATTCATGTATTTGGACTGCGGGAGGAAACCAGAGCACCTAGAGGAAACGAGTGGAAACTCCACGGATACTGAGCCGGAACGAAGATCTCCTCCAATCTCACATCCGAGGAAAAAGAAAACCAGGGCCGGGATCCCGCGATGACGTTAGCAGTTAAAAAAAGAAAAAAGAAAAAAAAGACAGCGGACCATGTGGAAGCGGCGCGCAGCAAAGTGTGTGAGCAGCTAAGGAGCGTGATGTGTGAACGAGCTGTGAAACGGCGCCGCTCTCTCACTCACAGCCCGAACAAAAGCTGAAAAGCGCGGGAGGACCGGTCCCGCTGCGGCCCCACGGCTTCCAGAACCAGCCGGTCGGAGGAAGGTGCCAAGAGACGCCCATCGCACCAGGACCGCAGAGACCCGGGAGGAACCGTCGGAGAACCCGGCCCGTGGGCGGAGCCGCTCTCGCGCCCGGCTTCCCCTTTTTGCCTCGCCCTCGGCACAAAGGCTCGTTTCTCGCCGAACCAGACAGGCGCAGCTCCTGCATCTCCTCGGAACAGGCGTCCTTCGCCCGGCTTCGCGGAACGTTCCCCTCGACCATACGGCGCGCGCACACGCACTCTCCCCGGAAGAGGAGCGCATCTGAATTTCAAGTCGCTTCCTCCCGCTCGGCTGACCTTGGGCCCCCCGTGAAGGGGTCCGTTTGCATTCGGCCGCTGGGATTTTCGTTCCTCCGCATTCTGCCCTTTGCTCCTGTGACACGGAAACTTATCAAATGTACACCACACAACAGCCACCTTCTGAAAAGAAAGGCGCACACTGGGTTCAAGAAAGGCCCCGCCCACGACAGCGCACGGCCCCGCCCACGACAACGCACGGCCCCTCGACACACGGACCGCTTCAGGAACCCCGACAAGAGGAACAATTTTGAAAACACCGAATTTGTACTTTGTTCCGCTCAGAAGCGCTTTTCGGAACTGTAGGAAGGAAGTGCCGGCAGCAACGCGAAACGGCGCCGCCGGTGTCGGTCCCCAGGACGAGGGGGAAGAGCACAGGAGGAGGAGAGGGAAAGGAAGAAAGGGGCGCCTCGGGGGTAGACAGTGGTATGGTCTCTCAGACACACACACACACACACACAGGTATTAGAAACATGCACACCTGGAATCACACAGGAATGCAACCCCCCCCCAGCCAGAGGTGAGGAGACCAGGTGGAGAGAAGCCAATTGCGAACAAAGCCACCGGAACATGGTACCGGTCAAAAATTTGAGTACGCCTCCTGCCAACTACAGGCGAGCTACACATACAGGGGAACGGAATTTCGTTTCTCTTAGACCCCCGTGCCAGATGTTAGGTCATTCGCTCTCAGCGCTGGGTTAACTGGTGTGATGAGCTCTTCTGGAGCAGCTCTCACTAATAGGACACATCTACCTACTTACCATTTACTCTTCCCAAGCAGATTACTACGTTAAGCTACTTACAATGATTGTACATTGTAATCGTCACCGGAGTAATTCACGCTAAGTACTTTACTCCAGGGTACTACAGCGGGAGGTGGGATTTGAACCCACAACCTCTGAACCTCAGAGCTTCGGCTCTGACCACCTGACTACCAGCCGCCGCCACGGACGCTGGTGAATTACTCCGTTTTCACTCTTCTGCCCAGCTTTTCCGTACAGGTGCCGCCCAGGCGGAGTCAGACTTTTCACTCACATCCCAGGATTGTCAAGCCCAGCGTTTGCGGTCGAGTTGCGGTCGAGCGGAAGGGCGTCCAGCTGTGAGGGGAGGACTAGTACAAGCGGTCCGGTTCTGCAGAGGAGAACAATAAGCTGTGGTTCGCATTTTTAAAAGGCTGCAGAGACCCCTCACCCCACCCCACCCCCACTTGCAGAAACAGAGGGCATCTCTTCCGCTGTCCATGTTGCGGTTTCATCGCGGCAGAGTGGAGCATCACACCAGCGCTCTGAGCACAGCGCCTCCTGACAGCTGTCCTTGGCCCACGGCGTCTCGTCCCCGCACTCCTCATTATTGAAGCGTCGCCACACGTCGCTTTCCTGCCAGAAGGACGTCAGCAGCTCACAGTGCCACACACAAACACACACACACACACACACACACACCTCACCTACATGTACAGTTAGAGCCCACCCATGGGCACAACAGCAGGGCCCCTCCTGGGACTTGAACCAACAAGCTGTGCTGGGGCCGGTCGGTATCGCTTCCTCCCTCGCACTTGCGTTTATATTAAATATATCAGCTGGGCTCTCGGAGCCTGAGGGCACGGCGCCGAAACGCACGCCGCCGTCGGACGGAACCTTCCGGCTCTCCCCTGAGCGACGAGCGGCCCATTGACAGAGCCGCAACTCGGATCGAAAGCTGCTCGAGCGGAGCCGGGAAACGCGGCACGGGGTCAACGACCGCTTCTGAACGATGGACTCCCCCTTTAAATGCCAGCGGTGTCCGATCCTTCGTCTGCTCGTGGTTCAGGGTTCTACGCCTCCAAGACGGACGGCCCTCGCACCAGACGCGGCGCCTGCGGGTGGTGAGCAGGTCCAAGGCGTCACCTATCCCTGTCCTTGTACCAAGGTGTCCAGCGTAGGCCGGAATTTTGTCCCCTCCCCCATCAAGTGGCTCCACGGCCCCCCCCCCGGCAGAGCAAGGACCCATACACACGGAAGCAAGACCATGGAAGCGGGAGGTCGCATTACCGCTCACGTGGTGACCTTTAACCTCTCGGCTTTAGCCGAAAGACAACAGCGACGCGCTCGCAGAGCGCTGGGATTCGCCCCCACGCTAACCTGCGAGGGGCAGCGTTTGCGGCGCAAAGCCCTCCAGCTGTGCGCAGCAGGCAAGCGAAGGCAGGCGCCAACACGTCCGTCTTAAACGGGGAAATCGGAGCCATCCTAACAGTGACGGGGTCTCTCTCTCTCTCGCTCGCTCGCTCACATGCGCGCACGCACGCACGCACGCACGCACGCACACGCACTCCGCAGACCCAATTTCTCGATTAAGTTGCATCGCTGGCCGAATTCCTCGTGGCTCTCGGATTCTGTAGCAAACGCTCTGGCGACGCACCACATTCCAGCGAGCTCTCTGCTGGATCATCCTCCCTGTGTGTGTGTGTTGACACAAAGCCATGCGGTCCGAATCGCACAACCCCCCCCCCCCAAACCCCAACCCCACTCTAGCAAACATGACTTGCATGTTTGATGTTTCTGGAAAACGGGTTGAGGCTCATCAGGCCGGGAGGGACACACCGAAGCCAAAGGCTCGCTGGAACAACGATGACCCACCGACCTGACCTGACCCCCACCCAGAAGAGCTCATGCCTCGTGCTTCTTCTGTGAATCACGCCTGGCTGCAAGTATCAAACTCCACGTCGGCCAACTGTTGCACAAGCAGGAGCCCCTGGCGTCGACTCCTCCAGCTGGAGCGATAAGATCATCATCATCATCATCATCTGCTCGATGTCTTTTTGACGACTCCAACTCATACGAGGGAGAACAATCACTCCAGCAACACTGGAAAATTCTCATTCATATTAATATCATGTACCCCACGTGGCCTTTGGGAGCCACACCCCCAGGATACACACTTGTCGAAGCGCACATCCCTCTCTCTGCCGCGTCCATATGAGGAAATGCAGATTTCAGCGCCTCATTTGCATACATTAACGTACAACTGTCGGGAAGCAATAAATCTCGGGTCACTCGGGATGCTTTGGACTTTGACACTCGGCCTCCGGGGAAGAACGAGCGAACCGGCCCGAGAAACTGCAGGCCACACGCGAGCACGCAGCGGCGGAGCCCACGCGCCGTTTCCCCGAAGCTGAAGAAAGCGCGTACGTCCCTGGCGTGCAAGAACCCGTTTGTTGAATAAAGAGGATGCGTTTGTCAGTCTGAAAGGGGAGGGCTGATGAGCAGACGCGGTGTAGCTCCTACTGCCCTTAAGTTATGTCGAAAGGCTGAGCACCGTCATTCAAATGCTCTACAGCGCCCCTGCTGGCTGGGGCAGGAACTCAACGAGGAGCCACTTAATATTAAGCCTCCCCCGAAGTTGCATTTGAACTCTTGCGGTCTGACCGAGAAAAGAGTCGGAATAACCTCAAAATAAGATTCCCCTGGGGGGAAAAATAAAATAATTTACCTGTGACATCTGTGGTCTGAAGTTGATCTCCTTGAGGTCCACAGACCCCGGTGAGAGGTTGTGCAGCATCTGACAGAGGAGCACTCCATCCCGGAGAGCCTGGGCCAGGTCGAACACGGCTGCGGACGGCCACACGACCCGGTGGTTGGGAGGAAGCACCTTGCAGTCTATGAGCCATCGTCCACACTGTCTCCACTCCTCCATGGCGGAGGCGGCGATGGGCCGGGGTGGTGCCCGCTCCTGTCCTCTTGGGCCAAGAGGCAGAACCTGCGACGCTTCTCAAAATGCACCCGGCAGATCACTCCTTCTTCTGATGGACCAGATCACACCACTGTCCAGTCTTCTTCCACTTCACCCTCCTTCTGCCTGCCTGCCTAGGTTTGGTAGGCTTTCTTTGACTTTGCAAAACCACAACAGCTTTCTGACAATTTTTTATTTATTTTTTTTAAATAAAAGCCTCAAAAACAATTTTCTCTCTTATTATGGATGTCAGTTCATTCACTGATTTCCACAAAAACGGAGGACTTTCTTTTCTTCATCCTTTGGCGAGATGTTCAACCAAAATTACATGCTCATGCCTTTTTTTGAACCACAAAAGCGGTTTAAACTCTCGGGAGGGAAGGCACAGATATATTTTCTCTATTAAAGCAGCGTTTTCTTACCGAAGATCCCTTCCCTTCCCTTCCCTTCCCTTCCTTTGTGCAGAGCGAGAGAACTTCGGCATCCACGCAGAGATTTAGGGCTTCCGAAGGCGCTCTCCTTAGACGCAGAAGAAGAAGTAGAAGAAACGCGCTGCTGCTGGTGCTTCCCGACCGGCCCTGGAGCGCTCAGCACAACTCAAGCGCTCCGTTTCCTCGAGAAGTTCCTGTTCTGGTATCGACTGACTGCTTCTCCTCGGTGTCACACAGATGATCACAGCTCTAACGTGCGCTGCCCCACTGATGGAGAGCCGCTCCTGGACCTACTGGTGAAGTCGAGCCGCTTCTTCACGAACATCTCGTCCTACACTAGACACGGTCCTGGATGGAGACGCGCCTCTCGGGTCAATGTTCTCGTCCCACGTTGTCTTCTCCACTTCGGAACATCTCACTGAGCTCCTCCTCCTCCGGGTTTCTCCAATATCAGTCGCGCGCGGGCGCTCTCTCGCTCTCCTTCTCTCTCTCCTTCTGCTTTGCTCGCCGGAACTGGAGATTTATTACAGTAAATTATTATTTTGCACGTTCTCCGAACTCCACTCGCAACCTCCTCCGCTGGCTTGGGGGAAAGCCGAGCGGCCGCTCTGGCGCGCGTTCGCAGCGGCGCCGGGGGCGGGGCCTGGGGGCGGGGCCCGGATGGGCGGTGCGGTGCGGGGGCGTGGCCTGGAGAGCGGGGCGGGGCGAGTTCACGCCCGAGAAGAAAGTTGAGCGGAGCCGGGGACACGTTTTACGAGCAGAGCGGTGTGTTACAGATCGGTGTGGCATCGACAGAGTGTAGGAAAGAAATAATTCATTTGAAAAGGAGGACTTTAATCTTAAAGAGGTTTAACTTTATACACACCGTTTCGGAATAAACAAACAGTAAATGAATGAATGAATGAATGAATGAATCAATCAATTAATGACAATACCAGGATTCCACCCCGGGCCGTAGTAATCATAAAAACGGAACTATATTTGCAAGTATTAAGTTCTTTTTTTTTCTTTTTTTTTTTTTTTTTACTGAACTGTGGGTACTGTTTGTGTTTCGGGAATGAAATGCAAAGGATTGTTTTGGTGGCGTTAATTAAAATACCAGTGTAACACTGAGTGGATTTATTAATATAGTCGGATCCAAAGGTTGCCTTGACCACAGAAGTACTTTGAGTAGGATTCCAGAGAAGCACAAGTGAAAGAATCCATGTCCAGCCCACAAATCACAGCAGTCCACTAGTGGAGCTGGTGCGGCTGCTCACCCTGACACGGCAGGACGCTCCAGCAGAAGGATGATCTTTGGAGGCCGCTATGACACGTTATTATTTTGATGGCTCGGACCATCCATCATCCCCCACCCCGAGAAGCTCCGTCCGTGCCGAGGGTTCAAACTGAGCCGCAGGGAGAGAATCGGCTCATACAGAGCGGCCCAGGGCCGCACCCAGGAACCTGGCTTGAGAACACGACGGGCTGAAACGCAAAACCCGGTCATTTGGTGCCCAGCAAAACCCCATTTTCCAAAACAAGGGGCAGTGCCGGGAATGAAGGCACTGTCATTCAGCGCTGCTCCTCAGAACATGCGCTGACCAGGAAGCGCGATGGATGAAATTTAGAAATAAGACTATTTCAGGCTTCCGTGCCGGGGCCAACGTGCCAAGGCGCAGTTGCGATGGCATTATGATTTAAACCTCTACGCTTCGACCCTTTGTGTCTTCACGCGAGCTTCTCGGCCACAGCAAGCACCAGTACAAAACTGCCTGAACCTCTTCACCGCTCCTCTGAATCCTCAATGCAAATTAAGTTGAGAATAAGTCCCCCCCCATATCTTATGAATGCATGACAGTTTAAACAGCTGCCATGTGACTTCATTCCTCTGCAGTAGTAGTATTTTTCAGACTGACCCCATTAGCCATCTTCTCCAGGGCCTCTTCGAGGTTCTCCTCATACCTCCTGTACCATTAATACACCCCTCGATAACCAGCGGTAGTAAAACAATGCGGAACACAGGACATACCTGCGCACATTATTCTTTGTACAGGCCGGTGTTCAGGCCTATATTATAACCCAGGCTATCCTGCCACCTAGTGTTGTGTGACTGAAACACAATTCCACTCACACGTAATGCAGCTTTCACACCATGTTGTGATTTCACACTGCCCCGAAAGCACGGAAACATGTTCTGGGGCTTCCAAGCTGGTGCTGGTCATCTCAGGCACCTGCGTAAACAGTCTTTCACTTAACGGGGGGAGGGTCACTGAATCCTTACTGTCATTTATAGTTATTTATCAGATGGGGGGGAGGTACAGTGGAGTAGCAGGTTTGGCCGGGTCCCGCTCTCCAGTGGGTCTGGGGTTCGAGTGCCGCTTGGGGTGCCTTATGATGGACTGGTGTCCCTTCCTGGGTGTGTCCCCTCCCCCTCCAGTCTTGCGCCCTGTGTTGCCGGGTTAGACTCCGCTTCACTGCAACCCCCCTTGGGACAAGTAGTTTCAGAGAATGTGTATATTTATCAGATACTTTTCTCCAAAGCAACTTCCAGTGAACTCTATGCAGTGTTATGAGCCCACACACCGTATTCACCAAGGTAACTTACGCTGCTAGATACACTACCTACAAGGGGTCACTCATCCATACATCAGTAGAACACACTCTCTCTGTGTCACTCACACACTATGGGAGAACCTGAACAGCATGTCTTTGGACTGTGGGAGGAAACCGGAGCACCCGGAGGAAACCCACACAGACACGGGGAGAACATGCAACCTCCACGCAGACGGAGCGGGGGTTAAACCCATATCCTCTCGCACCACCCAGGTGCTCTGAGACAGCAGCGCTACTCGCTGTGCCGCCGTGCCACCTATCAATCAGCTCATCTATCATTAGGACTGTTTTGGAGAGCTGGGTCAGTCGTGTGTGTGTATATTACAGTGCCACTGCATTTACTCATCTTGGTACTTGGTACCGATTCCCAATAGTTTCCTTCACGGGATGAGAAGCTCTCGATAACGGACAGGCATTTCTCGGGAAGTGTTTTCGCAGGCAAAGCTGCATCTATCAGAGGACTAAGAGGAAGAAACGGGACACGAGCGAAACATTCGAAAAGAACAAGCCCCTCAGGCCAACGTGAAAGATACACACAATGTCTGTTATTTATTTACATAAACAAAACAAGTGTGTCGAGCCAGAGCCCCCAGGGTCAGAGGTTACATTGAATATTAACTCTGCCCCCAAGCTATTCATTTCCGTTATATCCATACTGCAAAATACAAGCCTAAAACTACTTACACTGACACCTTTGATTGATCCAGTGACAGACATGTACAGGAAAAAGATGCTATAAAGAGCTCAGAAAAGGTGTAAGAAAGTTACAATAAAGCTGCATGCACATCATACATAAAAAGTAAACCTGTTCTTTTCCCCAATATAAAAGCAACCTCCTCCGTGAACCGCCACCTTATCGTGGTGGAGGGGTTTGAGTGCCTGAATGAGTCCAGGAGCTATGTTGTCTGGGGCTACATGCCCCTGGTAGGGTCTCCCATGGCAGACAGGTCCTGGATGACAGACGAGACAAAGCGCGGTTCAAAAAACCCCTTATGACAAAAAAATCAAGGCGTCCGTTTACCCCGCCCGGTATGGGGTCACCGGGGCCCCACCCTGGAGCCAGGCCTGGGGGGGGGGCTCGCATGCGAGCGCCTGGTGGCCAGGTCTATGCCCACGGGGCCTGGCCGGGCTCAGCCCGAAGCCACAACGTGGAGCCGCTCTTCGGTGGGCTCACCACCTGCCGGAGAAACCATAAGGGGCCGGTGCGTTGTGATTTGGGCGGTGGTCGGGGCCGAGTGCCCGGCCGACCCAAACCTCGGGCGCCAACTCTGGTTTTTGGGACTTGGAATGTCACCTCACTGGCGGGGAAGGAGCCTGAGCTGGTGCGGGAAGTTGAGAGATACCGTCTAGATATAGTCGGGCTCACTTCCACTCACAGCTTGGGTTCTGGAACCACTCTACTCGATCGAGGGTGGACTCTCCACTATTCTGGCGTTGCCCAAGGTGAGAGGCGGCGGGCTGGTGTGGGCTTATTAATAGCCCCCCAGTTCAGCCGCCATGTGTTGGAGTCTACCCCGGTGAATGAGAGGGTCATCTCCCTACGCCTTCGGGTCAGGGAACGGTCTCTCACTGTCGTTTGTGCTTATGCGCCTAGCGGCAGTGTAGAGTACCCGGCCTTTTTAGAGTCCCTGGGGGGCGTGCTGGAAAGCGCTCCCACTGGGGACTCTGTCGTTCTACTGGGGACTTTAACGCCCACGTGGGCGGCGACAGTGATACCTGGAGGGGCGTGATTGGGAGGAACGGCCTCCCTGATCTGAACCCGAGCGGTGAGTTGTTATTGGATTTCTGTGCTAGTCGCGGTTTATCCATAACGAACACCATGTTCATGCATAAGGGTGTCCACCAGTGCACTTGGCACCAGGACACCCTAGGTCGGAGGTCGATGATCGACTTTGTAGTCGTTTCTTCTGACCTTCGGCCATATGTCTTGGACACTCGGGTGAAGAGAGGGGCTGAGCTGTCAACTGATCACCACCTGGTGGTGAGTTGGATTCGATGGCGGGGGAAAAAGCTGGACAGACCTGGCAGGCCCAAACGCATAGTGAGGGTCTGTTGGGAACGTTTGGCGGAGGCCCCTGTCAGAGAGGTCTTCAACTCCCACCTCCGACAGAGCTTCAACCAGGTCCCGAGGGAGGTGGGGGACATTGAGTCCGAATGGACTATGTTCCGCTCCTCCATTGTCGGTGCGGCGGTTCGGAGCTGCGGCCATAAGGTCTCCGGTGCCTGTCGCGGCGGCAATCCCCGAACACGGTGGTGGACACCGGAAGTAAGGGATGCCGTCAAGCTGAAGAAGGAGTTCTATCGGGCCTGGCTGGCTCATGGGACTCCTGAAGCAGCTGACAGGTACCGACGGGCCAAACGGAGCGCGGCTCTGGCAGTCGCCGCGGCAAAAACTCGGGCTTGGGAGGAGTTCGGTGAGGCCATGGAGGAAGACTTTCGGTCGGCCTCAAAGAGATTCTGGCAAACCGTCCGGCGACTCAGAGGGGGGAAGCGGTGTTCCACGAACACTGTTTACAGTGGAAGTGGTGCGCTGCTGACCTCAGCTGAGGATGTTCTCGGGCGGTGGAAGGAGTACTTTGAGGATCTCCTCAATCCCTCCGACACGCCTTCCGTAGAGGAAGCTGAGGCTGGGGACTCGGAGGGGGGACTCGTCCATTACCCTGGCTGAAGTTGCTGAGGTAGTCAAAAAACTCCTCGGTGGCAAGGCTCCGGGGGTGGATGAGATCCGCCCCGAGTTTCTCAAGTCTCTGGATGTTGTGGGGCTGTCTTGGCTGACACGCCTCTGCAGCATCGCGTGGAGTTCGGGAACGGTGCCTCTGGACTGGCAGACCGGGGTGGTGGTCCCTCTTTTTAAGAAGGGGGACCGGAGATTGTGTTCCAACTACAGGGGGATCACACTCCTTAGCCTCCCTGGGAAAGTCTATGCCAGGGTACTGGAGAGGAGAATCCGACCGATAGTCGAACCTCGGATTCAGGAGGAGCAATGCGGTTTTCGCCCTGGCCGTGGAACACTGGACCAGCTCTATACCCTCACTAGGGTGTTGGAGGGTTCATGGGAGTTTGCCCAACCAGTCCATATGTGTTTTGTGGACCTGGAGAAGGCATTCGACCGTGTCCCTCGTGGCATCCTGTGGGGGGTGCTTCGGGATTATGGGGTTCGGGGCTCGTTGCTACGGGCTGTTCGTTCCCTGTATGACAGGAGCAGGAGCTTGGTTCGCATTGCCGGCAGTAAGTCAGACCTGTTCCCGGTGCATGTTGGACTCCGCCAGGGCTGCCCTTTGTCACCGATTCTGTTCATTATTTTTATGGACAGAATTTCTAGGCGCAGTCAGGGAACGGAGGGTGTCTGTTTTGGTGGCCGCGAGATCTCGTCTCTGCTTTTTGCGGACGATGTGGTCCTGTTGGCTTCATCAAGTCAAGACTTGCAGCGTGCACTGGGGAGGTTTGCAGCCGAGTGCGAAGCGACGGGGATGAGAATCAGCACCTCCAAATCCGAGGCCATGGTTCTCAGTCGGAAAAAGGTGGATTGCTCCCTCCGGGTTAGGGGGGAGTTGCTCCCTCAAGTGGAGGAGTTTAAGTATCTTGGGGTCTTGTTCACGAGTGAGGGAAAAATGGAGCGGCAGGTCGACAGACGGATCGGTGCGGCGTCCGCAGTAATGCGGTCATTGTACCGGTCTGTTGTGGTGAAGAGGGAGCTGAGTCGTAAGGCGAAGCTCTCAATTTACCGGTCGATCTACGTTCCTACCCTCACCTATGGTCACGAACTCTGGATCATGACCGAAAGAATGAGATCGCGGATACAAGCGGCAGAAATGAGTTTCCTCCGCAGAGTGGCTGGGCGCACCCTTATGGATAGGGTGAGGAGCTCAGTCACCCGGGAGGAGCTCGGAGTAGAGCCGCTGCTCCTCCGCATCGAGAGGAGCCAGTTGAGGTGGCTCGGGCATCTGTTCCGGATGCCTCCTGGACGCCTCCCTGGGGAGGTGCTCCGGGCTTGTCCCACTGGGAGGAGGCCTCGGGGCAGACCCAGGACACGTTGGAGAGACTATGTCTCCCGGCTGGCCTGGGAACGCCTTGGGGTTCCCCCAGAGGAACTGGAGGAGGTGTGCGGGGAGAGGGAGGTCTGGAGTACTCTGCTCGGACTGCTGCCCCCGCGACCCGGCCCCGGATAAAAGCGGAGGAAGATGGATGGATGGATGGATGAAAAGCAACTATTATAGAATTCCGAACCGGGCCTAAAAATGAACCAGAAGGTGTCGATATATGTGCACGTATTTATCTATCTATCTATATATATATATATATATATCCATATCTATTTTTCAGTCTTTCGACTGTAATGACATCATCTGGACAGGGCTTTTGTTATTTGCATCCGAGAAAATCGCCGAAAGTCCAGAAACGCTGGGATATTTCCTCCGCGGGATCGTAGAATTCAGTGCCGTCAGGTAATGTGTTTACCACTGCAACGTTTACCATGCGTCTTTTTTTTTTTTTGCCCTTTTCCGTATTTAAAACTCGGTGCCGTTTAATTGCATGGGTCAAACAGGATGAACCCAGGCATGAAATGAAAACAACAACATGTTAGTCATAACGAGGTTTGACACCCAGCTAATGATTCTGACATTTTGATCCGAGATCAAATACATTCAGGAGGGGGAAAAAAAAGCATTTACAGCCTTGTTAAAAATGCTGTGAAACCGGCTCACTTTCATAATGACAAAATAACTGTAGCAGGATAAAACTGGAGGTACCGCAGCGTCGTTCCCTGTCAAAGTAACGTGGCGGAATACACACGGGATGAGTGTCAATAAACCACTCAAGTGTGAAACGCAGCCAAGACACTCAGTCATACACAATACAAGGCTACTTAAAGTTTCAGTTTTTTTTTTTGGCCTGCAATATAAAACCTGACACATGATCACAATTTAACAAACAGGAACGAAAAAGGCTTAAAAAAAAAAAAAAAAAAAAAAAAAAAAAAAAAAAAAAGGTATTCTGATTGGCTTTAAATTCACATAAAGGTTTTTTTTTTTTTTTAAACAAACAGGCAAACAGAAAATATATAGACACAAAGAAAAAAGTTTGACTTGTTCACCCTTGTCACCACTTGTATTATTACACACGGCAGGGAAATGTGGAGTTATAATAAATGCGAAAATCAAGATCAAAATTAGGGCAACTGAATACAGCACTGCTTAAATCAAAGACTGAACAACCCCAGGTATTCTAATAAATGGCCAATAAAACTGATAAAACAGCTAATTTAAATTAAACCCAACAGAGTACAGAACTTTTTTATGCCACTGACAATTTTAAAAATGTGTACTGTAATGTAAGCGCTGGGCTATGATTTTAGGTCCACTTTTTAACGTAGAGACACACGGATGGGTTCGACATCAGCTCCGACACCGTTCGGCGCCGTCGCATCAAACACGATCGCAGCGTTACGTCGGAGACCCGTGAAGAGCTGCAAAAAATAAAAGCATGTTCATAAAATATTTCCACGAGAACAGCACACCGCCTAATCTATCTGGTGAGCGACATCAACCCTTTCGTGAAACTCATGACACCCAAAGGTACCTTCTCAGCCTCTCGCTCCTTCGCACTTCACACACGTTCTCCGTCTCCCTCATTAACATCACATAGTAAACTTCCACTGCTCCCCCTCTCCCTACCTTTTTTTTTTTTGCCACCATTTGTTTATTCTTGAGTAATTGCACTGGCTCCTCACTTTACAAACAAGCGGGAGTTCAGTCTACTCATAATTCATTTTGTCCAGTGTCTCCAGACACTTTTACTACTGTTACCATCGATAAAAGCTTGATAGAGAATTCCTTCAATTCCTTTAGAGGTCAGATTTTGTAAGAAACCTCACATATACCTACAGTAAAGTTAAAATACTCCAACATTTAGATTTATTAACTTGAAGCTACATTAAAAGTCAAAATGACTGAACTGTATGCTGCAAAATGTTCATCCTCTTACTGATGAGCAACACACACACAAACAGCAGATGTGAGCTGGAAACACTGAAAATAAGTTGAATTAAGTTGGCCCCACCCTTCTCATCTCTTTGGGTGTTTTAGTGCCACATCTTGGCTTGGTGGAGAAAAACACGTCATGCCTATGCTGATATAAACAGAAAATTAAGCAATTAAGTGTTAGAAATGCGATAAAAATAAAACTGGGCAATGTTTGTATATTTTAAAACTTGACAGTTTGTAACAGGAGCCAGTGTAAAATGTAATCATAAACATGGTTATTACTATAAGCGCTATTATTATTCTGTGTAATTATCATATCTCAATGTTTACATGATGAAGCAGTTACACAACTTTTGGCTCTATGAACAGTGTCAACCCCACCCGCTCCTCCACTGTACATTACAGTGTGGATGTGTGTCAAATTCAATTTTAGGAATTTCAGAATTTAAATTTTACAAATGAAATATCTGATGAGAACAGAAAAACCACCAAAGTGTCCCGATCCTTTGCATACCCCTATTTTCACATACGCACTAATGCAGATATAAACAGTATGACATACAGATTCACTTGGACATCTGTGAGGAACACAAACTAAATATTCAAGACCCAGTTATATCAGGTATTCCCTTTCCAGCCTGTAGAGAAAAAAAAAAAATATATATATATATATAAATCTCAGGTCAAAAGTTCAAAGTAACAAGAGGAGGAAGCGGTTGATGGAGTCCCATGGTTCCTTATGACATAGAAGGATGCAAAGCGTTAACCATCGACAGTTCAGGCCCTGCAACTTGCCGAGCAGCGGGGGGATTCGCTGAAGCCCTCCACTACACAGCCTGGTGCCATCAAAACAAAACACCTCCTGCATGTATGGAGGGACTTCCATAATGAGGACGTGCCGGTTTTCCATTCAGCGTAATGCATCTTCAGAGCACGCGCGCACACACACACGTATATACACACACACATGCAGAAAGGGGGGGGGGGACTCCAAGTAACTGAAATATGTATTATATAATCATACATAATTACACACAGACACAGGCAGATGTTTATGGAACATGGCGTGGGTGCAGAGCTCATGTTACAGGCAGCGAACTGTTCAAAGGGGCCTCTTTTATACAGCTCCCACGTCTGAGAGGCCAGTCTGCTCCTCGGCCGAGGACAAGGCGGCTGCTGCAGCCGTGGCTCCGCCCCCTCGTCGAAGCCATCTTCCGAGCTTCTCGGAGTCGAACAGAAGGCGATGCTGGGTTCGAGACCGCTTCTGACCGACACGTGAGGGCACGAGGCCTTTAAGATGCTTTGCTCCACGTTCGCACACGTCCCTTTAAAAAAATGAAAAATCTTGATCTCCGAGGAGCTATTTTTATCTGCCGGGGGGGGCAGTTCTTTTGTTCTTTGTTCACTGTAGTTATTTAAAGGTCTTTGAAAAGTCAATAACCACAGCAGCGTAGTTTGTGTTTTCTTAAAAAAATAAAGGACTAAAGAGGAAAGTAACTGAAGGGAGGGGTAGGGGGTGGACCACGGTAACAACTGGCGGCCCTCAGTCAGAGTCGCTGCTGTCCGAGCTGGAGCCACTGGAACTGCTGCTGCCCGAATCTGAGGAGCTGCTGCTGCTACCGCTGAGCCGTGAGGTGCCCCCTGCCGCTCCGGAGCCACTCTTCTCTGCAGGGCGGGAGGAGGAGACGGATACAGTCACGGTCATAGCGCCAGTGGCAAGAAAGTCAAAACAAAGCAATAAAGGCGAGCACACCAGAGTGCTGAACTACACCTTGACTTGATCCTCGTAACCTGAATTAAAGACAAAGTTAACTAAGTAAACATACAAATTATAATTGTGTTAATTATTCATTTTTATAAGAATTAATGCTAAGAATCGGCAGCCTGTCGTGAACCCAGTACGTTTAAATCCCCATGTAAATTCAATGATGATTTAGCTTCTCGGAATAGGCTCCGGACCACCACGACCCTGAACTGGATAAGAGATGGCTGAAAACGGGCGGAAGATTTAGACACAGACATACCGTGCAAACCATTTTTAAACGATGCTCCGTTACCTAACCTCCGGGACGCAGATTGGTCCACACAACTAATGCTAAGTCCTTTCTGCTTTCCCTTGGACAATGATGTGTTGGATGCATGAGATGTTTGGCTTGCTACCAGAAGCTGCGCAGGCCGTCTCGGACGCTTTCCTTTACGCGCACTTCGAGCGACGCTTGGAAAAGTCATTGAGGTTTAGAGCCAACGCCATCCTCCCCGGGGATGCTGGGAGTGAGCCCGGTGCAGAGCCCTCAGCCCTCGGGCTGGCTGCAACAGCAGCGCCGAAGGGGGGCCCTGTCCTCCTTTTGTTGCACTCCTTCTAACACCCCGATTAATTTCAGAGGAGGAATTTGTCACCGTGCCACTTGGCAGCACGTTCGAGGAGACAGCAGCTTTAATCACAGCCTCTGCGGCCCCTGGGCCCGAGGCGGAGTTCCTCCTCACGCTCGTTCGTGTGCCAAGCAAAGCACTAAGCAATTCTGCACAAAAGAAGTGGAGTCCAAGAGAAGAACACCAGAGAATAAGTCAACAAGAGAAGGAAGGCGACACACTTCAGCTCTAAGTACAGGCAGTCCTCGACTTATGATGACTCATTCCCATGACGGTCGTCCCATCAACCCAACTGTATAATTTCGATTTTCGAGTTCCGGCGTTTGGTCGCAACATCCAACGCTGACCGCTCCACCTGTGCACGGCAAAAATCGGCTGGCTGTGCCATCACAGGGCACCGCATATCTAAGGGACTCGGTCCATGTGTCTATCAGTGAATGTGTTTATTTACAGAGCGTTTCATCTGTGATTTCCTTCACATTACTTTTTAAAGCAAGCGAAAAAGTGAGTGTTCCGTGTTCCACCGTATTTGTATCATTAGAATTCTACAGTATGACTTTGACATTTACATTTACTCATTTAGCTGATGCTTTTCTCCAAAGCAACTTAGTGTTGAGGTTACAATTATTTACCCATTTAAACAGCTGGAGTACAGTAATTTTACTGGAGTAATTTAGGGTAAGTACCCTGCTCAAAGGTACTACAGCCAGAGGTGGGGATCGAACCTGCGACCTTTGGATTCAAAGGCAGCAACTCTATCCGCTATGCACCCAGCTTATAATGCAATGTAGCATTTACGCAAGTTGTTTACATACTATCCTAAGGGTTCACATAATTCACTTGCGAGGAAGCAAACTGACGAAGAGATTGCCAGAACGGAACCTCGTCCTAAGTTGAAAACCACCTCTACAACATTAAGCAAAAAGAAAAAAAAAAGGCACAGCAAGAGAAACAAGGACCAGGGGCAAAAATGGCAGGCAAACGATCTCTCGACTCACGTGAAGGTTTTCGCTGCTTCTTCTGCAGACAGGACTTAACATAGCGCTCGAGCTCGCGCAGCGTGGACGGCTTGAGCGTCTCAAAGTCGATCTCGATCTCGTCCGGGTTGGAGTCGCGCAGCGAGGGCTCCCGCGACTGGATGATGTGCACGACGCGGCCCAGCTTCTCGCCGGGCAGCCGGTTGATGTCCAGGCTCAGCTGCCGCTTCTCGTCATACGTCATGGGCAGCGCGTCCTCCTCGCGATCCGACTCGCCGAGCGCTCCCTTGCTACCCTTCTTTGCCTGCCTGCACGTCCGTGCGAGAGAGACAGCTTCTGATACGCACAACACCTAGAGGACCCGATCGCTCCCTAACCCCATCAAGAGCCCTCTGCTTCACCACCTCTGTTTACCTGCCGGTCCCCAGTCGTGAGAGACTCGAAACCGAAAGTGTGCAATTCCTCGTCTTCGCTGCAACGTGATGCATTGAGTTCCCTCATTCCCTCAGAACTGCATAATTCCACCCAGCATTCAACGATGGCATCAAAACATCTCTTTCAGACCCACTTCTCTCCTGATCACCTAACAGCTACATGAATTTGCGCCTCACCTCACATCTGTCACAATCGGCTTTGCATTTCCTGTCTGACTCAACTCTGTAGTCAGTGACTTCATGTGATGCGAGTCCAAAAAAAAAAAAAAAACTGGGGTTAAGTGACTGCACTTCGACCAAAGTGTGTCTGTATCTAAAGCTCTGTCTGTTCTGAAATCCACTTCTGTACAACCTGAGTGGTATGATGCTTCGGTGAAAAGTGCTAAATTTACATTTATATTTATGCATTTTGCAGCCGCTTGTCTCCAAAGCGACATACATCACATAGAAAATACAAATGGATGAATACAATATAAATAGAAATACAGATAAATAAATGAAAAAACAAACGTACATGTTTGCACTGGATTGCAAGAGACGTGAAACGACTCCAAGAATCGGAAAGGTCAAAGTGGACCTGGGGGACCGGAGAGGCCGTACCTGGTGCCCGGAACCGTGCTGTTGGCTTTGCGGGTCGGGGCCTTCCTTTGCTGACTCGGTTTGGACGGCTGTGCAGATTTGGCCTTCTTATCGTCCTCAGGCTTTGCCTTGCTGTGCTTCTCCTTCTCCTTGTCTTTCTTTTTCTTGTCCTTCTCCTTCTTCTTCTTCGGTTTGCTCACCGGGGCCTGAGACAAAGCGGCCAGCTGTTCGTGAACAGCCTTGAGCTAAGAAGAGAATGTGGATGGGAAGGGGGTCGAGTCAACAGGGGCAGGTCTAAGGCTCAGAAAGCTACGTCTGGAAAGGTAGGGCTACTGACACGACACACAAGTCAGCAAGGTCTGGACTTTGTTCTTTAAAAAGTGCTTTACTTTGTTAGAAAGTGCTACATACATTCCTGTATTTTACAGATTGATGTCCACTTGCTTCCATTTTTAACATTTTTGATTTGGATTTATTTAGCACATTCTGAAATTGAACTTAACTTTTAAGACATTCCCGTTTGAAAAATTATCAGTCAATCAGTGTTTTTGAAAGAATTAAAAACAGATTTAATACCCATATTTCTTCTGCAGAAGCAGGAATAAAAGGTGACAATCACAGTTTTGGGATCGAGGTTTGCAGGAGGAGGGGGAAGGGGGGGAAGGGGGAAAAAAAAAAAAAAAAACAAACATATCACCTCAGCCCTGAAAGCAGAGAACCCAAACCCCCGGGCTCGGTAAACCAGAGGTCTTTAAGCATCCTGGCAATTGTACATGATTAGTAAAAATGCAGCAGATGGAGAGGTTCTTGGCTAAGAGGAAAGAACACACTCCTGAATCCCTACAACCCCGGTGATGACATTTTCCAAAGCTACAGCTGGCAGCAGACAGACAGGTGCCTGATGTCTAGCGGATTGACCAGGAAGCCCTACCAGGCGGGGGGACCCATGCCAGTACCCAGCATCCCGTTTCTCCTTCCCTCGAAGCGCAGTCAGCCTGCCAACCCACCCTTGCTCACCAGCTCCACCTTCAGCCCCTTCCCGTTCCCCAGCCCACCGCTTGCAAAAAACTGCTCAGGTCAGCAAGGAGTTAGAGGACACTCAGCAGGATGGGCAAGTATGAAGTGAATCACCTGAGGACCGTTACAAGCGGGGCGCTCCGCAGAGACACGCTGGCAAGAAAAAGTCAGAGTGACATCAGCAACCACGACAGGATGCTCCACAGGTGACAGAAGACAAGCTACTGCAAAACAAGAGCTACGTCACTGACCCACTACAATGAATGAGGTTCTGTTAATGCGGCTAATGCATGCACAGCATCAAGGGACAGAGGTGCCTGGGGGTCCTTACTCTGCTGTATTGGAAGGACCAGCCCCCAAGGTGCTGATTCATCGAGTGCCCAGAGGAAGGGGGATGCCTCCAGGTAGGAAATTGATGTTTATGGATCACAACCTCTGGATACTATCTCTTGTCCATCGAAAAAGCAGTAGCAGGAGGGAGGTGTGGCTAATGTGAGAGAGGGCGGTGCCCAACAGACTGAGGCCAATTTCCCCCTTCTCGGCAACCCACCTGCTGGGAACCCACCTGCTCCTGCAGCTCGGCGAGCCGCGTGGCCCGTTCCTCCTCTGAGTCAGAGCTGTCCGAGCTGGAGCTGCCGCCGCTGCTCTCGCCGCTCTCTGTGCTCTTGCTCACCACTCCGCCCGCGGGTGCCGCCGACGACGGGCTCAGCTCAGCTGGCTCATCGGGCATCTTGGCAAATCGCATCTCGAACACGTCCTGTGAGACCGGAGAAATAGGTATGTATTTTTGAATTTTCTCATCTTTTTAAAGATATATTTTTAGAAATAAAATTCTAGTCTGTCCATTTCCAAAGAGCAACTTGTACCTGCAGTTTTCTAGCCATCGCCACAACCTCATGATCGGGAGGGTTGTACTTGTAGCAGTTGGAGAACATCAACCGGACGTCCGCTGCGAAGCTCTGCGCGTCCGGGTACTCGCGGCCATCCATCTTTTTCTGCAAACAAAAAAAGCTGAGGTTAGCAAAACCGCTTGTGGCAGGCTGTTGGCTGCCTCCTTCGCAAGACTATTAAAAAAGGCCATCTGGAAAACTTGGTCCAAATTCAAAAGAGCGGAGTTGCATATTTCTCCCCCTCTTTTCCACTGCTTCCCACAATTACTCTGCTTTAAGTATCTGATACAAGGAGGGAAAAAAAATCTGAGAATTGGCCAAGAGATCCCTGGAGGGTGGGAAGGAACATCTAAGAACTTCAAAGGAGGAGACTGAGGAGATCAACAAACCTTTATAAGACACAGGAAGGTGGGGGAGTAAAGGTGGGGGGGTAAAGGTGGGGGACAGTGTTACTGCTCTGTGAGCATGGGAGACATACTTTGACCGTACTGAGATCCATAGGGTGCTTGATGATTTCATGGTAGTCATGAAGCTCCAAAGCCTCTGCATCCACGGGCTTGTAGAAGGGCCAAGCATAGGCTGCGTGCTTCTTGGAGAGCATCTCTTTTAGGATGCTGTCGCAGTATTTGAGATGCTCGCTGAGCCTGCCTCTCTTCCCCCCGTGCTGCGCCAGGTCCCCATCCTCCAGGTCTTTCCTGGGGGGTTTAATAGGGCGGCCGGTGCTCTCCCGCCGTGACTGCACTTTGCCCTCCTTGGTCTCCGGCGGGGTTGGGGACTCGCCGCGGCTCGCCGTGATGGCGGTGGTGGTGGGAGTCGTCGTGTCTGCTTTCCGCTTTACCCCCTTCTTCTGCATGGAGACGACGTTTGTAATCGCAAACCCACAGAGACAAGGCCAGACACAACAGTCACATGACAAAGCAACTTCAGTTTTGTTGACATCGTAGTTCAGATGTGTATTACTAACGTGTTTTAGATGGGTATCTGACAGGCTGTTCTTGGTTTTTTTCTATTTGACCACACAAGCTCTTGTGGTTCTGTCGCACTGGATATTTTAATACTTCCCCTTCCAAAATAACACTATCTTTAATTACATAAATTGTCCTTGTTCCTTATAATATAGCAAATCTCTGCAGCACCTCCAGCCTTGAAGACCTGCTTCATACCTTTACAACGGGCGGTGCTGGTGGAACAGTGGGCAACATGGTCATTGCGGGGGGTGCTGGTGCCTGCACTGTTGGGGCTGCAGGGGTGATTGTGGGCACGGGAGTGCTGGCGATCACAGGGGTTTGGGAGGACACCGGCGGCTGCGTGCTGGGGAGTGTCGATGGAGGGGAGGCTGCAGACATGGCGGGGGACTGCTCACCACCTGCAGGGAAAGACCAGAGGAGGTGGACCATCATTTGGACGCCTCAAACCACTCCAGAGCCTACGCCATGCAGGAGGGAATCCTACCCTACGAGTCACATGGAAACGGACAGAACAGACACAGCTTTGGGGTACAGATTGACACGACAGCAACAGTCTGAAACCAGCCTGCTCCATGCAAGACTAAAATAGTGCATCATTTTATACAAATATTGTTGAAACTAATCCTTTCTACATGATTCATGCCGAGGGTAGAAAAGAGTTCCTCGTTCTTATCACCACCCTTTTTCTTTCTATATTCAGCTGAGGTCTTTATCCAATTTACAAGGTCATATCTGTATACTAAGCCACTTACAGTTGTTTACCCATTCATACAGCTGGGGTTTTTTTTCAGTGTCAATTCAGGGTAAGTACTTTTCTCAAGGGTAAAACTGCAAGAGGTGGAAATCAGAACCAGGGACCTTCAAACTAAGGCAGCAGTTTTAGCCACTGCGACACTTGGTGCTTATGAGGAACAGTGTGTACCACAGAGGCAACAACTAGCCAGCGAAGCAGTTTGATTAGATGGGAACAGGGAGGTAGTGAGACCTCTGCCCTGGACCCCCTGTGGGATGCTACCTGAGCTTGGGGGAGCCCCTGATTTGCGCCCCTTGCTTTTAGAGGCAGGTGGCAGGAGCTCCACCTCCTCCTGCGGCATCTGGGCCACTTTCTGCAAGAGGATCTTCTCCAGAGCTTGAGCCATGAGGACAATGTCATCCGTTTGCTTTGAAGGGAAGAAGCAAAGAGACGAGGATCAGGACAGAGTGGTGCTTATTGGAGCCAACAGAAGCAAAACAGTCTCGTTTTTATTTTAATCGAAGGTCAGCCATTGAGATAACCTTCAGTCGTTTCTTTGCCAGTAGTAAACTGAGTGGTGGAATCATGCTTCCTATATTCAGGCTGCTCCAACAGCAGCTGGACAGCAGCATCAAGAACACCACAGCTGCTCACCTTGGCAATTTCTATTGAGCCATTTACTTTAAAACTGTAGCAAAACTAGTTTTTAAAATATGCTTAACACAGATTTTTCTATCGAGCACTGGACCAATTGGAAACCCAGCTGACCCACATTTATAATACAATGAATACACCGCCTTCATTCACATGAGTGTAATCCATTCCTGAAAATCTGCTTGCAAAGTGAATTCTTGTAAAACTCTTAATTGCCATTATATTAAACGGGGAAAAAATAAATGCACCCTGAGCAACGGAAAATTCAACGCAAAATTGTAGCCTTATTTTTAAAGAGTGAGGAAATGTAATTCAGAACAAAATTCTAGTGGTTTCTTATTCAGCGTTTTGGAGAAGTTCATGATGGGTAGTGACATCCTTACCATAATTAAGATCTCGTATTCAATCCTTTTGGCATGTGTTAATAGAAATATCTTTGGGAGCTGTTGCCACCAAGGCTGTCCCAATTCTGTTACTATTCACACCTATGTATGACTGAACCTTTGGTAGATGCTATTAGGTATTAGTACCTAGTGTCCTTACCTTTAAATCCAAGCTTAACACCCACATGTTTAAAAATTGCTCATACTTAACACATTTGCATACTCCTTGTTTGATGCTCTTCCGCACCTCATCGTTTATCTTATTTTCTCTATTTTGTTTTTTTCTGTTGTTCTTGTTGCATGGATGAGTGACCCAGTGTAAGTAGTGTATCTAGCAGTGTAATCACCTTGGTGAATAAGGTGTGTGGGCTGGTAACACTACATAGAGAAGCGTCTGCTAAATAAATAAATGTAATGTAAAAATCCAATCACACAAGTCATTCATATAATGACATTGCCTCTGAATAGAATTCCGTGTGTGTAAACTTTTCTTGTTTTAAACTGACTGGTAAAGATTTCCTTTGCCTTTTTGACTTTTAGCACTGTCAAACTTTTTTGTTGCAGAGCTCATCATTTATTCATTTGGCTGATACTCGGAAGTGGAGCAACGACCTCCCCTGCCTCACTCAGAACTGCTGAATCTCTCCATTTAAGGGTCTCAAAGAACACCTCTTTCAGACTCACTTCCCCCCAATCTCATATGCGCATGATAAACGTGTTTAATAATTAATAATTTGTTTTATGCAGCTACTCATGTAATGTATACTGGTTCATATGCTAGAACAGGACAAATTACTCTATAATCATGCATCTGCATCAAAAACTCCTTCTGCTGGTGTAATGCACTCTTTCTCTGATATGTACATCACTCTGGAGGAAAGTATCTGATAAATGACTAATAGAAGGTAAATATTAAAAAAAAAAAAAAAAAAAAAAAAAAAAATAGCCCAAAATTTACTGAGCTCGTCAGGGAAAGTACCTTGTTATAGATGTAGCAGTTGGTGAACATGGTGTTGAAATCCTGCATGCACTCACTGGCACTCCAGTAGTAGTTGTTCTCCAGTCGCTTTTTGATAGTTCCCATATCCATTGGGTTCTTAATTATTTTATGGTAATCCTAAATGAAGTAGAGAGAAGAGAGCACACCAGTGAAAAGTGTAGGGAATCAAGCAAATTCAGACAACTGAAGAGAGTCAATGAAGCAGCCAGATTAAAAAAAAAAAATAGAAGGCTTTGGCAGACAGAACAACATGTTGCCATTTGTCACAGGCAGAAATACAAATCTGAGGTCGAGAAAATCTGTATAATCCCTTTGTTTTTTTGTTTTTTTTTTTTTAGAAAGTAAAACTTGCAGCAGTGAAGGAAAGAGCCTTTTGTGGCCTATTTTATGACAACCTGCATCACAAGATGTGTGTGGAAAAAGCCAAGAGGAATAATGTAGACAAACTAGGAAACATAGACCTGAAATTTACTAGCACTCAGTCCTTATCAGACCTTCTAAGGTCACGCTAACAAACATCCCCACTGAATTGTTTTGTCGTAATTTTCCTGCATGACTGGGCAGCAGTTTCTTTTTAAATAACTCTAAATTAACCTTTGATCAATTGAACCGCTGCCAAGTTTGGCACTGGATCCTATCTGTACTTACAGGAAGGCACAACTTGACTGCATCGACAGGCTGGTAGAAGGGCCAAGCGAACTGGTGTCTCCACAGGGTCTTCACCACCACGTTCTGCATGTACTGTAGCTGGTTCGTCTTCCTACCAGGCTTGTTGGGGTTTGAGACCTCGGGAGGTGGCGGGTTAACCCCTGGGGGCAGGGACTCGGCGGCTGAGCTTACTGCCGACATGGTTGGTGTGGGGGAAGGGGACGGGGACTGTCGGGAGGTTGGGCTCTCTCCCTTGTCACAAGGAGTTGCCTTCAGCCAGCTATTGGTTCTTCCTTCTGCGCCTTCTTTCCCCAATGGGATATGTATCCCATCTCAGAACCTGACCTTATGGCCCCTAGAAGACAAATCAGCAAGACCAGCTTGAAGTCAGAGATCAGAATGTCTCAACGGAAGTTTGTGACAAACTCCTTGGAGTACAGACACACACCTACACCCATATCCAACTCCTAATCAACAGCTTCCTTGGGAAAAGAAAATGTGAAATACACAAGTAATAGTCTATTCACTATTATCATAGGGGCTCCTTGGGTTACTAACAGTCAAGCTGTGGAATTTTTGGAGATACATTTTCCAGTTCATTTAACCCGAGTTTTCCACACTTCTCTTTCCAAAATTTTCTATCTTCAACAGAGCAGTTGTGACCTGCGTTTACCCCGTCGGCCAATAGGCATCAATACAACGCTTGCAAACAGCACTGCCAAAACCATCTCGATTCAACTCGCTCCCACAGTTCTTACAGCTCGGGCCTGCTGTTCCTGAGTGTTGAACACCGACAAAAACAATTAGAAACACTGCCCATGTTCATAGGGTGAATCGGTCAACAACCGGCACCGAACAGGAATTTGAGGAGACAATGCAATTTCATCTGCAATCATTTCAAATTAGTTTTCATTTCACTGTAGACTGAAGATAATAAAAAAATATTAAATTTTAAGAGTTAAGAACAGAATTCTGGTCCTAATTGTATTGTCAAGCTAAGGAGCAAGTACGTTCAGCTGCTTAAGTGACTTTTGGCCCAAAGCGACTTTATACAGTTGGTTATCGTTACTTAACCTAAGTGTCTTTCTCAAGGGTACAATAGTGGGGTTCCTTCAGGAAAATTAAAGTCCATGTCCTCAACTACTGTGCTACCTAATGACCTACAGCGTACTTGAATAACTCGTGGAGATCATCACTGTACATCTGTGCACCAGTCCTCCTCTATGGATCCAGCAGCATAAAATAAGGACAGGAACTGTGCTGGAGTGCACAGCGCATCTCATTCACATGTCGAAGATGGAACAGCAGAGCCTTTATCTGTGTTTCACATACAATTATTTCCACCGGACCGAGCCAAATACAGGCGCAATAGCGAGTTGCTCTCATCTTCTCCCTTCAGTCGGGATTTGAAAAGGGGGGGACTCACACAAGACATACCACTGTCCTACGACGGGCTGCACATTTACTGAGACTGGGCTTCTCCTACCAACGAAAATACCCAGAATGCTCCATTGACATCCAATAAAGGTACAAGGATTCTCCTGCAGAGCCTGCACCAGAAATAAAAAGGCATTCAGACATGGCCAGTGGGAGAACAGTGCCAGGCTGGGTTACTGGGTCTCAAGGACTGCACAGATGCCCTGGGATGCAAGTACGCACCTCTTACTACTTCCGGGAAGTGTTCTGAAAGCCCGAACGGAGCAAGCCACAAATTAGGGGAATGGAAACTTCCGGGTGCCTGGCTTGAGCTCGGCTGTCCTCCGAACGCGGCACCGTTCACAATGTCTGCACACGACGGTGGGCGAACCCCCGAACAAGGGGTGGATTACAGCTCCCCACATCGCCCCATGAACCATCTCAGAGGCTCTTCTTCCAATGAGAAGGAAACACGACTTCTCTTCTGAACGTATTTCCATCCCGGGCTGTTGGTCAACTCTTCATGTTCTTCAGCAACAGTGTTGTAAACTCTCAAAGTGCGAGACCACAAGTGTGAGGACAACTGCAATGGTGTGCCTCAAGTGCCAAGATTACTACTCAAGGACTCCCCCCCCCCTCCCAGCAGCTGCTAAGATATTACTCATGAATAAATGTGAAAATGAGGTTAAACACAAAAAAGGGCAGCGTGCTCAATAGCTAATTCTCTTCGCTGTAACATAACCTGCTGCCGTTCCGGGCCTTCAGAATTACAGCTTTTTCCACGACATTTTTACGGAGACAAGCATCCCTATGTGGAACATGTAAAGAAATATAACGGAAAGACTTCTTCCCTTTGCTGCGGTGACACCGCACAGCCCACAACCCTCAACTAAACACGGCTTCACGAAAACAAAAGCCCGGACGCCACAAACCTACTACCGTGAGCAAAAAAGCCCCTCCGCACACATACACACACACAAAAGCCCTACTAGTCTTCAGCGGCAAAACAACCGCCAGGAGGATGATCACGGCAGCAAGGACAATAACAATAACAAACCCGTGCGACGGGTCTCCCGCCCTGCAGGCTCCGTTTCTCTCCCTCCAGGGGAAGTCACACGATAGAGGCACCTGAACAGCAAACCTTATGACAGAAAGGGATCTTGTATCTTCTGATCATCATATTGTTTACATCAAATTGATGGTAAATATCGCTGTACATTTAATACTTCATTATTGCTATAATTTTGCTTTTGCTGACATTTTTCCCCAAGGACACTTACAATGTGTGATCATTAACTTTACAACTGTCTGCCCATTTGTTCAGCAGGGTATTTTTACTGGAGCAATTCAAGGTAAACACTTTGATCAAGTACACTACAACAGTAGGTGGGATTTGAACCAACCACTACACCAGCAACTGCACCATACCTACGTAAGTCACAAGAGATTTTTTTTTTTTTAAAAAATTACTCTATTGCTGCACAACACAGTACAATATTTATTGGGTATTCTGACACCTGCTAGAACTTCTTAATTCAACTTCAAAAATGTGAAAACCTGGAATCCAAGCTGCGCCCAGACTGAGGGAGGGGAGCACCACATCCAGCCATCCCATCACTGGAGCGGTAAGTAGTGGCAGAAGTAGACAAGGAAAATCTCATTTCAGAGGCAGAATAAACACCAGCGGATCGTCTGGGCTGCCAAAGTTGCGAGAACAGCTGTCCGGTCCTGTTGTGATCTTGCACTTGCTGCTGCCTGATCAGAGGTTACACTGCACATGTCATACGGCCAGAGCCAAGGCCAGCTGGTCAATTAACGGCTTTTTAGTAACGCTGAACAGATGTAGAGGGGGGCGCGGTGGCGGAGCGGGTTGGACCAGGTCCTGCTCTCCGGTGGGTCTGGGGTTCGAGTCCTGCTTGGGGTGCCTTGCGATGGACTGGCACCCTGTCCTGGGTGTGTCCCCTCCCCCTCCAGCCTTGCACCCTGTGCTGCTGGGTTAGGCTCCGGTTCCCAGCGACCCCATACGCGACAAGTGGCTCAGAAAGTGTGTGTGTGTGAGAACAGATGTGAAAGCTGAACCCTGCATAAGCAGGAGAGGGAAAGCAAGCCATCCTATCAACCTTCAGGCACACCTTGGCCAGTCCGTACGCACATAGGTGGGTCTCGGATCAGATCAGGCTGGAAACTCTGATTAGAAGCACAAATGACGAGACTGACATCACAGCACTTCGGACGCACCTCGAGAAGATCAAGGCGATTCTCCGGAGAAGACGGCAAGGCTTTGGAAAGCTGGAGGGGCGGGGATAAAAAAAAAGAGGACAACCAGCAACCGGAGTGATGGACTCAATCACAGTGATAACAGACACACCCCTTTCAATACTAAGAACACAAGTGCAGGACAGAACATTCTGGAAGCTAACCTACCTGGTGCTTGGCAAGAGTCAACATCAACTCACTGACATTAACAACGATGCCTACGACACCTCATTCATGTTAACTTTTCTTACTGCTCCCATTAAACCTTTTTCCATAAAGAAACTCCCAGACAAACACAGAGCAGAGAACACCACACATATGGAAAGTCTTACATGTAGAGAAAGAGCTCAAGAGCAGTTTCGTGTACCGCGTATAACCGGCGTAGTACACACCTCATCCCGGAGACTCAAATACACGATTTATCGTCGAGGTCCCGCTGCTGCGAACACCGGGACGAGGCACCCGCACATTAACCATGCTCAATTATGATTATAGAGGCGAAGAAATGACCGCAGTTCATAGCGAGGACATTTGATTATGAAGAGATTTCCACCGCATCACGTCTCATCGTCACAAGTGGGAACTGAGGAGAAAGGCCAGAGGGACCGCGGAACGCCGGCCACGGTTGTACATTACGCTACAGTATAGTACAGTAAAGTCACTCATCTTACACTAAACTTCTAAAGGGAAACAGGCCGCCTCAAAACTTTAGGGGGGGGGGGGGTGTTGGGGGCACAACATTATATTAGAAACAAACAAAAAAAAAAACTGAGGAAACAAGGAGGAGTCGAGTGGCGAAAGGAGAGAGAAATGATGTAAGAGCGGTGTGTGTGTGTCCCGGCTTCTTTAAACTAACACTGTTGTTTCACACACTCAGGCATCAAAGTGCGCAGTCCGGTACACCACTGGCACTGCACTAGACTAGTCTAGTGTGTGTGTAGGACGAGTCGCAGGAGTGGCTCCGTATGTGTGTGCGCGCCTCTCTCTCTCTCTCTCTCTCTCACACACACACACACACACACACAGGCTGTCACAGGGCCATTTCACATGCGACACACCGCGACAACGGTCCGCGAAAGTGTGTATGACGAGCGTGTGTCCCACCGCGGCGACGCCGTGCGCGCGCGCGCTCGACTCGCAGGCGGGCGCGTTCACGCCGCAGCTGCTGCTGCTGCACCGAACCCACCGCGACTTTCACATATTACATGTGCGGTACACTTTTACACGGTGGCGGTGCGTTCGTAAAATAAGGGTTTCGTGATGTGTGCACTTAAGAGCAGTCCTACGGGGGAAGGTGTACGGTGTAGTACTCTGTCGAAGCCCAGTCACCGACACACCACACACACACACAACCGCTGGGGGTTGCGGTTTGGTTTCTCCTCCTCTCGCCACGATTTTCGTCACCGCATTTCGGTAATAATTAAAGAAAAAACAGCGAGGGGGCCGAGGAACAGTGAAGAGCGCTGCTACGCGCGTTACTTAAAAACCGACTCCCGTGCACATTTTCTCCAAAAGATGGCGGGCAGAATCAGAATGGTGTGAAATGTAAATCTGCAGCCACATACACATTTCTTCGCACACCTCCGTGCTGCACAATTTGAGTCACACACACCACCGCGATCGCCGTTTCGCTTCGCTTCCCCGCGCGACGTGTCACCCTCGCGAACCCGGGGGGGCTTTTTTTGTTACATGATTTGTTGCACCGCGCAGCCCACACACAGCACCAAAAAACACACATACCACGCAAGAAGCATGCACATTATACACAGACAGAGACATACACACACACCGTGAGTCCGTGAGCTCGCATCGCTCAGCCACTTCTTTCCCGATATTTACAGGAATTTTAAAACGGGGTGCAACGTGCATCTTACTAAATGAACACTAATGAGGAGGGGGGCGGAATTAATATTCAAACGTTTTACTTCCTCCGCGGCTCCCGCAGCGGTCCTCTCGCGCTCGTCCAGGCGGCTTTTCTCTTTTTTCTACCAGGGTGACGCCGGAGCGGTGCAAAGACGAAGCACGAGAAGTCCTGTGTGTACTACCCATGCGCGGAGCCAATGTCAAAATGCGCATGTGCAGAGCTAGTAGGCAAGCGCCCATGCGCGATAGCGCCCGAGTTCACGGCCCGTAGCCATACACTAATTAGCAACCTCAGGGACCAACGGCGTGGTGTTCCCCAGGGAAGACTACGTTTCCCAGCATTCTCTTTGCCTCCGGGTGTCGGTGCTGCTGTGGTGGCCATTTTTCCCGCTAATAACTCTGCGCGCTCCTGAACAGTAGGCCGTGCTGAAGAGCTCTTATAGTTTTCTTCTTGTTCATGCAAGCAGGGCTGAACAATTATAAAAGCAACACGTTAACATTATGTTGACCAGGGCAGGGAAGGAGAACGCTTACCAGTGAGCTCCAAACCCGCGGCAATACACAACGAGGACTGATTGGAACGATAATTATGTTTGTTGTGCAGATATGCTTTCCAGTACAAGCAAATTTCCGAAAATGTTATTTATTAGTGTGTTACTTAAAAGTGTTGAAAACAGAATCTTCTCGGACTACTTACGCCATGTCTTACGAATTTAAACAAATAATTCATTTTGTTTTTACAACGTGCAGTTCTACTTTGCTTACATTTCTGCATAATTTTACTTCATGTTCTCAAGTGTACCCCTTGAAGTGAAGGAGATATTTTTATGTCAACCTATTTTGTTGTTTAGGTCACACACGGCATAAATCTTTGTAAATACAATGCACGTCATGATTCTAATTTTGTTTTTTCAAGTTTCCGATTTATTAAGCCTACAGCTTTGGCGGTTCAGTTCGTTGTATAATCCAATGAAAATTTAGGTTCTTTTTAGTTATTTTAGTAACAATTTGTATTTTTTCGCGCAAGTCACAAGCATTTACATAAATAATTTCTGACTGAAGTAAATACATGTCATTTAACACTTCAGTAATATATTTTTAGAAAAAAAAGTAATGCTGAAAAACCCGCTTTCGAAATGATGTGATCGCTCGCGCGCACGATAATAAAACTTCCCCACCCTCCTTTTCGGCAGCGGTAGCTCTGCGGCGCATGCGCTTAATATTGGTATGACCCCTTTCGGTTGCCGTCGCTGTATAGCACATGCGCATTGGATGCTTGACGCCACATTCCCCGCCTGAGCCTCAAAGCCGAAAAACTCGTCTAGGTTTAGTTGGCTACCCTCGGAAAAACAATTAAGAAATTATACAGTCTTTTTTTTATGCGGAACAAAACCAGAAATCACACAATCACTTCGGCATTTTTCGTGTGGATACATATATCCAGCTTTAAAGACCGGCGGCGGTGTGTAAGTACTCTCTGTTTCTGTACATGATATTCGGTTTTTTTTTTTTTTTTAATCGTTGACGTTGGGCGCGCGCTACTTAGCGTCACTGTGTTGTACTGACTGTGTGAGGCAGAGGAGGGGGGAGAAGCAGCAAAGCGCTTCTTTCTCCATGGTTTAGCAAGTGGGTGTATTGATGTGCGAAGAGACTGTGTGTGTGTGTGTGTGTGTGTGTGTGTGTGTGTGTGTGTGTGTGTGTGTGTGTGTGTGTGTGTAGTACGTGTACGTGTAGTACGTGTACGTGTACGTGTACGTGTGTACAGCCCGAGGGGAGGAGGTTCGTTCAGAACAGTGGTGCAGCGAATATGCCAAAAAATCATTGTAATCCGTGAGTGTTTCACTCATCACTGGAACAACCTACGTTGTGATAATTGGAATATCCAAGATACCCATCCTTGTTCTGAAACACTGTTCAATGGACAAGAAGAAACATTTACAAGATACATTCTGTGCAGCTCAGTGAGTCGTGTGGAAGAAGTCAGACGAAGGACATTGCATGCACCTCTATCCCTTCCTGCTAGGACACACTTGCTGATTTTAACAGACATTATTTTATTATCCCTTGCTTATCTGATACCTTTCTCCAAGGAGTCTAATGATGTTATCAACTTTACAGTGATTTACCCATTCATACTGCTGTGTAATTTTTGCTGTGTCAATTCAGGGTGGGTACCTTGATCAAGGGTACTACAGCAGGAAGTGGGATTCAAGCCAGCAACCTTCAGATTGCATGACTGCAGCCCTCACCGGTACACTGTCTGCGCAGTAATGCCTGTTATGGACCATCAGGTGGAGGAGTGATTAGGGCTGTCTCATTTCAAATTCCACCTGCTGGTGTAGGACCCTTGATCAAGGTATTTACCCTCAACTGATACAGTAGAAAATACCCTGCTGTATGAATGGATCAATCATTGTAATGTAGATAAATCAATGGTTATTGGTTAGTATCTGTGAATAGACAGCTGGTAGTGTACTGGTTAGAGCTGTTGCCTTTAGACCCAAGGGTCACAGGTTCGATTCCCACCTCCCGCTGTAGTATCCTTGGGCAAGGTACTTACGCTGAATTGCTCCAGTAAAATTATCCAGCTGTATACAGGGGTAAATAATTGGAAGTAGCTTAACACCAAGTCACTTTGGAGAAAAGAGTTGGCTGAATTAATAAATTTGGATGTAAATGTGTTTAAAAACTCTGCCCTAGTTGAATTAGACTAGTTCTTTAAAAAAAAATGAATCACTGCACTTTTTGGTTCAGCATTTATTTACTGAACCTAATTATGAACTCATGTAACAAGAATGGCTTTTGTCACAGACTTCATCTTTTTAAAGAGACAGTGTTATACATTGTTCTGTATTCTTGCTTCTGTCATCTGCAAGCTCATTCTCTTGAGTTGTTAGACAGTATAAGCATGCTTGTGCACTTCAGGGGTCGCCTGGTGCTGTGTGCGCTGCTGGTGACCAACTGGACTGCGAAGCAGCAGTTAGAACACATTGCATCATCTTCCGAAAGCTTGGTGTAATAACGTTGTTGTTTTCACTGCTTGTTGCAAGTGCTGTATTATCACATAGCCACGGTCAGAGATACAGGGACAGTGTCACTTAGACCCAGAGAATAACTGGATGGAGGCACTTCCATCTTCCAGTGGCCTTGGCCATCACTCCAAGGATAGTGACAAATGTGCTTTTCTGCTGCATGTTTTATTCTAATTTACAGGGTAATTAGTTGTCTAATGCTCATTTTGTAGTCACCACAGTCAAGCTGCTGCTTTTTTCTTTTAATGTCATGTATAAATTAAATGCGGTTTAGCAACACGATAAAGTAACATTACAAAATGTATTCGATAAATATTACAGTTTTGGAATTGACTGTTCAACAGTTGCATAATATGAATCAACCTAAGTGTGTTGATTTAAATGGGTCAAAAACAGTCTTATTTCACCAGTATCTACCTTGTAGGTGGTGCTCTGCTGTTATTCCAGCTCACAGGAAAACGTGAGCAGTTTCTCCATCCTCTCATTTGTCTGGCTTCTAGTTGTGCTCTTCTGGCACCTAATTTTTCCATCTGAGTCCCTGGCCCTGTAACCATGGCAACTGAGGAGAAGAAACCAGAAACCGAAGCGATTAAGGCACAGTCAGCATCGTCTGCCTCAGCAAGCCAGAGCAAGGTAGGAGCAGGGTTACCTGTGGTCCGGCCAGTGTACTGGCTCTCCCCCTTCTGTAACGCATATGGCCAGTGAGAACCAGTCATACCATACAACTTATGTTTTGAGTCATATTTGTACTGGAGTTTTAATGAATGACTTCTATAGCACACAAAATTGTACTTTACCCATCCGTACCATTAAGTGTTTAATGAAGTAATTCAAATTAATTGGAAATTTTAAAAAAAAAATTCAATTAAGCAGCGTTCTCAAGGGTACAAATGGAAGGTCCTTTTCTTTAAACTGAATGTACAACCTGCAGCCAAGTCCCTTAATACCTTAACTAGTATTTGCTAGTGTAAAGGGGAATAAAATCAGTAGACTTTCTGTAATAGTGCTCTTGTGTGAAAGAGGTTTATTTTTCTGTTATTTTCTCTGTTAATGTCCAAGTTGTGTGCCCAGAGCTGTGTGCTATTTTTTTTTTTTTTTAATAAAGTTTCTTTAATCACAGTCATCGTGTTGGTCACTGTTGGCACTGAAAAGTCAGATGACAGAAAAGTTTCAAGCTGATCTTGTTGTAAATGTTTTCTATAGATCCAGGAGGGGGATTGGGACCTGAAAATATATAGATGTATTTAATTCTTCAAGTTGATAATTTGTCTAAAATGGGTATACATCTAATTCTTAATGTCTCTCATGAAACAAATTCAAAGTTCTGCACTTTGAAAATGGTTTCTTGAAGGTTTTTTCTTTGTGAAAATGCTATTTAACTCAGTGAAGGGATGTATTTTTTTTTCTTCTTCCCACGCAGTCGACTCCGGTGAAGCCCAACTACAGTCTGAAGTTCACTTTAGCTGGACACACGAAGGCCGTCTCCTCAGTCAAGTTCAGCCCTAATGGCGAGTGGCTGGCTAGCTCCTGTGAGTCTGTCCCTGTGTCTGCCTCTGTTCCCTACTTGTCATGCCTTTCAGTAACTCAGTATCCCAGGTTTGTGTGAGATGCCATCAACAGACTTTTAATAGATTCAGGAGTCCTTTTCAGTCTTTCTCTTCCACTCAGTTTGTGATTCTTAATGGCTTTGGTTTTGTACCTGTTGAACATGTGTCCCTGTGACAAGTGTCAGCATCTTGCGCTTCAAAGATGCTGAGAAAGTGCATTACAGGATGGTGATTGTGTGTGACTATGGTATACATGCGCCAAGGCAAATGGGTAGAGGTACATAGAGTCCACCCTGTAGGATCCGAACATGAGCTTGAAAACAGTGTGAAAGGCATGAGGCTACTGCATGCACTATGACTGAGCATCTTTTTTTCAACACACAGCTGCTGATAAACTGATCAAAATCTGGGGAGCCTATGATGGAAAATTTGAGAAAACAATATCTGGTCACAAACTCGTAAGTAAACATTTCTGTTACACTATCGATAATCATGGGGGTTCCATGTTAATAATTAATAGTAATTAGTGCTAACATTATTATTGAGATGATGGCCATGGTCTCCATGTGACTGCTGTTCACCTAGGGCATCTCGGACGTGGCCTGGTCCTCTGACTCCAACCTCCTGGTCTCTGCATCTGATGACAAAACTCTGAAGATCTGGGATGTGAACTCGGTGAGGGGTCCAGGGGAACACTGTTGTACTGAGGGGCCAGGAAAACATGGTTTCAGTTTAAAAAAAAAAAAAAATCAAACCCTAATCAGCGGTGTTTGTGTAGAACCCCTGTACAGATTTTTTTTTTTAGTTTGAATTTAAAATTTTCTGTGTATTTCTGCAAATGCTTTAATCCTAAAATCCGCATTATGTGGATGTGCAAATTGTAAGGGAACCTGCTGGTTAATTCTCCGTACCTTAAAAAATATGAAAACGGACCCTTTCAAATTCACATTGCTTATCACTATGGTGATGGTTGTTAAAAATATAAATGCATGATTACCATGGTAACTGCTGAAAATCAGCAGTAAGTGCTCTGTGTGCCACATACTGAGAGGAATTGTCCGACAGTGACACCTGTAGGTCTTGATGTGCATGTTCGGTTCTGTTTCCTTTTGCAGGGGAAATGTTTGAAGACCTTAAAGGGCCACAGCAATTATGTCTTCTGCTGCAACTTCAACCCTCAGTCCAACCTGATTGTGTCCGGATCAGTAAGTTTCCAGCCAAACAAAGAAAAAACTACACTTCTACAGCTGGGTATCTATACTGAAACCATTTTTGGGTGATGCTCTTGGGTTAGAGTCCTGTAACAGCTTTGGGAAGTGAGGCTTGAATTAGCAACCATCTGGGCATTCACATTCCACGGTGCTCACAGATGAGCAAGGTAGGGTGTTGATGCGTGTTTGTCTCGACAGTTCGATGAAAGCGTACGGATATGGGATGTCAAAACGGGCAAGTGCTTGAAGACCTTGCCGGCCCACTCGGACCCTGTTTCCGCGGTAAGGGTTGTTCATGTGTCAAACAGGAAAATGCTCACCATTGATGGCATTGACCTGATCACCTGCTGGTCTCAATGTGGCCTAGGTTCATTTCAACAGAGATGGTTCCCTCATCGTGTCCAGCAGTTACGATGGTCTTTGGTGAGTGCGTGTCCTTAAATTAATTCGGAGCTGCTCACCAGAGCAGGCGCAACGCTACACCTGTCTGTAAGGAGAAACCGTCTCAAAAGCTGCTTCTCCTTCTCTCCTTTGTGCGTTCAGTCGAATCTGGGACACAGCATCTGGACAGTGTCTGAAAACACTGATAGGTGAGAGCACTTTCCCTTTTGTGTTATATATGTTATTTAATACAACTGGAATGTCTTTAACCGCCACAAGGTGACAGCCGTTGGAATTTTTTAATCACACCTGTAGGCAGTTTTTCACTTTAATTAAATGTGTTCATTGAGCTTGTAAGTGGAACTGTGACAACTGTGTCCTTGACAGATGATGATAACCCTCCAGTGTCATTCGTGAAGTTCTCTCCCAACGGCAAATACATTTTGGCTGCCACCCTTGACAAGTGAGTGACTGCTTAGGGAAAACTTTTAGTGGAATGGTCAACTGTCCACAAGGTTAAAATGTGTGTATGTACAGGAGGTCCTCTTCATGTGACCACCACTCATTTTTGAAACCAGACTGGGTAACGTGTCCAGCTGCCTGTGGAGTTCTATTGACACCATGTTCCATGTGGTCAATAATTGTGTACGTTACTGAAAAGTGCAGTTACTGTACTATAACTGTATTAGTCATACAGTACCATAAACAGCCTCACTGCCAACTGTTCTTCCAAAGAAATGCATTATACAGAGCTCATGAGCTACACAATGCAATTGCTAGTAGTAATAAGGGATGGAAAAAGTCCAGATGTCCATGTTTGTGGAGAGAACAGAGGTGCTGTTGTTGGTGCTTGCGCTGCCCCTTGAATATTGTTGTACACTTTTGGCTGTGCTCAAGATCTTTTGACTGCTTTTCAGAGATGTAAATATGTCAGATTTTTTTTTAATTTTATTTATGGGCAGGATGCTGGAAAAGTAAATTGTAGTTTTATAAATGTCAGATCAAGACACAGCATTGTGTAGCTTTCTGTAAAAGTCGACAATTGCCCTTTGACATGTGTCCTGGTTTAATAGTACGATTATAGGAGTGCTTCCCCACTTGGGTAGGAGCCTTCAATACAGGATTGTGGCACTGCTGTCTGATACTATACACTCCTTGAATTCTCTACATTAGACTCAAGTGGTTCAGCTTGTTAAAACTGCTCTCTTCCTGTCTACAGCACCCTCAAACTGTGGGACTACAGCAAAGGAAAGGTAACTGTTTTACTTTAATATAACTGCCTGCAGTAAAACAGTAACACTGAGACCTGAGTGTTCCACAAAGTACTAACAGTGTAAAAAGTGTTAGGGTTGTCAGTTAAAAAGGTCTTAGTCATCAGTGGATGCAGTACGGTAAGCTTTCCTTGTGGTTTTTTTTTTTTTTCCCCCCCTAGTGTTTAAAAACATACACCGGACACAAAAACGAGAAGTACTGTGTGTTCGCCAACTTTTCAGTCACTGGTGGCAAGGTAAGTGGGGCTCTTCACAACTTTCACTCATGTAGCTGCTTTGAGCCAGTTGGTCTACAGTCTTTCAGCACTGTGAGCAGAGACCTGAGCTCTAAGGTGTTGTACTGACTGCAAACTCCTGCTTCTCCTACGCCTCTCCCAGTGGATCGTGTCAGGATCAGAAGACACCATGGTATACATCTGGAACCTTCAGACCAAGGAGATTGTACAGAAATTACAGGGTCACACAGGTGAGGTGCAGGAGTGTACATGCTGACATGTGTCTTAGGTTCACTAATGCCCTTTGAGCATTTACATTTACTCGTTTAGCAGATGCTTCTCTCCAAAGCATCGTGCAACTTGGGAGTAAACAAAAGAGCTTTTGATTAATATTTGACAGCTTGCAGTCTAGAAGTAGCCTAGAAAGATTTTAAGTTATGGATGCTTAGATGGAATGAGAGGTTTTTCCCTGAAGGTGCCACCTTCCCATTTCGAGTGAAGCCAAGAGGAATCCTTTGTCTGCTCACCATCTCCATCTCTCCTCTGTTTTTCTACTTGTGATAGATGTGGTGATCTCCACTGCCTGCCACCCCACAGAGAACATCATAGCATCGGCAGCGCTGGAAAACGACAAAACCATCAAACTGTGGAAGAGCGATTGCTAAGCTTGTGACGTGCAAGCTCTTTTATTTCATTTTTTCCTTTAATTTTTATTTTCTTGGAAAAAAGTGGACTTCATGCCAGACAGATCACACGTGACCCATAAGCCCTGTGAGAGAGGACTGGTCGGGCAGCGGGAGGGGAAAAAAGCAAAACTCGAGTCCAGAACACAGCTGCCAAACCTCCCGCACTGAGAACCTCTAATCGTCTCAGCCTTATTCGTAACGGGACATGTCACTGACAAAGGTCTTAACTTCTAATTTCTCAGACATGTTGGTACATTATTCCCCTTCTCTGATTTGAATTCATTCAAGTACTCGGCTGTATTTAGAGAAGCACAGCCCAGCTCTTGGTTCTCTGAGAGCAGTTGTCTGAAAGTAGCAGTTATTTGCATGGGCAAAATTATTTAGCAGTTTTGACATTATATACCATACTACATTATCGCTGAAAGCCTCTCTTTTCCCTGTGGGGTGTTCTTTTGCTCCATGGACCTGCACTAGTGCCGAAAATCAAAATGCTGTGGTGAAATTGCGCACAGGATGTGGGACTTACGGCTGCAGCCGCCTTAAGCAAAGCCCAGATCCCCAAAATGTTTCCATTGTTGTGTGTTTTTTTTTTTTTTTTTTTTTTTTTTTCCCCCCTTCTTCTTTTTTTGGGTGGTGGGGTGCTTTTTGTGTGCTGTGACTCTAACCTATGTGAGCAAAAATGGATTTAATTCCATCAAGATTGAAGTTCTTCATGCCCATATCTAACCATGAAAGTAAAGAAGAATTTATCTGTTAATATACATCTTATTAAATATTTCCAAAGGCATTTCAAAGAACGCAAGCCACGCGGTGAGTGTACCTCTGCTGAGTACGCATCAAACTCGCGTGTGGTTGCGACAGGTGCAATGGGAGAAAGAAATGTCTTCGAGTCCAGAAATGACAGGTTAGTGCCATACGGATATGAGTGTCACGTGAAGGGAGATGGAGATGGTTGGTTGTCGCACTTGACTCTGCTTTAACTAGAAGTCTAGGTCTAAACTTGCAACTAACCTAATGTGTATTGGAGGCGTTTACCACTGTACGGAGGTATTGGGGGACAATGTGCTCCTTCAGTGCATTGTGACAAGATTTTTTTTTTTTTTGGCTGCATGTGCTGGCAAGCAAGAATGGACAGTATGTCACAGTCGTTCACCGCTTTTGGTTGTACTACACCAGGATTCACCGTAGTAGTTTCATACTCTGAATAAAATGAATGAGCTGCCATGTTGCGCTGAAAGGTTTAAATCCCACCTTCTACTGTAGTACCCCTAAGGAAGGTACTTACTCTGAATTGATGCAGTTAAAAATTACCCAGCTGTGTAAATGGGTACATCGCTGTAAGTCACTTCAGAGAAAGGCTTCAACTGTATGAGTAAATATTTTTTTTCTTGAACTGCTCTGAGCTGATACTAAACTTTGCCTGGGGAATTTCTTACCAAATGAAGACATGCTAGAGAAGATCTCCCTCACCATAAAGCTATCAAGGAGAGAAAACGAAGAAAGAACAGCGATTAAAAGTGAAAGCAGGAGCACACTTGGTGTGTTTATGTTCTTCACAGCAGCTCTGAACCTACCTGTAAGCGAAGTGTCCGAAAAAGCACATCAGCCTTGTCTAGAAGCTGCACGGACCTTTGAAGGCCTTCACACTGCAGGCGAAACCAAGTGACACACTTATACGAAGGTGTTTCAAAAGCAGTGTTTTCACAAACGAGTTACACAATGTGGGAACTTGCTATACTGTAAGATGTGTGTGTGTGTGTGTGTGTGTGTGTGTGTGTGTGTGTGTGTGTGTGTGTGTGTGTATATATACATTTGAAGAAGGTGATTGCAAGAAGCTTATGTTCTTGTTTAGCTACTTTCTACTGCTGTAACCTCTTAATCCTGCCGTCTGTGTCCGTTGTTGGAAACACGCTGGAGGTCCAGCTTGGGACCTGGGGACTTTACGGCAAATGACAGTTTCACATTCTGTAAAGGTTCTCCTCGATGTCTCTTGGAGTACAAGGAACTTGCCCTTATGCCTAGAAAACAAGACCATCCGGTTACTTTGGATATGTCTGCATCCAACTTGTGACTATTTACCACGTTTTGTTTTTCTTACGCTTTCTAATTCTCGTTTAATAATTGCAAGAGAGCTCTGATATAAAAAAGCTACTTTTACAAATGTGGTGCTTTAAACTTGCTTCTGAACATTGCAGATGTAGCCGATATGTCAGTTTCCCAACCGGGCTGATTATATGGTTTCTGACCTGTGGCAGCTGGGTTAAATATTTTATCATTTCACTGAATGGGCAAAGTATGTCACATATCATTGTTATTCGTGTCAACTCTGTCGTTTGTTTCCTACAATCATCCTGGTTTACTGCACTGGAGGGTCCTCATTTGCATTGGTGCTCATTCAAATTCAAGACTCATTGAATACAGAACGTGTGACAAGCGGTGCACTACCTTGCTGTGACCCCTTGTCACTTTATTCCCGTACAGCACAGAAGTTCACTGCATCCATCCACCAAGCTCAATGTAGACTTTCTGTTCAAGTACATTGTTTCAAAATATATATTGTATATACACCCTACCTTCCTCATGTAGCAGTGAACATCATTGTTTACTTTTATGTATCTTTTAGCTCTAGCTACACAAAATGCAACACATTGTGCTTGGTTTGGGTACAGTTAGCGTTGGGGGAAACCCTCAAGTGGTCAAACCTCTTGCTGGAATGCCTTTCTGGTGCTGAAGGACGTCCAAGACACTAGTGTTGACAGCAATGGCGGCATGAACTCTGTACCTGTATTGACATGAAGCAGTCTGGATTTTGTGAACATGTATTTTGGCAGTTCTAACCTGTAACTCAATAAAACTGAATTTTTATTTTTTATTTATTTTCTTTCAAGTGCTCCAGGATGGGGAGTGATAATGGCAAAAGGGTGATGACTGAAGATGTGTTCCTGTGCTGCCCTACATGAGACACAACCGCTGAAGGTTTTAGTGTGTTCGGCTGCACAGACGACACAAACGCTGCTGTATTTAAATTTTTAATAACTTTTCTCCTTTTTCAATGAAAGAATGTTATAGAGGTTCCCACAAAGAACAGCTGACACATTGTCTTGAAAATAGAAAAGGACAGATTTAAAAGGAGACAGAAAAAAAATGAAACACGAAAGATTAACAATGGTAACTGCTGATCGCGAACTTTTACCCTTTAAATTCACTTTCAGTACGAAGTGTTGTGTATGACCGCCATTTACAGAAACTGTGTGTGCAACAGCCCACAGACTGCAAATTAAGAAATGTATTTATAAGCCGGGAGGGAAACAATTTACATTTGTACAAAAATATATATTTTTTTTCTGTTGATGTTTTACTATCACTGAACTAAAGCAAACGGACATGGGGGGGGGGTCTCTCAGCCGTTCCTCATCAGGTTAGACAGAACGTGTGGCCAAGCAACAAATATACAACAAGGTTCTCCTTTGAAACACATCCGCCAGGATGCGGTGATGTGATTGCGAGGGTTTTCGCGAAACCCTCGGATGCTGGTATGTCATCTTTTTTGTAGAACTCGGAGGTGCTGGTAGAGTGCTCGGCGCTGGGTTTAGGAGCAGGGACTCAAAGCCTCGCGCTAAGGCCTAAAAAGAACGGGAAAAAAAGGCCCTAAAAACACTACAATGATACACTACAGTTTACTGTTCTAGCCTGGTTTAGCCTAGTTGAACTCATGGTTTTCTCCCTCTTCCTTAGGGTTACCAGTGACATTGAACAGATTTACATATAAATATACATACATATACATATAGACAAAATATAGCTTTATGGTACGAATAAAGCATTCATGTGTTCAGTAATTATCGATTGAGAGGACTGCTCTCTCTCAGTTTTTTCAAGTCTGTCTTGAGAGAGATCCTTCACTGCGCTCTTACATGCTAGTACTGTATATGGCTTTAATGTAGTTGGGGACACCCAATGTGTAACTGTGTTTAGGGTGCTGAAAACATGTAGCCGTTCAGCCGTTAGTTATTAATAACTGCTTGTCCATCCAATGCAGGGTCATGGGGGTCCAGAGCCTGTCCCAGAAACTTAGGGTACATTGCGGAGGGGATGCAGGTCCATCGCAGGGAAATTACATACACTTATTCGCTCTTACATTCACACATAATTCAGGGCACAACTTTAAGGCAATTTAGTCACCGATTCATCCGAAACATGTTTTTTAAGTCCGGAAAGAAACCGGATGCTTAAAATACATTTAAAATACATTTTAAATGAGCCGGTTACACCTCTATAAAAATACCTCTATTTTTTTTTTTTTAAAACAAGGTGTCACTTTTTTCAAACTCTACTCAGATGATGTAAAAAAAAAAAAAAACTGAAGTCCAAACTGGCAACATCACTGAAAATTGTCAAAGTCATAACGAGATTGTTTTCTTTGAACAACCACACTTTTGATGCCTTAACAGCCAAAGCAGGCAAACGGTGGCCCTGTGTGACAGCAGCGGTCCTCATTTTCCATTTATGCCATTTTTAACAAAAATAAATTTAGTAGTCAATCGAATCAGGTTTATTGTTTACAAATCTGTGAAGTCGTAATGTATAATTTGCTCTTTAAATGAGTGCCGAATATGTATTCTACACCAGTAACTTTTTCGTTTGCATTTCCTTCTAGCCATTTCATAGTGGCACACAAATTATATTTCGTTGTTTTTACAAAAGGGCCACAGATATTCAAATTAACGGGTAAGGAGCCCTTTTGTCGATCTAAGGACTGGAAAAAAAACCCTTGCTTGGTGTCACAGCCACCAAACAAGCATCCCCATAAAAGGAAAAAAGAGGACAGAAATACCCTAAGCTGTTTTCTTTAAAACAAACCGTGAAATGAAGCCGTTCCAGTAACAACCCACTAATTATCTTTTAAACGGGTGAGCATTACAAACCAGGTAAGTAAACATCATCCTGTCACACCAGCAAAACTGTTAATTTTGGCGACCGACTCTACACCGTGAATCGCTTTTCTTTAATTTATTGCTGAATTCTCACCATTTTTGCTTGCAAAACCAATTCAGCTGCTAGAAAGAACTTCACCGAACAAAGTCCTGGAAAATGATTTCTCTAGTTCTGTACTTGTACAAAATTCAAGCAAGTGTCTCGTTCCTCCACTAGTGGGCAGTAAAAGCTCTCCCATTGCCTTTCCTACTGCCTTTCCCATTGCCTTTCATTCCCGCTCCTTCCTGCTTCCATGCCGCTGCTCACACGCACATCCTCCCTCGCCTGATATTACTGGACAAAACAGAACAGATCATCTTTGGACATGTCGCATACATACGTGCGCAAAAACATAATTGTGAATATGAAGTAGAGTCTGGGCTGTGTGCTAAGGTGGAGGTGCAAGTGGGTGTTCGTGAAGGTGTTTGAGTTGCCGTGAAAGTGACACCCAGCAGGTGTGCGTGTCTAGATGCTCACAATGAATTCTGCTTGAACCAGGGTCGGGTGGGGGGGCGGGGGATGACACCTCAACTTCCCCCTCGAGCGCCGTCCCGCTGCCCCACCGAGGTAGACTGCGCAAGGTGGCGACGCTACTACGGAATGGATGGATGAGGGAAATCGCAAAGGTTCTGCCGCACAGGCGCCGCTTCTTCGGAGTAGCGCCCCCTGGTGGACAGTGTTGAACTTCTGCCCCATGGATTCGGGGATGAAACGGGGAAGGTTGGCGTAGCTTCGTCAACACGTACTGGGACACCTGGCGTCAAAGCGATGTGTTCCCATGCGACGCTGCCAGGCTCTGCGGTGGCAACGGGGTCAAACGGAGCTTCTGTGGGCGGGGTTACAATCTTTCTGGCATCCTAGCTCATTGGTGAAGGAAGTCCGACGTGCTTGCTCATGGGCGTGGCGCGCTAGACGGCCACGAAGCCCTCTGCCGTCCACTTCGGCACAAGGTCCCTGAGAAAGGGGCCCCGCCCAGCGACAGTAGGGTAGAATCGTGCTCCACTGCTGCCTCTTGAGTTTCCTTCGCAAACGGCGAAGTGGCCCCGGCTTCCAGCCACCCCAAGCGCTCTCCCGCCCCAGCTTCTAACCGAAGGCGAGACTCGCGACCCGCGCCCGCAGCGCTGTCGCGCAACTGTTCCGACAAACGCTCGGCATCCTATGACAAAACCGCGGCACGTGACATTACCTGTAAACACACGCATCGGCGCAGAACATGCGATCTCTCCCGCAGACCTTCACGCTCGAAAGCTGATGAACGGACGCGTCGCATTCCCCCCATCGGTGGGACTCGAGCCCACGGTCCTCTGCGCTCGCATGTTTGCACAAGGTAGAAAACAGACCCACTGAGACGCGATGAACTCGACGCATTGGAAACGTATGAAGAAGCGAAGAGGGAGGTTCCGCGCGCTCGCTTACGTCACTTGTCAATCCGATGTCATCAGTCCATAGAGAGGGTTAGAGGACCCTCCTTCACAATAAGGAGGCGCCACCAGGCCACGCCCCCGCGGCGCCCCACTATGTCATTTGGTGCGGGGCTTCCAGCATCTCCATGAGGAAGGTGTCGATGGGCGTGTCTCCTATGAGCTTGAAGAAGAATAGGTGCTCCAGACACTTGAGGCCTATGGAACGCAGAGCAGGCAGTCGTAGTAACAGCTTGGCAAACCTGTGGTGAGGGGAAACCAGGTGGACAGCCAGTCACAATACAGGACCTGCGAACTTCCCAAAGGACAGCCAGTCAGACTTGAGGACCCTGGAGCTCCAGGGGGAAGAGCTGATCAGACTCGAGGACCTCCACGTTCTTCGGCGTCTACGTAGCACTTCTTACCGTTACTCCTCCGTCCGCTCCAATAATCTGCCCTGAGGTGACTTTTAACCCGGTGCTCTGCGTCTACACAGTGTCATACAGTTACGCTCCTATGGCGTCGTGGCCTTTGCATTTCTGTACCATTGTGACTCCCGTTACACAGGCGCTCTGCTTACGTTTGCAGCGCTTCTCAACTATTCTTAGCTTCAAATGCCTTTTCCGAAGAAGATGCGAGACACGAGACATCGAGGCCCTGCCGGCTACGTAAATATGCAAAGGCCGATTAGATACGGATGGCCTTTAGAGTCGCAATTACTGATAATCCGTGAGACCGAAGCTTCGCTGCGTGTCTGGATGCCATTTGCGTACAACACAAGATCTGATGAGCAGGGAAAGGAAGGAGGGCGAGGAGGAAGAAGAGAAGGAGCCACTTGACATACCGCCCTGGTTGATCCGGGTACTTCTGCTTGCAGTAGGTCTCCAACGAGGCGTACACCTTCTCCCTCAGAGCTTCTACCTCGCTCGGGTTTGACAGGCCTTTGGAGTCTGCAGGAGGTTCACCGTGACGGCATTTCAGTTAGTTCCGGTTGGTCGTTCGCCGATTTTTGCCCATTTTTTTTTAATCTTACTTTTTTAACCCTAAAAAGCTAAAGTGTAGAATTTTGCACAAAGTTATTAATTATCTTTATAGGGTTTTGCTACGCGGATATACTGCACGTGGTGCAGTCAGTAAGTTGTATGACTGGCCACCGTGCGACGCTGCCTTTCCGCAGGCACAGATGGCAGCGTTCGAATTTATTCACTGTGCCATGTACACTGTCATACTGTACAGCGGGGCACTGAGGAAGTGTAACCATACCAGCTAAATATGCAGACATCTTACTAAACTGGACCTGTATGTAACACGCCTAACGCGCCGACACTAATTCTTAACACACGTGTGACAAACACGTCCAGGACCGCAGCACTTCTCCGCACACAGCGGCCTGTCGGCTGAAGGCTTGAACAGCTTGGCTACGTACAGGAGCCTAGTACCCCTGACTTCTGGGCAGAAGATCAGGGCTTTGGATTCAGTGTAATCATCTCAACTTATCAGGCAGGAGGACCAAAAACATCAGCAAACAGGGGGGGGGGGAGCGGCTCGGGCTTGCCTGGACACCGGAGGGACACATCTCCACCTCGTTGTTCCTATGTTAGGGTTGTTGTGCGATGGTACGAACAGTGACTCTGTAGGTATGTGGTTGTGTACCTGGGTTGAAGAGGACGATGGCCCGAAGACAGCCCAACTCCGTCTTGTCCATCTGCATGTCCCGCATCTTGGACACGAGCTCTGTGAGCACTCTGCGCACGCACAAGGGCAAACATGGGTCATGCAGCGTGTGACTCGTTCCGAACGCGGCGCGACCGCTTCCCCGCGAAGCCGTTTCATGCCTTTAACAATGTAAAACACTAGAGACACCGAGACCGACGACGTTACTGTTCCCGGGCTCGGCACGTCCTGTCCGTGACCGGAAGGAGCACCGGCGGAGCAGCGCGGGTACGTATTCGAACCGGTCGTCCTCGGCTTGACGGAATGTTTACTCCTACGGTGACACGACCGCCCTGCGCCAGCCGACATCTGTCTTTCGCGCAGTCAGAGGACAACGGTCATCGTGGCGCTCTCATGAATTCAATTTGCCCGGCGGAACAATAAGGGCAGGAAGATAGGAGAGCTTGAGTTAACTACGTCTTTAGTTTGGAAGAAGCTCCTTAATGCTGCTGTTCCAAGAAGACGCTGTCAATCCCTGCCCCATAAACTTTCCCAGATTAACGCAAAGATGTAATCCATCCGCCGAAACGGTCGGGAAGTAATTTAATCACGACGCCCAGCTTCCTGCAGGAGGACAGAAAGGACTTTCGGTCCGAGCGGGTGAACAAGGGTTAAGCACTGCATCGAAAGGACACCGAAGCAACTCTCCCCCCCTCAGGGGGCAGATTGAAGTCTGTATTAAATTACATGTCTATAAAGCCAATGTAAACCAATGACCAATGTAGACAAAGGTCCGCTTCTCTCAGAGTCCAGGGCAAAGGGGCACTAACCTGTCGAATATGGCCCCGACGCCTGCGCTGTGGGCGCTGTTGCGGTGCACGTGGAGACCCGTTGCCAGGAGGATACCGTCCTTCACGGCTATCGAGCGGTGGGAGAAGGAAGCGATGAGCAGTTCATTCCACCCTGCAGGGGAAACACAACGGTAAGATAGGATGGAAAGGGGGGCATCTTGTTGCAGAGCGGCAAATGTTTGCTGAATTAACACCGAACCGCCGTGAGGGAACAAACACCGCGAGGTGCTTCTCGAGGTTCCGAGAACCTTTTTTTTGCGTTCTACATTTCCGATGTCGCGACATCGTCGTCGGTTCGGTCCGGCCCACTCAAACACCCACAATCCTCGCTGTAGTCCGGTACAGAGAGGAAGAAAAGGAGGAGGAAACCTGAACTGAGATGAGGAGTGACGGAAGGGGCTTCTTCAGCTTCTTCATCTGCCTGGCAACGCTCCACCTTTTCCCCAAAGCACAAAACGCCCGGGATGCTTTCGTCCGTGAGGCGGAGGAACTCGCTCCGGCTATTAATAGAGTCACTCCGCGGAGAGTGCTCTCGGATGAAGGCGCTCGGTAAGGTCACCGCCCCTAGAAAGGGTCCCGCGGTGTCCGGGAGGTGGCATCTGGAGAAGCCGACGGCCCTCTTCCATCGGCCGGCGTCCACCATGTGCTTTGTGTCAATATGAACGATCGGGTCAGCCTAACCCTATGTCAACAAGTAGGGCCACGCTCGCCGGCTGCCACTTTGCAGACCCTCCTCGAACGTTGCCTCGTCAAAGACGGCCGCGTTCTGCCAGATCTGCTTGGGGAGAGCAGTTAGATGTGCCGTGTAAAAGCCACACGCAACTCTGTGCAACAAATCTGCGTATCTACACCGGACCTGGCGCGCAGTGGCACTTGAACACGGCGCTCCCGCTTTAACTGGGAACGTTCATGCTGATGCTTCTTCTTCACCATCACGCGAAGAAATAAATTTAGTTTATAAGGCAGTGGAAACTATTCTGTCACCAAGTCCCCTCTTTTCTCTTCGGTGCCTCACAACTCCAGACCTTCGCATCTTTGGTCACAGAAACTACAAACCCACACACAAACACACTCTTACAGTTCGGTGAGCGAAACCGGAACGGCAAAAACGGCACCACAAAACGATCCTATCGAGAATCGCCACGCGAAACATTATAGGAAATGTCCCAGATGTTCTTCACTGTGACAGATGATATAAGGCAAGATACATAAGTGCTTGTTGGCAAAGCCTTTCCAAATATAAGACCGCTCTTCCATCGCCAGGAGCGTTTGTCATGGGAAAATGTGTTTCAGGTATGTACCCAGTAAGGCCTTCATTTTCTGTAAATAGAGCCAAAGAACAGGCTGGTGAGTGACTAATAAGAAATGACAGGAAAGCTTGCGTTACCATGGAAACTTAATTTTGAGTGCTCCGCTGGTCTTGGAATTAAGACATTTCAGCAGGTAGGGCTGACATTTAAAATCTCAAGCGCAGAACTCTTGGTACTTAAGGAGAGTTCTGGGAAAACACGCCATCGTTCCCTCTCCCCCTCTACCTCTGTCCCTCTTTGTTTGCAACTCTCACCCTCCCTGCCAAGCCTCATGCGCGAAAGAAGAAACTCATTTAGCCGATGTGTTCGTCCAAAGCAACTTACGATTTTTGATAATTAACCTTACAATTATTTATCCATTCGTAAATCAGGGTAAGCACCTTGATCGAGGGTGCTACGGCAGGAGAGGGATTCAATCGTGGGTCCTGCAGTTCCGAGGTGACGGCTCTAACCGCCACCCGCTGCACAAACGTCCAGAAAACCGCACGTTGCGTCTCGCTGTGATTGATTAGTTGCAAGTGCGTTTGGACTCCCTGCGCTGTACAAACCTGGCCGTGTCGCTTGCACAAAATGCCCTGACCACACAGCCAAGACTACGACATAACTGTGGCGGATGGAGAAACGATGAAGCGGGGCCCACGAATTTGCGCCGATGCTGGGCTTTTAACTCAAAAAGTGAGAGCGTTATATTCAGTCACATTGTGTTCTTTTCTAAAATAACAAGGATACAAATACTCACTCTCACACACACACACCGTCTGAAGCCGCTTGCCCCAAGTGGGGTCGCGACGAACCGGAGCCTAACCCGGCAACAGAGGGCGCAAGGCCGGAGGGGGAGGGGACGCACCCAGGATGGGACGCCAGTCCATCGCAAGGCACCCCAAGCGGGACTCGAACCCCAGACCCACCGGAGAGCAGGACCCGGTCAAACCCGCCATCCCAGCACACCCCCAGTATAAATACTAAAAAGTCAAAAATGATCTTTAGCTAAAGAGGAAGAACTGAGCGCCTTGTTACAGTAAACGTGATGCATAAACAATTTCTGAACTAAATAAACACAAAGATTACACGGTCATTTATAAAGTGAACAACAATTCATTCGGTCCTGCGGAATATATTTACCAAGAAGAATAATAACGGACGCCGAGATGGAGACGAGCGCTCCGACTGGCGTACCTGCTCGAAGGAGGATGACCTGGTCGTCCAGCGGCAGCTCGGAGAAGTGCGGGATCCTCTTGGCCCACTCGACCAGCGTGAAGAGCTGCTTGTCGGCTGCCTGGCAGATGTTGGTCACGGGGTCGTTGGGCTGCGGTGGGGTAGACAGCACAGAGCGGGCAGTGAGAGTCTTAGTAGCACAGATGGATCTGGATGACCAGGAAGAGCACAGATTCACGGGGGTTCCTGTTCCAGTAACGATGGGCACACACCTAACAGACGTCAGGCCAGCCTTCACGTGTGCCGTCCAGCATCTGTACATAACTCCACTGAGTACACACACACACACACACACACACACACACACACACACACACACATTGACTGAAACCCATTGTTCCAAGCGGTGTTGCGGCGAGCTGGAGCCTAACCCGGCAATAGAGGGCGTAAGGCTGGAGGGGTAGGGGGCACACCCAGGACGGGATGCCAGTCCATCGCAAGGCACCCCAAGCGGGACTCGAACCCCAGATCAAAGTTGTTACAGCCATGACAACAGGCATTATCAATCACCATCAGTGCTTCTCTTGTCAAGTCAAAAACACTGGACACCTGTTGAAAAAACAGCGGTTGGCGATGTAAGTTGGGGTGTGCTCTGAGATGAAGAACTGAAGATGAAGGAGGAGAGGACAAGAAACATCTGACCGAGGTTGGAGGAGCTGCAGAACTCTGCTCGGAGCCTCAGTCCTCCCTCCCGATGGCCTAACAGCAAGGCTCAAACGTGCCGGGATACGGAATCAAAACCCGCCTCAAAAAGCCAAACAGCAGGAAGACAAAACAAACAGCGAAAGTGCAGCAGGAAATACCTGCAGGGAAGGAGAAAAAAGAATGAGTCTGAGGGCCGCAAGGGCGGACGGGGTTTTATTCATCCTCTGGGCTTGAAACCGGCCGGGGGACTCACGCGGAGATGTCTCTCGGCAAGGGATTTACCACACCGTGCAGAATGCGGGTGGTGAAAAACGCCCGCCAAAGAGGACTTTGTAAAAACGCGGGTCCCACATAGTCGCGTTTCCAAGGTGACGGTGAGGAAGGCATCGGCCGCTCACGCCCGAGTTAAAACGCGGGCCGGGTCGGCCCGGCGAGCACGTTGACGGCTCCGCAAAGCGACCGAATGAAACATTTGCAGAGACCGGCGAGCGCTGGTGTGGGAGCGGCCTCGCCGTGGGAACTAAGTGAACTCCTGACATTGTTTTTTTCCACGCGGATAAAAGGAAACGTGAACGAGAAAAAGGTGCGGAGATGCCCGGAGCCCCCGGAAGCACGTTTCGAACGGGCTGCGGCTAATGGATTTCAAGCGATACACTCCGGCCTGTTGACAACACGGCGCTATTATTTTGAACAATTAAGAGGCAACAAAGGCTGCATCGCTCAACAAATGGCCACCGGTTCACCGCCTCAGACAGAGCCTCATTTCGTAGGGTATTGTGTCAGAACAGCTTCGAGTGAAACGCAAATGGATGCGAACGGCTGTGCTGCAAAAATGGAAAGTAGCTGAGCTCAACTCACAGGTTTGGCATTTCTAAACAACATGCAGTCATCTGTTGCACATGACTACTTTGTCCAATACAGGGTCATGATGCATGATGCTCCAGAGCCTATCCCGCAAGCGTAGGGCGTGAAGCAGGGTATGCTGTGGATGGGAGGGCAGTCCGTTGCAGGACAATTGCATGCACGCGCACGCACATTCACTCACGCGCACACGCATCTAGGGGAATAGCAAGCAATGAGCTCACCACGTAATCGTGTCTTTGGACTGCGGGAGGAAACCAGAGCACACGGAGGAAACGTACGCAAACGCAGGGGGAACGCGCGAACCCCGCACGGACTGAGGTGGGTTCGTACCCTCGGCCGAGAAGCCGCGAGTCACCAGCGCGACCCGCTGCACCGCCATACCAAACTTGCATTATTATAGAAAAATGTTACGGTGCAGCGACAAATCTGCAATTACTCAACAAATTACGCAAAGAGTACCGAGCGAACGGTGACAACATATGGCTGGTGTAACAAACCGCCCACGGAGCAACAGTGCTGCCCAGCTCATTGGTATTCAGTGTGCGTGCGTCCACAGACAGAGGCTCCTTCTAAAGAGCGATTCCTTTGCGGAAAAGTCCGCGTGGGAGCAAGCACGGCTTCTCCGCATCTCGCCGCGTCCCCCTCTTTAGGAACCACGCCGCTACACATCTCGGTACGCAGGTACGCCCGTCGGCGAAACTTGCTCGCACGGGAGACGAAGACGCCGCGGCATCCGTGATTAAGGCCCGACCGCTGTCAGGCTGCGTGCGCCCGCAGGATGTAAACGTGCGAAACGGCGAGTTGCTCCGGGACGGGGAACGTGAGCCACGAAACGCAATAATTAATCTCCCAAGCGAGAAATCGTCGCTCCCCGGAGAAACGCTAAGGGAGGCGCTTAGCGAAACCGGCCAATTTGTTCTGGGAACCGTCGGAAAACGGAGAACGCGAGTAAAACACGGGCACCCCGTGATCCTCCGAACGGAATACGAGTCCCAGTGTTCTCGCCGCTGCCGCGGAGCCCATGAATGATGCATGAGCGTCCTTTTAAAATGTTTACCCTGACCTTGTTTCTCCCCGCGAGTTCCTCCGCTCGCGCCGAGCTGTCGAGCCGTCGTCGTCGGTGCCAATATCGCATCCCGTCACTGTGGATGGCATTGTTTGCCGCAGAAAGAAAAGTTGGGGAAAAGGCTGGCGGCGGTGCCACTTGCGATGAGTTCATTAGCTCGGAGACTGCCGCCGCGGGGGGGGGACGCGGGGGGTGGGGGGCTTTCAAACGCTGCTCGCGGACGACTCTCGCACACAGCAGCTGTTTTGTTCCTCGAGTCCGAAGCAGCGGCCTGCATTATTCAGAACGGACACCTGGACCACCTGTTCACACGCAGGCCCAGCTCGCGTACCGTCCCATGAAATTTTCATCATTTACGGAGTACGAGAAACGGAATGAAGTTTTCGTTAGTCCACGCTGTGATTGCAGGGAATGGCACGGGGGCGCAGTTTTAATGTAACGGAGGGGGTACGTGCAAGGGGACGCTCTGAAAAGTATGTGCGCTTCTTGTATTGAAGTCTCATTCTAGTGCACAGACAAAACAAATATTGTTAAAAAAAAAAAAAGTGTGTTTTTCTTCCAAAGGCCTTCCATTGTTTCACTCAAAGCATGCCTACTCATGCGTGCGTAAGCGCTCTTAATAGGTCATCGGGAGACAAACACACTTTATTTAGCAACGGTTCGGCAACGAGAAGCACTGGAATGAATGACTGCATGAGGCGATGAGCCCTGAAGGTGGTGGTGCGGTGCGGCGAGGGATGGAGGGGGCAGGCTGTACTCCCGCCCAACGCATACACCCCGTTCCCCCACCGCCGCAGCCCACCTCTATCGCCCTAGTCGAAACCCGTTCTTTGAGGCATAAACCTTCAAAACTGTGCTTGGACATACAGGTCTGGAGAACTTGCAGCCTGTGGCAAAGCTTCGCTCGATCCTTTCATCATCTGTTCATCCCTTCATCGAGATGTTCCACCTCCAAACCCTGGCACACGCTGGAAATGTCTCCTTCCCCAAAGCCCAACCCATGTCTCCTTGGCTGATCCACCTTGCTTCCTGGCCTGTGTTGGCTTGTTAATTATTCATTCAGTTAGTTGACACTTTTCTCCAGCTACCTGCCATTTATACAGCTGAGTAATTTTTACTGTATCCATTTAGAGCAAGCACCTTGCTAAGGGGTACAAGGCAGCAGCCCCATGGATTGTACTGGAAACCTCTGCTCAGTAAGAGCAGCCCAACATCTTAGACCCTGAGCTCCTAGGGAGATCTCCAGCCAACCTTCCTCAGCTGACTCCACGAACTAAGGAGTTTGGCTCAGTTCTAGTCCATAGGTTTATCTCCCATCCTTCCAGGATGAAGGCGGTGTTGGTGGTGCTGGTCTCCGGACCCGACTCCCCCGGCTGTGTCGGTGCTCAAAGGCTGCGGGTCTCATCATGATTTCTTTCCTCTGCCATGGAATTAACTGCTTACATTCTCAAATAAGGTTTTTTTTTTCCCCCCGTTGATGTTTCATACATGTCAAACTATGTGTGTGTTGTCTGTCTTCCGCTTGCCTTTCGTGGTGCCGTCACCTTTGTACCGATGCATTCTTATCGCGACGATGCTTGTTACGCGATACCGCCGATGGCACTTTTTTATTTACTGCTTGTGTGGTAATTAGCAGCCATTGTAGTTTCTCACTCACCAGCCACGTCAATCAGTTGGACAAGAGCATTCATACTTTACTGCTTCCACTGCTGAAATCACCTGTTTGACAAACAGCATTTCAGTACTGAGCCAAGTCATCAATGAATCCCCCCCAATAACAGCATTTTCAGCACATATAAACTTTAAAGACCAGCTGGCTGATCAGGTTTCAATTTTAAGATAGACAGAAATGTTACCAATCAAAAGGTAATTGCACAAAGGCTACGGCCACACACACACACGACAAAGTGACCGAGGAAAGCGTAGCAATAATAAGGAACAACACTGCCTGGATCAGAAAAATGCCATAATGAAGGGGACACGATCGAAATAAATCAAAGTGTGACAGCAGTACTTTAGCATGTCAACAAGGTTCACAGTTGAAGATCCAACTTTGCTACACAAAGAAAGTGACAGAAAGTTTAAACACATAAATTCTTGTGAACACCACCATCAGCAAATGAAAATAATTAAATGAAATGCCTTAAAAATTAAATATACTCACACTGTTGACAATAACACTGATTACTGGAGTTATAGATGAGGCGCATGGTACCTGATACCAATTAGTCTCTGACACACCCTCTTGCAACCAGCGAGAAACCACCAAATTATATCATTTTTTTCCCTTAATTAATTTCCTGACATCCATGCAACTAATCCAGATCAAAGAATATGGAGAAAAAAAAAAATTCTCTGAAATGATCTCCTCCGGGAATGCTTTTTTTACTTGTTGACTCCAGTTTCTGCTGCGAACGTGTCTCCGACGCAACACCGGGCAACTCAAAGAAATCATGCTAAAGATCTGCAAGCGCATCCTAACTACAAAAAGGGGTGACCAAACCCCCTAGAGCGCTGCACCATACACGAACCTTAAAGTAATCCGCCTCTTTATTCACATTGCTTTGAAAGGACACTGCACAGAAATAACTACGGTTAAGAGCACCGTCTTGACGGCTGCACTTACACCACATCGCTGGTTAGACCTGCTGCCTTGCGCTCAAAGGATCCACATCCGAATCCCGCTCCTCTTCGGTACCCTTGAGAAAGGTACATAGCTTGAGTTGCTCCAGTAAGAATTACTCAGCTGTATGACTAGGTAAGGAGGCATGGTGGCGCAGCGGATTAAGTTGCTATCTCATGTCTCTCAAGTTGTTTGATTCAGTTCAAGTCCAGCTGGGAGTGCGTGGAGTTCGCACAATTCTCCACGTGTTCGCAGTCCTCAGACATCCACATAAGAAGGCAGTGGCCAACCACTTCCATTTCTCCTCTGTCTTGAACACCACACACATACTGTATGTATATATATATAGCAAGCAAGATAGTGGTGCAGTAACATGCAGTGGTCACTTTGGAAACACATTTTGTTCCACTGTATAAAAGCTATATAAAGGAATGACAATGAAAGCACATTTGACTTGATATATACTGTACATCATATACACATGTTTATATATATATATATATATATATGGCTGCAATATACGTACTTGTGTGGTGTCAGGGGAGAATCGAAAGTGGCTGGCCTGTGTCTATATATATATATATATATATATATATATATATATATATAGATGTGTGTGTTTGTGTATTGCACTCATATATAGGATGCAATACACAAGTATGTATATTGCAGCCACATACATATACCATATATATATATATATATGTGTGTATACTGTTTGTCTAGAGCTGGGTCGCAGCAAGCTGGAGCCTATCCTGGCAACACAGGGTGCACACACCCAGGACGGGACGCCAGTCCGTCGCAAGGTACCCCAAGCAGGACTCGAACCTCAGACCTGCTAGAGAGTGGGACCTAACCAAACCCGCAGCACCACCTCCTATATATAAATAACATTTATTTATTTAGCAGACACTTTTCTCCAAAGCGACTTCAAATGAACTCTATATGGTCTTATCAGCCCCCCACACCTTATTCACCAAGGTGACTTACACTGCTAGATACACTACTTACCATGGGTCACTCATCCATACATCAGTGGAACACACTCTTCCTCTGTCACTCACACACTGTGGGTGAAGCTAAACAGCATGTCTTTGGACTGTGGGAGGAAACCAGAGCACACAGAGGAAACCCACACAGACACAGGGAGAACATGCAAACTCAGCACAGACTGAGCAGGGATTGAACCCACATTCTCTCACACCACCCAGGTGCTGTGAAACAGCAACGCTACTCACTGTGCCACTGTGCCATCCACATCTACATATACACCGATATATAAGGCTGACAGCCTTCCTCAAGAACTCAGTGCGGCTCTGGAAAGCAACACCAGAAGCCAACGCCAAAGCCATCGCACAAGTGACCATCAAGTGCGGCATATACCAAGGTGATGCACTGTCCCCACTGCTGTTCTGCACAGGCCTGAATCCCCTCAGTCAGATCATTGCAAAGAGTGGATATGGATAAAGTTCAGAAGTAACCATAAGGCACCTCTTCTACATGGCTGACATCAAGCTATATGCTGGAGTGAAGGAGACATCGATTCACTGATTCACCCCACCAGGATATACAGCGATGACATTGGGATGTCGTAGGGAGTGGATAAGTGTGGTTGAAATGTTGCAAGAAGAGGGAAGGTGATCAGGATTTAAGGAGTGGAATTACCAGAAGGCAGAATTACAGACATACAGAACAGCTACAAGTACCTGGGTATCCCACAGGTCAACGGGAACCACGACGAGGCAGTGAGGAGGTCAGCCACAACCAAATACCTCCAGAGAGTAAGGCAGGTCCTGAGAAGTCAGCTCAATGGTGGGAATAAGATCCAAGCCATCAACATGTACGCCCTACCAGTCATCAGATACCCAGCTAGAATAATAACTTAGCCACAGGAAGAGATAGATGCCACAAATGTCAAGATACAAAAACTCCTCACAATGCACGGAGGGTTCCACCCAAAGTCCAGCACCCTGAGACTGTACAATAAGCGAAAATAGTGGGGCCGAGGGATAGTGAGCGAAAGAGCAACTATCCAGGATGAAACAAGGAGCATCCAAGAGTACATCAGGAAGATGGCCCCCAGGACAAACTAAGTGAATACCAAGTTCCAGACTGACAAGCAGCTGCTGGCCAACTAACCAGACATGGTAGTGGTCAACAAGAAGGAGAAGAGGGCAGTTGTGATAGATGCAGCAATATCATAAAGAAGGAGCATGAGAAGACTGAGAAGTATCAAAAGCTGAAGGAAGAATTGGAACGGATGTTGAAGGTAACGTCCACAGTGGTCCCAGTGGTAATAGATGCACTCGGGTCTGAGACCCCAAAACTGGGAGAGTGGTTTGAGCAGATTCTAGGAACAACATCTGAAGTCTCTGTCCAGAAGAGTGCACTCCTAGGAAGAGCTAAGATACTGCGCAGAACCCTCAAGCTCCAAGGCCTCTGGTAGAGGACCTGAGCTTGAGGAAGACACACACACCACACCATGTGGGGGTGAGAGGGAGATTTAAATATATATAGCACCCTATATAAGAGTGCAATACACACAAACCATATAATATATATATATATATGGGTGAAAAGCACGGGGGTTCTCGGTTCTGGCTCCGCTGTGGTGGCATGACCTCCCCCTCTCACTCAGAACTGCTGAATCTCTGTCCACATTTAAAAAGGGTCTTAAAACTCATCTCTTCCAGACTTACTTCGTCCATCATCTCTTAAGCTCATGTAAGGTGTAAATGTTCATGCACTACAACCTCAAGTTCATGCCCAGAAAAGCCTTTACGCAGCACTCCTGTAATGTACGTAAAGGTTTGTGTATCTAGGGGGGTGCGGTGGCGCAGTGGGTTGGACCGCAGTCCTGCTCTCCGGTGGGTCTGGGGTTCAAGTCCCGCTTGGGGTGCCTTGCGGCGGACTGGCGTCCCGTCCTGGGTGTGTCCCCTTCCCCCTCCGGCCTTACGCCCTGTGTTGCCGGGTAGGCTCCGGTTCCCTGTGACCCCGTAAGGGACAAGCGGTTCTGAAAATGTGTGTGTTTGTGTATCTCACAAAAAAAAAATTAGTAGGAAGGTGACCAGGAATCGTTAATATTCTGAGTTTTATGCAGCTGCTCGTGTGATGAACATTGATTCATGTGGTGGAAAGAAACTAACTAACTGTACTTATGTATCACACGTCTGCAACCATGTTTCTTTCTCCTAATGCAATGCACACGTTGTATTTTCTATGAGATGTACGTCGCTTTGGAGAAAAGCATCTGCTAAATGAATACATGTAAATGTATGTAAATGTAAAGCTATAAGTAACAACAGGTGGCTTTGAAGAAAAACACCAACTACATGAATGCTATATAATTAACATGGTAATCTTACATTACTGTGTCACTAAACTTGTATTTGGTAATGTCAGCCTTTGCTTCAAGCTTTTTTAAAGTTGATATAAAGTTCCATAATAGGACAAGGACTTTTATGCACTACACTTTGGAAGAATGATTAAGGGAAACCTTTATATTTAACACAATACAAAAGAATAAATGTAACCACGCATTTCTGCAGATATCTTTTGCGTAAAATTCGGTTCCACCCTACAAGCGTATTGTGCGGCTTGTTTTGGGGAGTTAGGCTGTATGATTGTTTTTGCTTTTTTAGCGTGTAGCCTGTAATTGGACAAAGCGAACTCTGCGGAAGGCATCGTTTGCCGGGAACGCACTCAGATAAGGGTTCCTGGGAGTTACAATAGTCACAAAATATTACCGCGGTAATTTCAAGAATGCGGGCGGTCTCAGCAGGCAGGCTGCCCGCAGGTGCGCGGTATCCGCCGATAGCGACTCGTTAAAGAGTGCCCGTCCAGTTAAAGGCTGCCCAGCAGCAAGCCGGGAGAGCACCCCCCCCACCCCACCACCACTGTCATGGGCTCCTTAAAATAGCGCTCCTTTGGTCACCTGAAAAGCTACCGAGTCTCTATCTTCGTTTTCAAAAGAGTCTTGGGCTCCCAAACAAACACCCCCTCCCGTTCACCACCCTGGCTCCTGCGCTGCCAGCCGTACTCTGGTGGGCATCCAAACAGCTTGTCATCCCCGTTCCCTGGCAGCGTCGCTGTGAAACCTGCTTCGGAGCGCTCTGGGGGTTTCTCCGAGCCGGTGCGCCGTGATTCATCCTCTCTCAGGACCAAGGACAACGCCAGCATGACATGAATATTCAAAAATGTTTATTATTTATCGTGAATGAGGGCGACCGGAAGCATCCAGTTTGACGGGTACCTGCTACGACAGCGCGGAACGAAAATCGATGACCTGTGGAAACTGCACTTCCCGCTACGACCAGTCGGTGTCAGCGCCACTCGAAACGCAACAGAAAAGAGGAAAGCGCACCCACACGGCGGAAGATATCTCTTTTGAAAAGCTGCCTCTTCCGGTCTTACTTTAACTGCGGAGGTACGGAACCAAGGAAAAGTCCGAGTCCACGGGAAACCAGCTTTAGGTTTGATCAGCAAATGAGCCGCTATGTCCTCCCAGCTCTTCTGCAGCAGGTTCCAGAGGTGTCAGACAGTTGTGGGTCGCTTTCCTTTCCCTCTTCCGTCCAGGTTGTTCCATACAAATATTGCCCTGATTGTCCAGACGGACTCACATTTTTCACCGGTTCCGTACGGTGGATTCGCAAGTTGACTCCTCGCGTGAAATCATTCGTTGCCACGGCGAAAAAAAAAAAAACCAAAAAGAAAAACACGGGTTTGGAGGCTTCGAATAACCCTATCGGTTGAAACAGTGCAGAACGTTTTCAAGGAGTTTCAGAGAAATATGGACAGGGGACAGGAAAGGAAGTTATAGGGAGTGACAGGAAGTGCTCACCGAGTTAGACGGCACGCCCAAGCTGGTCTCGATGTAGGTCTCGGTCTTGGGCTCCACCGCCAGCTCTGCCTCCAGGATCTTCTCCACAGGCATGTCCTCGTAGGCGCTGCTGGTGGACTCCACTTCGTTCTCGTTCTTGTCCCTCGCTCGCTGGCGCTCCTCCTGGACAGCTGCGTTGAACAGCACATGTGACGATCTGATCGCAAACACCACTTCAGGTCGACCCAGAGAACCGCAGGGTAACGCGTCGGTCTGACTGAGGTCAAACTCAAATGGAAGCTGAGCCAAGCGTCAACTGAATGAAAGGAGCCGGGGAGTAATCTAAAACTTGTCCTACTTAATTTTATTTACGGGACGTCAGCCCAGCGCGTCGAACGCCATTTCAAAAGATAACAAATAATGTCTTGTGCTCCAGTAATTAATACACTGCTTGTGCAGTAAAAGCCAACCCTCTGTGATGCACACTTGATGAGCTAACCTTACATCCTCTTGGTGTCAAGACACAGGAAGTGGTTTTGCGCAGGGCGCGGGGAGTGCGAACCGGCCGCCGGCGCTCGTTGTGGCCGAGGCAACAGTAACCACACTTCCGCCCTCCGTGGTTTGGGTGGGGGTATGGGGGAAGGGAGGGGGGGGTTGCCCCTGCTTTTCCCGTTTCCCTGCCGCCTCCCACTCGTTCTTTCTCGCTCGCTCTCTCCGCACACACTTCACCTCCCTCCCACTTTTTTCTTCTGGCGGCGTCTCTCGCGTCTCGTGCGGATTGCTGAATCACAAGGGCTAGGGGAGGGATTAGGGGAAGGGGGGGACAGGGGCCCCTTTGGAGAGAAACTGCTGTCTGGCTTGGAGGTTAAAGGAAGGGTAAAATACTTGAAGCAAGTCACGGAAAGGTGAACAGGGACGTCATCGACAAAAGAATTTCTGTTCTCCCCATCTTATTTTTCTGTACATACGGTCAGGTTTCAGCTTCCTGAAGGCCTGCTTTACACTCTGAAAGGAGCCTGAGCGTCATATAAGTTTTAGAAGGTGCGAGACTGAAGTCGGGATGACCAGTCTTGGCTCTCGAGGGCTGCGGTAAATGCAAATGTTTGGCTTACTTCAGGTTGCAAATGCTCCACTGAAGTAATTTCCTCCATCAGGAGTGGGCAGTCTTCTCAAAGGCCACAGGCTTTGTTGGGTTTTGTTCCAGCTGGGCTATTAACTACTTCCCTTTACTGGGATTTGGATGCACCGTTGAACAACTGCACGTGGCCTTGCGATTCAGGTGTAAAGCCGGTGCTAATAAAGCGTTTTCTCGAAACCCTCTTCAACCGTGACCCTCGGGGACTAAGGTTGGCAGCCACTGCTGTAAATACACAAATATTAAATAAATACACACGGATGTACGTGAAGCCGGTGGCGTACTGGTTCGAGCAGCTGGCTCAGAACTCAGCCCCATGTTTGAATGTCACCTCCTGCTGTAGTACCCTTGAGCAAGGTACTTACCCTGAGCTACTCCAAAAAAAATCCCAGCTGTATAACTGACTGAGCAGCTTAGCATTTTAAGTCACTTTGGAGAAAAGTGTCCGCTAAATAAATGTAAATGTGTAAAGTAGAAAATCAAGTAACTCGAAGAAGGTGTACCTGTGATAATTTAAGACATTTTCTTACAACAAAAGTAAGAGCTCTAGGGCTTTTAATCCTTTTAATCCATGTTCTCCTTCACTGGGGCAGGGGGTTAAGCTTTATAAGCAGTGAAGCTCATTCTATAACGCAACCCCTCCAAGGAAAGGCAGCACACCGGATGAGGATGAAGGTGAAGGCTGAACGAAAGCGCTTTGTCCTGAAACAGGCCCAACCTGTCCTACGGTACCGATAGCAAGGGCTGTCAATAATGATTGTTTCTGTCAAAAAGTTTGGGCCTGATTTGAAATGCACAGGGTGTCTGCGTGAAGTAGCTCTTGCCATTTTTAGAACTTTGACGAAAGCACGCTAAAGCTATGGAAATTGTGCACATTGCTCGAAGCATTCAGAAAAGAATATGTTTATCTGATGACAATACGCAGATTCTACAAATCAAAGCACTATCTGAAATGGACCAAACTTGCATCAAACTGTAGCTTTAGTATATAAGGACTAACTTTTGTGCTGGGCTGCCCCCTCGTGGAGCGTGGGGACGTTGTGCCCAGGTGAATGTGCTCTGCTCTCTGCAGCACCTGTACCTTCTCTCTTCATGCCCATGGCCAGACACTTCTGGTAGCGGCAGTACTGGCAGCGGTTGCGCTGGCGCTTGTCGATCACACAGTCCTTGTTGTCGCGGCATGTGTAGCTCAGGTCCTTCCTCACGGTCCGCTTGAAGAAGCCCTTACAGCCTTCGCAGCTGTACACGCCATAGTGTTTCCCTGCGGCAGCAACAGGTTGACATTGACTCTGTGGATTCTTCCCACATCCAAGAAAGAATGAGTAGCTACTTCATACCTTCAACGCAACGCAATACGATTAGTGGTGTGTGTGAGTCGACGAGAGGTGAGCGATTGTAGTTAATGTAGCGTGTTCAGCAGCGTAAATCACCTTGGGCGAAGATGCCAGCTAAAGACTAGTCACTGTATGTTGCTTGCGAGAAAATCATCTGCTCAAGGAAATGTAATGTAGCCGTGAAAGTGGAGGTAAGACGGCACCGGTGCCGTGGGGCAGGGCGAGGGTTAGGGCCGCCAAGTTGCGGCAGGGACTGACCCGAGGAGCGGTCCCCGCAGATGGCGCAGATGTGTTTGGTGAGCGACAGCGGGTTGCTGGATGGCTGAGCGGGAATCTTCATCATCCCGTTCAGACCCAGCGGAGGCTTGATGTCCTCTGAGCTGCTGACTGGGTTCATGGGGGAGTTCAGCTGTAACACACATGGAGAGACAAACAGAGAAGTTTGCCTGAAACACACAGCACTCAAAAGCAGTGGATGCAAATATGTGCCTGAAATAAAAAAAAACTCTCAGAGAAACCATGAATATAGGAATAGAACATTTTAACGTCCAAACGCCCATCTTCCTACAGCCGGAAATATGAGAAAAGGGCACCGGAAATTAAACGCGACAAGATATGACATTAGAAATGGCACAGTGTAATGATGGCAGAACCAAAGCTGTGGAAACATCCTCACCTGGATCCCCGTGTCAATTATATTTATTTAAATTCATTCATTTCATCTGAGCCCTTTCTCTAAAGCATAGTGTTATGTTAGTATAATAAGCAACACACTACAAAATTGGCACAAGGCCGAGGGGACGCGCTCAAGATGGGACGCCGGTCCTTCGCAAGGCACCCCAAGCCTTTAAAAATGTTTTAAAACGGTGTACCCCCCATCCCCAACCCACCCTTGTCCCAACAAAGAGTGAGTCTCAAATTTGGTTCTCAGTGCTGACTCTGCCAAGCACTGAACAGGATGATGAAATTAAAGACTACTTCAGTTTGTAAGGACATTTGCCTCACACTTCAAAATGCATAGTTTGATTTGTGTTGCCTCACACAGATATTGCTCTTCAGCACACTTTAGTTTTGTTCTTCGTTTTTTTAATGACATATTTCCTTTTTTCGATAACATCGAAGCACCTCATGCAGTCATCAAATAGTGTTTGCAAAAAAAACACTGCCCCATGGCAACCTTAACAAGGTATCTATTTACAGAGCTTGAGGGACACCATAAGAGGCTTCAAACCCGACGAAGGCAGGAATTCTTTTCACGGCGGGCGGGAGTGTTTCTGAAGGAGCTGAAGGATGGGAGTGACACCGTAGGATGACCGTCCTTTGAAGGTTTGCCTGCGGACAACGCCAGTTCCAGATCCGAGCTTCCACTGATGGCCCTAGAGCACCTCAAAAAAGGCGCCTACAGCCTCATCCTATTCGAACCTCTAAACTCTTCTGGTAGACTTCAGTTACCATATAGAAGAAAAGGATAAATTCTTCTCCATAACACAGACGCCCCAGATAGCGACGTTTCGAATGTTAGATAAACAATACACCAAAGGAGGCAGACACGTGTACGCGACACAGCCAAATTACACACACACACACACACTTTCAGAACTGCTTGTCCCATACGGGGTCGCGGGGAACCGGAGCCTACCCGGCAACACAGGGCGTAAGGCCGGAGGGGGAGGGGACACACCCAGGACGGGACGCCAGTCCGTCGCAAGGCACCCCAAGCGGGACTTGAACCCCAGACCCACAGGAGAGCAGGACTGTGATCCAACCCACTGCACCACTGCACCCCTATCACAGCCAAATTATTTAAAGAAAAGTGAGAAAACAGATTTACAAACACAACTCTAACAAAGAGATGTTTAGTGATTCTGCCACTACTTGTATGTATGCTGCTGTTTGCATCCATTCATGCACTTTCATGAACTGCTTGTCCTGGTCAGGGCCACAAGGGTCCATAGCCTATTCCAGGATCACTGAGCACAAGGCTGAGGGGGTTTTACCCTGGGCAGGACACCAGTCCATCATAGGGTCGTCTCACACGCACACAGTGGACAACTTAGCATCTCCGGTCCACCTGAACTGCATGTCTTAAGAGTGCGGAAAGAAACCCACGGAGACACGGGGAGAACATGCAAACTTCACACACGGTGACCAGGATCCAAACCCATGCCAACGCAGCTCGGGTGCTGCACTTCTCCCTGTGCCACTGTTGGTATGCTGCTGCCAGCTCCTTTGAAATAATAAAGTTCCTTTCCACGTATCCGTCGAGACATCCATCTATACCTGCAGTTATGGCACTGTGCAGTTTCTTAGCCACTTTATGTAAGATGTATGGAGGGTATTAGAAAGATTGAGGTTTTGCAGAAATTTGCAGAAATTGCAAAAAAAAAAAACATTGCATTCTAAAAATCACTCTGTACCGTTTTTTTTTTTCTTAATTCCGTAATATTGAAAAAAAGCAGACAAACCTAGCCAACATCGCATTACAACCTCATACAAGAACATGTCCACATCCGACGCAAGGAAACAAACATCTGATTATGAGCTCGTATTGAGAGAGACAACATTTAATCTTCATGTCTTCCCATTTCCGCTTGTTTTCGAAGATAACTACAACTGGAAGGTAGACCGTGGCAGAAACTTAATGGATGGAAAGGCTGGGTCATTTCACATCTGTAATGTGTTTATTTTTCCCTTCTTGTAAAAAAAAAAAAGAGGGAGCGCTTAGCGAATTGACTGAGCATTTCTGAAACAAAACCTTAATTCTAACAACATAATTTGTCTCGCGTCTCAGAAGTTTAGTTTCAACGGCCCGCAAAGCCAAAAAGCAAATGAATTCACCGAGACACACAGCTAGAAGCGGGATGGGTACATAGCAGCGAGTGTGACACGGCCAAGCTGCGCTTCAGGTCGAAACATTATACATCGTACCACCATTTGACTATTTCAACTTTGCCTCTTGCTTCTCGCACACAAACACATGCCCCCTTGGCAACGCTGAAGTGGATAAACAAATGTGAGCGCGCGCACGCATACGCAGAGGCAGAAACTTGTAAATGTATTTGGGGAAAATTAATTGCTGGAAAATCCTTTGATAAAACTTCTTAAGCTGAGCATATACAATTATATAATGACAAAATGATCATAATGTTACAAGCCTTTTTTTATCGGAGATGTCCATTTGATTCGAGACCTTCTTTGTCAAAGTAATGACACCGAAGAAACAAAGTTGAAGTAAATGATATGGAAAGATACATAATAATAATAATAATAATAATAATTGTTGTGTTATTCAACAAAAATGCACAGCATTTCAGCATGACTCCTATGTAATCTTTGATATAAGTGTGTACAAGGACAGTTTTGGCTACTCTAAGGGCTCCTTTCTTGAGATGAAACACACACAGATTCACATCCAGAAAAGCTCGCATGAACACACGCGCACGCTGACACGCTTAAGACTCACCTCGCTTGAGTGCCACCGTTACCCTTACCAATGTGCTGAAGTTTTATACATAAAAGACGCCTGAAAAAGGCTCTGCCTCGCTGGCGCTGGTGTCCCTGTCAAATCAAATTGGCTCCCTACCCCAGCAGATCGGGCCTTTCCTCGCTAAATCTATTTTCAGTAGATTGCAACTCAATCTGCCCCAGGACACTTTCTGCGGCAGGGTGTGTGCGCACCCTCACGGTGTGGTCTGCCAGCTCATGGGGTAAAGGAAAGGGGCTCAGCTCAGATCCAAGAGACGGAACGGTCCTCCCCGGCCGATCCGCACGTTCCTCCAGCTGGGTGTCGAGAAGGCAAGCCGGGGAGAAAGGAGCTTTGCGCGTTCCCATAAATCAGTGCCGGGTAAAGCAGGAAGGCTTGACGGCTGAGGGGCTTTTAGGGGTGGAGGCTGCACTGTTTGGGAGACATTCCTTGCCCTAAGCAGGAACATATGTAGTCCACCATGAGACCAAAAGCTCCAGAGACATCTGCTCTCTCTTCAAAAGGCGAAAGAGGGGAGACGGCCTCCGAATGAGGACGGCAGAGCAGCTGTTGCCGACAGCTACGGTGTCACAATGCAGAGAATGCTTGTTGCTGCGCGCTGGCACGGACCGGGTCCTCCGCTTTTCTTGTGGGGTGATCAAGAGTGCACACCTGTACTCAGGATGCCGGCCAGGCTTCCGACGGGAGGAATTCTCGGTCGGATGTCAAATCCCACATCCGGCTTTGAAGAGGAACATTTAGCAAAGTGCGCAATGTTCAATACACCCCTCGGCACAATTTTGGAATTACGCATGTTCTGTCCCCTGCGACTCTCTGTCCAGAATTTGGCAAGCCTTGACACGCTTATCAGCTTTTATTTGAAGAGGCTGACTGGACCAGCTGTGAGCCTTGGAGAAATGCCTCCACCAGCTTCCATCTGGACCCATGGAAAAACTGTTTTCTCCTGGGGAGGGGGAGGGTGGTCTGATTAAAGTCGGGGGGGGGTGCACTGATGGTATTAGTGACTCCAGTGTCCCAGTCAGGGGAAAATCCCAGAGATGACATCTAAATAGACATATTTCTTTTTCCTGGGAAAGAGACATACAATAAAACTACTTTTGTGAACATCAACAATTCCACCGGGCTTCCAAATTCACCACCCACCCCCATCCACGGGAGACATGCCAAACTTCAAATTGCGAGCAAAGAGCAGATGGAAAATTCCTTATCATGAACCAGATATATATATATGTATATATATTAAATATATATAAAATATATATATAGAGAGAGAGAGTGTATTTATTTTTTTGAAAAACAGAGTCAAGATTTATATGAGAAGCACCAATTCATTCGGGACAATGAAGTTCTCACTTAGAAATGAACCACAAACAACACCTTGACTGCTTCGCATTCACCTCGACTATGTTCCTACGTAGACACCTCCGACAGGCGACATCTCGCACGCTCACCCGACCAGGCCAGACCAAATCCAGTAGGCTTCCCACTGTCATTACCCATGCATTAGAGCTCCACAGGGACTCATCCAAACATCTAAAGGCTCTCTCATCTGGGTGAAACAAAGGAGTATGACACTTTCCTCAAAAACATCAGCACAGAACTCAGAAGGGTGGAATGACTTTCATGTGACTGAAACGTTAACGTAAATGACCCGTAATTCAACTGCCTGAAGTGGACACGGCACAAGGTCCTTCTAAACATTTGAGTGGAGTTGGCACGATGGCTATTGCGAAAGGCTCGACCCGCCGCCGCGTTGCCCGTTCACAATTGGTCCGGGACGAATCTTCAAAGGGGTTTGCCAGATCCTTCCGCGGCTCACCTCCACTTTTGACAGTAAAAAAGGCTTTTTTTTCTTTGATATCGCCATCAGTTTGCAGGTTATTTCATCACCCACATCTGAAGGCCTGATGTCCACAAAGTATCGCAAAGCAACATTTGCATTTGCCCTTCTAGCTCCACGGATATTGGCACAAGGCAGTCTATCTAAGTAAGGGTTCAATCAATTAAACTGCTCCCCGAGGGTCTGAAGGGTGAAGAAAGGTGATCTCCCCACCCATAACACCATTGACCTTTGACCCCCAAACAGCCCTAAGACAACCGACTTCCTCCTAAGTGCAGCGTTATCTTTGTTTTCCACTCCGAGCATCTCAGACCGTTGTCGAGCAGCCCTTCTCTGACCCGCTTCGCGTTGTGCAGAAAGGGTTAAATGTCCAGAGGGGAGGCATATTTTACCCTCCCGATACTTTTTGTTCTTTAAAAACAAACACGGCACTTAAATTCAGCGCCGTTCATCAGCATGCAGCGATCCAAGACACACGATTAAACAAACAGAACCTCACCCACGTTCGTGGTTAAAAACAGACACGCGCCACTGTGTGGCCGAATGGGGGGGGACTGATCTAAAGCATACAATCACAGAAGTGCAAATTGTCACCTCCGTCGTGTGGTGGTGTCCCACTGTCAGGACCTCAGACCAAGAAGCGATGCCGATTGCAAAAGTGTTTGTTGCTAACGCGACGCAGCAGCCGGAGAGGTTGGTTCTGGGAGCGCGTAATTGCGCTGCGGTGGATCATGCAGAGGAGAAAAATTAGCCCGAAGTCTGAACTGTCAGCACAGTACCCAGAATTCAACGCTATTTCCTGGCAAACTTCACAGTGCTCATGATCTGCAGTAAAACTTGCTGCCGAAATGAAACAGCTAAACAAGATGTTGACCCTGGGAGAAAAAAAAAAAAAAAAAAAAAAACTATATTTTTTTTACTGGCTTGCTTCAGGGGGTGCGGTGGTGCAGCAGGAATGGCTGGGTCCCACTCTCAGGTGGGTCTGGGGTTCAAGTCCCGCTTGGGGTGCCTTGCGATGGACTGGCGTCCCGTCCTGGGTGTGTCCCCTCCCCTTCCAGCCTTGTGCCATGTGTTGCCGGGTTAGGCTCCGGCTTGCCGCGACCCTGCTTGGGACAAGTGGTTTCAGTCAATGTGTGTGTGGGTTAGCTTCAGGGGGTGCGGTGGTGTGGTGGGCTTGGCTGGGTCCCGCTCTCTAGTGGGTCTGGGGTTTGAGTCCTGCTTTGGGTGCCTTGCAATAGACTGGCAGTCTGTCCTGGATGTGTCCCTTGTGCGCTATGTTCCAGGGTTAGGCTCTGGTTTGCTGCAACACCGCTCATGACAAGCACTTTCAGACTGTGTGTGTGTGGTTTGCTGTATACTATATGTTTTTGAACACTAATGATGAGACTGTGGTTATCATACTTGGGATAAGTCAGGAGAAGGCTTTAACCATTTCGAGGTAAAAAGAAGAGCAACCAGAAGGGTGGACTAAATCATAGCAACAATCGACAGACCCATTTCAACCCTAAGGACGCAAGTGGAAGTCTATATGTGGTCAACAAGTCGACTTTGACTCAATGAACAATGATGCGGTCTCAATGAGGCAGCCGAAGGAATGTGTGGAATGGGCTCTATTTAAACTCCCAAAAAAGTCCATTTTAATGGCTTTTTGCAGCTTCAAATTAACAGAGCTTTACTGTAGAATGGCAAAGTGCTAGCACTCTTAAAAAAAGAAACTGCACGTTTCAGGTGCTCCAAATTAAACCGGCCACAGGATAAACACTTAAAAACAATGTAAGGGTATTTATGTTAGAAAATCCGTTTAAACATTACGTTAACATTATCTTGTGTCAGTATAGAACAGATGTGGATATGATGAGGTTCTTCAGCATTCACCCCGGGCGATCCGCTTTGCGTAACGTCAGCTAGGCAAATAAAATAACCTCAAGTAACAGATCGGGAAACAGACAGATGACATCGCGCAGAGCCATACTACATATCGTTCATTAAAACTTATAGGTCATTGGATCAGCCTCTCCTCTCTTTCTCCTGGCCAGTGCAGCCCACACAAACTAACACTGCAAGCCACTTTTGAACAAAGTGCCAGTTAAATAATAATGGATGCGAGGTGCCGACTCAAACCCGACCCATAGCAACCACTCGCATGATTTTCAAGGCAGGTCAAGAGGTGGATTGCCAGGTCCTTCCTCAGCATGTTGCGGGAGGCCAATACCGGGGAGACGCAGGGCAGCTGTGCACCCCAAGCGGGGCTCGAACCCCAGACCCGGTATACAGGGAGGCACTGGTCAAACCCCTGAGCCACCACACCCTCCTAAATAATAATACAGTTGACCCTTGAACAACACGGGTTTCAACTGCGCAGCTCCATTTATAGCTGGATTTTTTTCAATAAATATATTGGAAAAATGTTTGGAAATCTGTGACAATTTGAAAAAAATCGCAGACGAACCGCGTAGCCTAGAAATATCGAAAAAAAAAGAAAAAGTTAGGTACGTCATGAATGCATAAAATATATGTAGATGCTAGTCTATTTTATCATTTACTACCATAAAATATATACGTAATACGTACAACATCTACAGCGTTTTGCATCATATAAGACAATATTGATGTAGGTACTGACAGACAGACGATTCATCTTGTAAAGAGACGACGGAAACTTACAGTATCGATAAATACAGTACAGTACTGTAAATGTATTTTCTCTTCCTTATAATTTTCTTAATAACATTTTCTTTTCTCTAGCTTACTTTATTGTAAGAATACAGTATATAATTCATATACACACACACACACACACACATTTTCGGAACGAAATATGTATTAATCGACTGTTTATGTTATCGGTAAGGCTTCCGGTCAACAGGAGGCTATTAGTAGTTAAGTTTTTGGGGAGTCAAAAGTTATACGTGGATTTTTGACTGCGCAGGGGGTCGGCGCCCCTCACCCCTGCGTTGTTCAAGGGTTAACTGTACTTCTTTTTACTAATTTTTCACAGCCAGAAATAACTCTCAGGAAGCCAAGTTTATCATTGCTTATGGAATACCAACTGAATAATATTTCTGCATTTACAGGAACTCCCATCAATTCAAATGGTCCTATTTTATAAGCGAAATTCATTTACATTTTTAAATTTAATAGGAGGGCGTGGTGGCGCAGTGGCACAGTGGGTTTCACTGGGTCCTGCTCTCCAGTGGGCCTGGGGTTCAAGTCCTGCTTGGGGTACCCTATGATGAACTGGCATCCCATCCTAGGTGTGTCCTCTCCCCCTCCAGCCTTACGCCCTCTGTTGCTGGGTTAGGCTCCAGCTCCCTGTGATCCCGCATGGGACAAGTGGTTTCAGACAACGTGACAATTTAATAATTAAGCTGGAACTTCATAAGATCATGGAACAATTCTACCCCCGCCAAATATCAGAATACTATTAGAGTGTGGCATTATGGCTATGGATCCCTGCTCCCAAAAGCTTTATGTGGGCTGTGAATGTTTAGTTTGACATGCACTGACAATGAAGACAAAATATAGGTAACCCACTTCTAGACCAATAAACAACAAGCACATCAATACGATACGTACATCTGCAGTGTGTTCGTTTCTTAAAAGCTGGAGCCAAAAAAAAAAAATGCACTCATGGAATAACTTGCTATTACAGGAACAATATTAAGTTCATTCAACATCATACATGAATGATGAACATTTGGGGAATGTGTTTGCGAAGACGTCAAGCTGTTTCTTCAGGTAGAAGACGGACGATCGTCATGCTCTGTGAAGCAGACTCACTCGGCAGCGCAAAAGACAAAAATGACAGCCAGAAGTGGAGAGCAAAAAAAAAAAAAAAGTTGCTTTGTGCAACACAGCGGACCTGCCTTTACCCGCTCATCACTTTTGGATTCATTCCTCCTGCAAATCCCACACTGCATCTCACTGTCAAATAACAAAACAGGCACATTTTCCTAATTATGCTTCTTAGAACATGTTACAGTTGGGGCGGTCAGATGCTGTTCTGCTGCCTGTGTCCCCTCGAGTTCCCGCAACTCAAGCAGACGGCTGAGAAAATCAGACGTCTGGATTCCGAGCGAGTCGTTTCGGAAGAATATTCTCAAAAAACTTCCAACGTGTGCTTTTCTCCGTGCGTTTCCCAGCATAAAATATAATTATGACTTCTGTTTCACTATAAAAGAAAAAAAAGGCCCTTGAAAACCAAGACCACATTTCTGGAATTTGCCTGTTTGGACCAAGAATGTTCTGGACTTTTTTGCGGCGAGCAGCTTTTCCTGCTCAAGGGAGCTTTCTGGAGCAAATGCGGCATTGGCGCAGGAATGCATTAGGTGAGGTTTCGTGGTCTGTTTTTTGACATACGCCACATAGTCGGGGTGGGTTATTAGAGATGCCCGTCTCACTGTCCACCAGGCCTTCGCGAGCAGACAGTTCACCAGCCATATGGGAGGGGCTGGCCTGGGGTCACGGGGTCATCATCTCTGCTGGCGATGGTGCAATATAGGACGGGGCAGACCTGCTGAGCAGAAAACACTGCCCTCAGTTTAAGACGCTCATGTGCCCCATGAACAGTCCCCTTTAAGCAGGAGCGGAAAGGCGGTTGAACAAAGCACTACACCGTAGTGTCCCAAGTTCCGCTTCCAGATCCAAACACGTTCCACATCGACCGCCTACTCTGTTGCAATTTACATGCTCGCTGGTGTTATTTGATTTATCCTGCTTCTTCTCAAACAGCGGAGCTTCATTACTCATCAAAGTGTCATATTAAGCCATCACTATGAGGGATTTCCCCCCTTAAATCTTAAATTACTTTCCGTTGAGGTTTTCAAAAGCATGTTAAACCAGGCAACAGGTGTAAAAAGTCCTGTTAAAAAGACTGGTGAGCTGGGTACAATTATTCTATATTCATGTATTATTTCTGGTTTTTGACTGTGTTACACAATACAGTATTATACACCTTTACAGAAGAAAAGAAGGAAAAACACACACACACACACATTGACTGAAACCGCTTGTCTCAAGTGGGGTAGCGGCGAGCCGGAGCCTAACCTGGCAATGCAGGGCGCAAGGCTTGAGGGGGAGGGGACACACCCAGGACGGGGCGCCGGTCCATCGCAAGGCACCCCAAGCGGGACTCGAACCCCAAACCCGAGTGAAAAACAAAACTATTTAAAGAAAGGAACCAGAATTGTACTTGTATATATAAGCCGTGAAAATGTGTCCTTCCTGACGCCACAAGTGCTCGGAAACCCGAGAAACACAACAGCTCCTGTCACGCAAACCGTTTCATACCTTTACCATCCAGTAAATGATTCAGGACAATAAGATCCGGCACCAATGGACTGAGGAAGAGCTTCTTTCCCAGAGCGATGGCCTCCATCACACCTTCCCTGCCCAACCGGAGAACTGATTACAGAAAGTAGCAGCTGCCTCTATTACTCCCCCACAGCTGCTAAGGACTTAAATTTACTTATTTGTCAGACACTTTTCTCCAAAGCGATTTCCAATGAACGCTATGTGGTGTTATGAGCCCACACATCTTATTCACCGTGGTGACTTACACTGCTAAAGACACTACTTACACCGGGTCACTCATCCATACATCAGTGGAACACACAATCTCTCTGTCACTCACACACTAGAGGGGAACCTGAACAGCAGGTCTTTGAACTGTGGGAGGAAACCAGAGCACCTGGAGGAAATCCATGCAGAGATGGGGAGAACATGCAAACTCTAAACAGACTGAACAGGGATCAAACCCACAGCCTCTCACACCACCCAAGCACTGTGAGACAGCAGCACTACTCACTGTGCCACACACAGATCTCAAAGCTCCACACACAAAATTATGATGAAGTATCTTATCGGATTCTCCTGTCAGCCATACGGCAGTCATGCCCGGCGACACACATAAACGTGTTTGTCTTTCCAACTTTGTTCAGATTTCATACACTCCATCCCTATCTTGTAATAATAATAATTCACATTTATCTGACACTTTTCTCCAAAAGGACTTACAATGTTAAGGTTACACTCACTTACCCATTTATACAGCCAGGTAATTTAAGTGGAGCAATTTAGGGTAAGCACCTTGCTCAAGAGTACTACAGCAGGAGGGGAGGCTTGAAACCATGACCTTTGGATCCGAAGGGAGTTGTTCTAACCGCTACACTACCAACTGCCCCTACAATACACTAAATACAATGAGATTGTGTTTTCCGCAACAGCAACTTTCAGAGTTAGGTTTGTACTTGTACTTTTGCTGAGATGTACGTCGCTTTGGACAAAAGCGTCTGCTAAGTGAATAAATGTAAATGTAAACTAAGCAACTTACCCATTTATGGTGCAGGGTAATTTTTACTGTATCAGCTCAGCGAAAGCAGCGACATCAAGCGATACAGGAGGTGGGGGTCAAATTCGGCTCCTTTGAGCGGAAGGTGGAGGCTCTAATCACCGCACCACCTCCCGTTGGGGTAGTGCAATAAACAATTTTTGGCTCCACCCCAGTGGAACTCGAAAACATACGAAGGTGTATTAAAGTGTGCTGAGCTTAGAAAAAAAATATATAATTCACTGTCCTTGTGGGGATATTTTCTCAACACAAACACATGCAGACACAGACACACGCAGGCACGCAGGATGACTTTCCGCTCCGTACCTTGCGTCTGTGTGTTCGCATCCTGCCTGGCTTCAGCACTGAGTAACGTAACGTTAAGAACTCGGATTCAGAACCTTAAGGTGTCCGATCCGAGCCCCAGGAAAGCTACCCTGCTGTTGTAGGCCTGTGCGAACAAACGCCTTAGGACTAGGTGGATAACGGTGGGAAACGGTAAATAACTTTAGATAAGTGTCCACGAAGCTACGAAACACAGATAATGTCTTCAAGAGTTACATATACAACACCTGGGTGTCTTTAATATGGGACTGGCTTCAGCATGTCTGCCTGTGTGGAAGAACTGCTCTCGAAGTGTGAAGTGGCAGATGACAAGAAGCTGGAAAAGGCCCCAAGTTGGCGATAAGAGGTTCCTGCCGCAAGATCGGCGATCAAAGACTCCCTTTAATGGGACGGAACCGGGCGGTTTTCCCCAATCGTCGTTCCAGCCCCGGGAGATCTCTTGATGCCATTCTCAGGTTTCAGCGGCGATGATGAGTGCGACTCACGAGCTGTTTGCAGGCTATGAATGGGTCGCATTAATCCCGAGCTGGATTGCCGTGGCTTGGCGCTCCCTCCCACCAAATTCCGTTGAGCATTCCAGAGGAAAAGAAAAAAACGGACAATAATACAACAAACCGCTTTTAGGGAGGGAAAAAAAAAAATCTCACACTTAGGGGGGAAAAAAAAATCTCAGGAAATATTTGCTAGCATCATGTGTGGTCTTTTAAAGACACAGAGGCTTTTTTTTACTCTGAAACGATATACAGTAACAACATGCATTAGTGCATGAATTTCAGCCTAAACATAAAGCGGGTGCATTTGCAGGGCCTTGTTTGAAAAAGGCGTCTAAGACGAGCTGTTGCACGCCCCTGCAAACCATAGCTGCGTATAAAATTTCTCAGTAACTCACAGTGCCCTGGTTTCTGGCCAGATCTGAAAAGCGGGAGTGGAAAGGTAACTGCCAAGGGCACCGGGGGAGATGACGTCGCAGCATCACTCCCGAACACGATGATCCCTCGTACAGAGGCTGCGGCCGGTCCGCTACGAAGCTGAGCAGCTCCCGACGCTTAACATTCATTCATTTAGCTGACGCTTTTTTCCCCCTCCTCGAAACACCTCGCAATCGTAAGCTACCTACAACTGTTTATCCATTTGTAACGCTAGGTAATCTTACCGGAGCGATTTAGGGCGAGTTCCTTGTTCAAGGGTGCTGTAGCGAGAATGTGAACGAGCAACCTTTGGCCCCAAACGCAGCAGCTCTAGCCACTACACTGCCAGCTCCCAGCTACGATGTACCACCCTCTGCACAGAGGCAAAGATGCAACCCATCAAAAGGCCAAAAACGTAATAAAGGCTGCGTTTGGCTCAGAAGAGGGACCGCAGGCCAATCGGAGCGGATGGGGTCACACGAACACATCGACTTGCGAAAAGATGCGCCGCTAATGGAGAACCAGCCATGACGGACCGCGGCCACCCTCCTCCGCATCCACTCTGCTCCACACGGGGGAACCTGGAGTACCTCTTTTCAGCACTACAGGCACACAAACGCATTAGAGTCAGGGTCTGGAGTGCGGCTAATTGACAATTGTGATTTGCTTCAAGTTGCGGGAGTGGAAGAGAACAGCAAACACTCCTAGGGGTGATGGCGTGTTGCAGCAAACAATACCGATGTGTGACTTTTGCATTCGCGCGTGCGTTAGCGAGCGTTTTTCTTTCCGAAGGATGCGTTGACGCCGTCTGTGCGTGCGCGGGGTGTGCCAAAAGTCTGCATTCTCCTGTGCGTGTGTGGGTGTGAGCTGGGGTTGCAGTTAAATATGAAGGCTCTGAGGTGTGACCTTGTACTGCCAGCGAAGCGAGCGCTAAACACAAGTGGCATCTGCCATCTGACTCAAATCACCTTCCATCAGAGCCCCCGCATGTCTCGTGACCAGGGGGCAGAGCACTCCGTTAACCCCCGTCAACTTCCTGGCACCCCAGAGATGCCTGCTGCGAGCTGGGGAGACCTCCTGCTGGGGGAAACACTACAAGGAGTAGGAGGAGCCAAGCGGTCGGCGCAAGGCTCCCCGCTCGGTAGGGGCCTAGTTTCCGGATTCGTCCGAAGGGAGCGAAACCCCGTGAAGGTGGAGCCGTCCGGCGCGGCACGGACAGCATACATCAGGCTGTCGCTCTCCTTCCTGTTCTCTCAGGACATTCGCTCAAAACCAGCAACTCAACCGCTCAGACGCCTGGTCAGAGAGCGGGTTTCGCAAAAAAAAAAAAAGACGTATCAATTCAGCTAGAACCGCAGAAGGACCTACGTTCTTCAGAACAGTTTCATCCGTCCTGGCTAAAGAAATGCTTCCTGAAAACAGTATTAATGCTTAACCCCTGCTTTTCTCCAAAATGAATTGCAAGTGTTAGATTTGTACACTAGGCTACTCACAATGATTTGCATATTTACACAGCGGAGTAATTTTTACTGTAAATGGAACGGTACTGGAATGTAGTGCAGTGGGAGCTGGGACTGGAACCTGGATCCTCTTGATTACAGATGTCAGGTGTCCCTGTAATATTTTTGTCTATAGCATATATTATTTTGCTAATGCATTTACTGCATTTATATGCAAAAAGTGCAAATGCATGTGTGGAAACATTTAAATGTGAGGTTACCCAGGTGCGCAAACTAAAACTACTAAATCTAAGTTGGTCCACCTGGATGCTCCATAAAATAATTTGTTGTTCAAAATCCCCCAGTGACTGCATTAAGTCTCGTAAAGGTGAGGTCGCGTACGCAACAACATTTGAAAATTTCAATTATACTTTACTTCTTGAACGTATTATGAAACCGGCACGGAGTCTGGAAAATAAATCGGCAGAAACAAACGTTTCAACCCTTTTAGTTCCCCCCTCCATTTAGTCACAGTATCAGGATTTAGGTCATTGCGCAGATGAAAGAATTGGAATTAAAGTGAAGAAGGAAAATCCACTTTCTAGCAATGACAGCATTTTACCCAGAGACAGAAAGGGGGGGTTAATCCAGACTTTTAACTCCATTACTAACATGACGTTCTCATTCGTGCCCATCCAAGCGCGCAGAGGGCCCAGCGCCGAACTGTGTAACCGTAGCAGTCTACAATAACAACACAGCGCTCAGAAAATAGCAGTGGTGTTTACGCTCCACACGAATCCGCACGGTAAATCTCGCTTCTTTATTTCGGGAGCTGGGAGGGGAAAAAAAGAGGGTCACCCTGGCGCATTTAAGGAAAAGCCTCTGTGAGAAACACGGTGAATGTGACTGAAGGCGACAAGAGTGAAGGCAAGATAGTAAGAGGACCGAGACGCGAGGGGGAGCTTAGGTTCGGGAGGGGCTCGGCGTTACCTGTGGGCTCACGCTGGGGCCGTAACCCATCCCCGGCGAGGGCACGGACATTGAGTGGGGTCCCATGGGCGAGCTGATGACGGAGAAAGGCGATCCCAGGCCATTGATGGGAGAGCTCAGCGTGCTGATGGGTGAGTGCAGATGCCCCGGGGCACCCATGGGGGGTGGGCTCAGCAGGGACGGGTGCATCCCCCTGTGGGACATGGGCGAACCGAGCGGAGACGAGGACAGCTGGGCCGAGGAGTCTGTGTGACAAAGAAGGAGGAGAGTACCACCGTTACCCCGTCACTTGTGTGCATTCGATTCCAGTCACGGCGTGACCCCAAACAGTACTGGAGGGGGGCTCACGTTTGTCACCCCTCCTGCTTTCCCCCCCGAGTGTTTGAAATCAGTCGCAGACTCAGGATTCCTAAGCCACCCAGGATAAACTGAGGTTGCTAAGTGCCGGGCATAAGGAGAGCCTGCACATACAGACCCAGTGAAGAGTGTGAGCGCACCTGAGCAGCACCTGAATGAGACCAACCGGACAGAGGAGTTAAAGCAGTAGCGTAACTTACGAGCGCCCTGCATCTCTGGGACCTGTTGCCGAAGAGCTGGAAAGATCATTTCCTGATCTCACTTTTTAACCGAATGTCTTTTGGGAAAAACACTAGTTTCCAGCAAGTGAACTCCCACTTCTGAGCGGTACCGCACGAGGGCTTGCTTGTCACGAAGGACAGAAGACCGCTGGGATACAATGTGGGTGACTCTGATCCCGCCTCGATCTTTAACCTGACAGACAGCTCAGTAAATCTGCAGCTGCTGTCGCAGAGAGAAATGGACACGGCGTTACGGAGCAATCGCGCAGGGGGCGCGACACTGAGCGGGGCGGGATGGGTTCCCCACCGCCACCCCCGCAAAGGACGTGTGCCGGGGCCACCGCACTGAAGATGGCTGATTCGGCGGAGGCCTCTTCTCTGCCCTTTCGTACTCGTCCCCTTGAAATGGCCGCCCATCATCACGACAGCTGTCGTCGTCACGGTCGGGAAGGGCGGTGGGGGCCGCAGATTGAGCGGATGCATCATTGTCGCTTTGCTCATACGGCCGCGGACCCAGCTGTAGCGATCGCAGAGCCCTCTCTCTGAACCCCAGTCCCCCACCTTCTTCACTACCGCACCACTTGCTTGCATTGAAATCCAGTCACAGCTGGATACCAAACAGTGTTGGGGGGGGCCTCAAATTTGTCATCCCACCTGCTTTCCCCTATTTACAAGCCAGGTACACCTTCAGAGCATTTCAAATCAGTCTCTAGCTCAGGATTCCAGCGAGATTTAACAAAGCGCATGCCGCGGGCCCTCTGCGAAGGAGCCGTGGCGCGCCAGATAATACAGCTCATATCATCTTAATCCCCCGTGCTTCCAGCCCCGCACAACAGCAGAACTGATTTATTCCTCAATTAGGCAGAGAATAACAATACGCCCCTGCATGCAATGTTTCCTGAAGTGGCGGGTTCCTGTAAGGCCGGCAGTGTCGGCCGAGAGCTTTGCAGCGAGTCCCGAAGAGAGGCAACGCGGGAGGGTGGGAGGTCTCAGAAGGAGAGATGATAAAGCCCGCCAAAATTGCATAATGGCTCAGCCAAACATTTCCGTTGCATTCGATGCCGTCGTCACCGCTTTGCCGAGGTCAGAAGAAGAAAAATGCAGTAACTGGCATCCATCTTCGTCTTCAGCCGTTTTCAGTGAGCAGTTTAACGGGCGCCACAAACGCTCGGTCCTGCTTCTCCTCTCCATCACGCTTAAAGCTGCTCACCTCCCACCCAATACTCGGTTCCTGTCCCAAAATGCCAAATTCATCAAAGCCTAGGTATTAAGGTCAGCTGCGTAATGGGGTGGGGCCGATAACGCTCATTACAGGACAGTAACACTAAACTGTGGCCAGTAGCCAACTCATCAGGGGCATCATCCTGACTAATGTGAGCTGGTGTGTGATCCTGAGCAGGTTCTAGGCTAGGCTCAAGCTAAAGTTGAAACCCAGGTTCCAGATCAGGTTCAAGCCCAAACTGAAGTTCAAGCACAAGTTTCAGACCACGAGCCTAGGTTCGAGCAAAGCTTTCAGGCCAGGTTAAAATTCAGTTTCACGTCAACGTACGGAGGACTTCCGGGAGACCAGGAGCTAGACTTTCCAGACCTGGTTCAAAACCATTTTAAGGTCAAGATCAAGACCCTGTCCACGAGGATCCCTGGAATAGCTATGGCAACAGGATGCAGAGTTCAGGTGCAGTGCTTGGAGGGCGGGAGAAGCAGGGTTAGTCTCCCAGACACTGAACCCCGGGTCTACATGTGCTCCCCTCGTTGAAGCCGGGAGGACAGAGCGGGATTATGGAGGGATGAAAGAGACTCCTCGTTTAATCCCCCATCCGTCGCCCTCACACAGATGGGCACAGCTGGTGGAAAAGCAGGATGAGAGAGAGAGAGATGGGGGACAGGAAATAGCAGGGCAACGGCCACATGCCGCACGCATACTGAGACGAGGGAGCAATCCGTCACCGAACTCGTGTATCACACCAGAACACAGCCGAATTCAATTCATTGCAGAAACATTTTTTTTCTTTTGTTGTTTTAGAATATGACTTTCTCCAAAAAATATTAAACATTTTACCCATCATATTATTTTTAAGGGGGTGCGGTGGCGCAGTGGGTTGGACCGGGTCCTGCTCTCTGGTGGGTCTGGGGTTTGAGTCCCGCTTTGGGGTGCCTTGCGATGGACTGGCATCCCGTCCTGGGTGTGTCCCCTCCCCCTCCAGCCTTACGCCTTGTGTTGCCGGGTTAGGCTCCGGCTCCCCGTGACCCCGTATGGGATAAGCGGTTCAGAAAATGTATGCATGTTAGTTATTTTTAAGGTAGTAACAGAGGGTAAGCTCCTCGCTCAAGACTATAGCAGCAGCAGAGTTTGAGGCTCAAACCACCAGCCTTCCAATGACAATCCTGTATTCTGGCATCTCTAGGTTAGTCAGACTTCTGTTCTAAGACTCCGCTACCCTCCACTGTAATGTCATGACCCGTTGGTTTCCAAAAATCAAAAGTTTTGCAATTGTCCCTGTAAACACGGCACGCTTTCAAAGCCATCTGTTCTACCTGCAGCGGAGCATTAAATAAATACACATACGAGATAAGATAAGGACACGGAGGCTGCGGCGGTAAGTGGAACGGGAGCCAGAGAGTCGGCCATCCCAAAAAGGGCTCCTCTTGGCCTTCTGTAGAGCAGATCACAAGCGACTGCTACCCCCCGCCCATATGACACCGGAGACACGCAGCGCCCTCCGCACATCCAGTTACTGACTGCTCTGCTTGGTCCGAGGAGAAGCAGCCAGGAGACCCAGGCTCTTCATCAGGCCCAGCAAAGGAAGGTGCCGTCCTGAAATGGCTGTTACAGAAAATACTTTTGAAAAGCTCCAGTTCCATGACGATTGAAGCGATTGCAGTCCTCGAGCCTTGCCCGAGGTTAGCTTGCTTCTGGAAGGAGGGCAGACAACGACGACGCTGAGACTGGGATCTCACTAAGGCAACAATGCAACTACCAAAGAACTCCTGAGTAAACCGACTTCTCGTCCCTATTAATTACATGGGTGAAAGTTTTCCACAGACTGTCTCCCCCCCAAACGTCCAGCCCACAGGCTACGTGACTGGGCTCGGGTGCTTGGGCAGCCCCTGTTCGCACCCTCAGCCACCATCGCTTCTCCCCCGTCGCTACAGCCAGGGGACCACACACAGCCGTTGGAGCCTGCCAGCAGAGTGCGTGACTAATGTCCATGCTTGAAGAGCAATGGTGTTCATTTATTAAAAAGCCCTTCCCATCTCTCTCTCTATCTCGCCCATCGGAGGAGCCGGCGCTCTCCCATCTCGAAATGACGGGCTCCGCCGGGTTTCGCCGCTTGTTTACTGACCCGGAGCCTCGACGTCGTCCAGAGCAAACAAAGCTAGCCCCGCGTTCCTCCGCAGGAGAACAAACAATAAAAACACACGTCCAGCCTCTCTGCGGATGGCCTTTCTCGGCTCCGAGCACCTTCCACGGAAAAAGAAGTCGGCGTCGAAAACACAGAACTAATTAGACAGCGTATTTGCTTTGATGTTTGTTTCCTACTGCCTGTGAAGATAAAAGAGACCGTTTTCATTGCAGTTGTTATTATTATTATTATTATTATTTCAAGGCCTGAGGAACATGCAGTTTTTCCACTTATTTAGCTAGTTCTTAAACCGGACCCATTCCGGTTAAGTAATTCGCTCAAGGGTGCTACGGCAGGGTACTTACCCGAAGCCTGCATCCGTATCTCTTACTCTAGTTGATGGCAACAGGGACAAACCTGGACCTGTCTTCCAATGACTAATAGGGTGAGCTGGGTCCAGAAACACACGCGGCTCCAATCTGCATGCAGAAGCTGAGAGGACCGTGCGAGGTGGAACGCACTCGGTCGCCGTGCCTGCTGCCCGCAGGAATTTGATGGGAACAGGAAGGTGCCTTCACCCAAAGTGTGGAGGCTGTTAAACTCTGCTGAATGTCATTTAGGGCTCATCAAGCTGCAATTAGTATATGATCAGGGATTACTCTTCTCGTGCACCAAGCTGGTTTACCGCCCCGGTCTCCCTCCCTCAGACATGCGCCTCAAAGGCTCGTAAATGCGTGAGAACCATCTGCCTGGTCGCTAAACTGGAGCCGCTGCTTAAAATCCGGCCCGTTGGATGTCCTCCGTTCCCGTACCTTCAAAGGACGTCGTGGCGCAGCGGTTAAGGGCCGGGGATGCTGAGTCAAAGGAAGTTCAAATTCGGGGAAGAAACGCTGTGTTGAGATGTTTCTTCCACCAGGTTATACCTCCCGAACTGTATGGACTGCAAATGCACATCAAAACTACGAACCTAAGCGAGAGTTTGGCTCCGTTGAGCAAAAGCTGCGCGTTCTACTTCTAGGAGAGGCTTAAACTTAAAATGCAGGGACGTGTTTAGACAAAGGTACCGGACTGAAGCAAGCTTTTACTTCACGGAGGTAGGGCTCCCACGCAGTATTTTTTTAACCCGCACTTCAGCCGCGATGCAACGTTTTTCATTAATTCCTAAAGTCTTTAAAGCAATAATAATAATAATAATAAACTTCACCGTGTTTGTAATCTTTTCTGCATTGTGGCTTTTTATTAAATTCGAGTAAAATAAAATGACTCATAAAGAGCGAGGCAGACAGCAGAGGCCGATACAGCATGAAAGAGTCTGTCATCGCACGTCTTACTCTCTGGGTCCTTTTAAGCAAGCGGGCTTTGAACTCCTCTCCGCCAATGAGCGGCGAGCAAAGCAAACTCCCAGGTAATTCGAGTTAAGGCCCAGCCATGTCGGATTTCCCCCGCTGCTTGCCAAGAGCTCGCTCAACGGACGAGACCCCTCGGAGGGGAAGGCGAGAGGGAAGATGAGGCCCGGGGGTTACCGCGGGGTTACGTCTCCATGCCGCTCATGTGGCGTTACATGTAGACAGACAGCCGTGTCCACTCCGGTGTGACTCTGCACTTACGTCCTGCCTCCGTGTGCCATGCAGAGACTGCGTAGTCCACTCCGCAGCTCCAGATCCGCACCGTCCTGCTCCTCACTCCCTGCTTTCTGTGTCACCTAGCACATGTGTCTTGCCAAGCAGGTGGTGTGTTTGTTGCTGCTCCACCTTCAAACCTCAGCAGACACCCCTCCTCCCCCCCCCGTACGCACCGGGCTGCCGCTGAATTGGTCCCACTTTCCACTCTGCCCCTCCTGGCAGCGATGTCTGTTGAATCAGGGAATTGAAGAAACGGAGCCGATGGATGCTGGCACAGTTCTGGCACCGTGGGAGGGCCATGTGCAGCGCTTTGGCAGCCCTCCTAGCGTCCGCTGAGCTTGTGAGCCGAGGCGACGCACGTGGGCGGGCCGGCAAAAGCTCAAGGAAACACCACATCGGTCACCGCGCCTGCTGCCCGGCGCCGATAATTTTTTAAAATGCACTCACGTGGGGAACGCTGCTGAGCACATACCTGAACGCACCGCAGGATGGCTAACCGCCCGCAAATAACGCACCTCCCCGACAGCGCGACATCGGAGCAGCAGTCAAAATTCCGCTGGAACTGTTTGCTCTTGCTCTTTGTGTTTTTTTGTTGCCTGCAACCTCTGCGTCCTGGCACAAAAGGAACTGCCTGCCGGTCGCCGAATCCCCAGCAACACACGTGTGCAAACTGCTTCGACCCTGCGAACGGTTAGCCGAGCTCGCCGTCCAGCCGCCTCCCCGTCTGCTGTTAAAAGCAAATGAGACGAATGAGGAGAGACAGGTCAGCAGCGGAAGAGTGTGCCGGTGACTCGAATCTACAGCTATGTTCCAGGCTCCAAAGACCATTTCAAAGGCTATCTGTACTCTTCCCTCCTGTTGGCGCCTTTCAACGGGAAGTAACTCACTGATGCGCATCTTTCCTGTTTCACAAGGCACCTTTTCACCTCGCAAATAGCACCGCTGTAGTTTTGGTGACTTTCGCTCTACGTGATTAATGTATTCATTTCCACAACAGATTCCAGCCTTAAGTCACTCACCGTGAAAGAATAGATATAAAGGGAATAGATGTAAATGCCTACATTGCGGGAAGCTAAACCGGTGTTGGACAATAAGATCAAATCAGGTCAGAGTTCTCATTACATGCACAACTTTTAGACTGAGGGTCATCATACTTTGGACATATTATGAGATATGACTGCAGAGCAGTTTTTGGAGATACTCAGTTTATATGTTTGCCAAGAGCTGCTAGCAGCTCAACAGCACTTAACAACAACAAATTGGAGTTTGCCGATCACTTACGGTCCTCCCAGACCGGCGTCTAGGGCCACCACATAAATATCTGGTTAACTGCAGGATCCTTCAATCCCACACCAGCTAGGTACTCCAGAGACCCTCCAATAATAAAGAGACCCTCCTGGGTGCCTTGGGAGGTGGAGCGCTCCAAGCTTCAAGCCCCAACGCTCCTCAGAACTCATTCATGCATGCGCTGATGCACACACGCAACCGCAGTTCTCTTCTCTTCTCCACATCACACTCTATTATTCATCGATATGAACATCGCAGAAGATATTTGGGGCAAATGAAGGAGAGATCTAAGTTGAAAAGAACATCTCGAGTCCTCACCTAAACATTTGAGAATCCCTTCCCTCCAAAGGCCCGGATGCAGCTGCCACGGCACGCAAAGAGACAACTCAATTTTCCCAGTATCTTGTATGCCAGCCTGAGACAGCCAGAACTTTCAACAGACCACACAGAACCGTATGGGAACCCAAACCCCAAGTGCCCCAACATTTCCCTGGCTGAAGCCCTGTATCCTTAGATCAGGCATCGCTGTGCCGAGGACCCTGGAGGCCCCGGAATCTGTTACGCTGAGTTAATGTGTAAACACAGTTGAAATTACACATGTCAAGGGAGTCAAGGTTCTTTTTTACTTTGCTTACACAGTGTAAGCGACAGAAAGACTCAGCAGGCTCCAACAGTCAACAGCTAAGGATGTCCCACACACACCATCTGAAACCACTTGTTCCGTACGGAGTCGCGGGGAGCTGAGCCTAACCTGACAACACAGGGCAAAGGGCTGGAGGGGGAAGGGACACACCCAGGACGGGACACCAGTCCATCGCAAGGCACCCCAAGCGGGACTCGAACCCCAGACCCACTAGAGAGCAGGGCCTAGTCCGTGCCACTGCGCCACCGTGCCCTCCTAAGGATATCCCATTTCTACCTTAATAATGTGTCAATGAGTTATAGAAAGGTGAGGAGCGGGACATCGCGTGGTGCCGACGGCCACTCGTGAAGGCCGACACCACCCGTTTCCCTGGTTGGCATCTCCACCCTAACGTACCTCATGCTCTGGTAGCGATGCCATCATTAGAGACTGGTCCAGGAAAGAAAGAGATCATTTCACAGATTGACTCTGGCAGAAAAGCTGGGGAACTACATCAATTATTCACAGGCCCGCAACACACCGAGTCTCTGATGATTGAACTAATGAGTTGAAGAAGATGACTTCTCCACTTGTTACTTGTTGGATTTAGGCAACTGTGACACGCATGAAGCTTTATGTCTGTCTGTGTGTGTGTCTGTGTCTATGCGTGCGTATATATATATCCATTAAAGGTGGTTGTTTTGCCTTGTTTTGAAGCCTGCAGAACTTCGGCTCTTGCGGGGCTGAAACAGAAATAATTACCATGTCTTCGGTTTATTTATAGGCAGGAGAAAAATACCCAAAGCACTTTCAAGTGTCTGAATAAATTCAAGAGAGGAAATATAAGTCGTAAAAAATATTCCGCTGCTTGCCGAGCGATTAACTTCCCGAGCTCAAATCAGTGGGAGGCTGATGCGTGGACACCCGGTTCGACTTACCACTTCCGCCAGAAATCAAACGTGACACATCTGGCAGGAAGACTGACAAGTGTGTTGGGTCAAAATATTTATTTTCCATAACTTATCATCATTGCACTTACCGCTCGCATTAAAACTGCTGCTCTGTTTATTGTTATATGTACCAGACGCATGGTACACCTGGGTGTATTAATCTGGGGAAATGTTATTCCCCGTTGCATAAACAGCCTGTCCCGTCGGTACACTTTTAACCGGCCTGTGTAAATACTGTCGTCTGAGGTGTTTGCAAAGAAGCCGCAATCTAAAGCACCCGGGGAGACTGGCCTGGTCGGAGGAAAAAGGACCAGCAAAGGAAGACAGAGGCAGGGTTTCAGAGATCGAGGCACAGCACCGAGCAACTCGTCCAGCGAGCTGAAGTCACCAGTCAGCACGCAGCACGAGGAGCGCCGTGACTGAGCGCAAATCTGTTGATATCGGTTTCCAGGGCTGCTTGCGTGCGTGTGCAGATGTCCACGGAGTCTGAGAAGAGAGTAAACGCGTTGCTCGAGGAGCGCGGAGCCTTCCCGTTCGTCACGGCTTCCGGATCGCGCCCCTTCGGCCTCCTTCCCAGCACTCCCGCCGTCCTTCGCCGCGCAGGCAAAACATGGAAAGGTGCCTAATTGTTTTCACAGGCAGTCAGGATGAGACAAGATCAGAGCTGACAGCGGAATCGCAACTGTAACCGAATCCCCTGGCAGTCTAAATAAAGGGATTCATTCTCCCCGCTCGGCTCGGAGCGCCGGGGCAGGCCCGCATCGAGGCTGCGTGTTGACTCGAGCTGCGCGGTGAATTTATGCTGGATAAATGCAGGGAAAAAATAAAAACTGGCCACCCGCCACATCTTCGTAGGTGGCCTCCATACTTCTCTTGTATCGACGCTGTGCGTCGGGGACACCTACTACCTTTCAGGAGACCTGCAGGCCTCGTCACTGCTAAGTAAAGAGCTCTTTCCCTCGAGCGCCGACTAAACACTTCTTTGATATTGCTGATGTTTTAATTGTGCAAAGCAACCGACTGACGTGCAACAGTAGCAACGGAAGGAGACGAGAAAACTCGTTAGAAAAAAATGACTGCACGGCTCTCATTTGAGCTTGTGCTCATCACCGACACGCGGAACCGAGGACGCGGGGACGGCCGAACCCAAGCGCAGGATCGTTTGTGAGGAACCGAGGGGTCGGGCGAAGAGTCGGCAGATCGGCGAAGATCCGTGGACGTAGTCAGGAGACGATGCGAATGGTCAGAAGCTGGGAAACGAAGAACAGGGATGAAGACTGAAGGAGATCGGGACATAAGTGCAAAGGGGACGGTTGTCTCAGTGAGATTCCGCGAGAGTGAAGGGGCTGAGGAGGGTCTTTGAAAGGAGAGTGCTTTGATTATCATCCGGTGCTCGATCTGCGTCAGGTGCTGTCGATTGTGGTGCAGGCATTGACGTGGCAAACACATGCAGAAGGTGTAACGTGACAGTGCGCACACACACACACACACACACACACACACACACACACACACTATCTGAAGCCATTTGTCCCAAGAAGGGTTGCAGCGAACCAGAGCCTAACCCGGCAACATAGGGCACAAGGCTGGAGGGAAAGGGACACAGCCAGGACAGGATGCCAGTCCGCCGCAAGGCACCCCAAGCGGGACTCGACCCCCAGACCCACCGAAAAGCAGGACCCGGCCAAACCCGCTGCGCCACCGCACCCCAACTCATGTGACAGCGGTTTTATTTTATTTCTGTATTTTTTTTTTTAAATTAGGTTTCTCTTAGCATACAGCCAGTTTATCAGTGTGCTTCTGGAAAAAGTACAGACCTATATTCTCAGAAGGACATTTTCAGTCATTTGGGCACCTGAATGTATTTTTTGATGTAACAATTTGTCTTAAGAACAAATAGGACTCCACAGCAGCACCGCTCTTGGGATGCGATTCTGATGCATTTCAGTCAACGGTCTCGTTCCGTAAGTACCAGACCGCCTGCTTCCAGGACTGAAGACATGACCGCTGAGCACTTATAGAAATTTTTCCAACCTGCAACAATAGACACAGGCAGAACTGGTGAGTAGGACATCTTGTGGTTCGGCGAGGACATCCTGTTGTTTCCGTACTTCGTGAAGAGAAGATAATTGCGTCTCCCACGACATCCACTCTGATGACCCTAATCCAAGAACCACAGGCAGACATCAGGTGGAGGTATAAAAAAGCACCGCTTTCAGGTGTAGGCTGTTTTTGAAAGCTCCTATCCGAAGTGCGTCAGAAATGGAAAATTTGTTTTCGAGGGGGCAGGAAAGATATTTTTAGCTCACTGGAAAATGCATATTGGTAGGTACAATTTTCACTAATTATCTAAAAGGCTTTTAAAAGGTACATTGTTTTTATGGCCAACGAGACCAAATTTACCTCCTCGCGGGTCATCCTCTTTATCAGTTACACAGAGTGTGATATTCTCAAAATATTCTTGTTCACTATTTGCATTAATATTTTACAGAATAGCTACAAGACGATGCTCAAAATGCAACGCTAGTATATCATGGTACAACCCAGGGCAAAGTGTCTCTTCAGGTGTAAAAGGTCATCTTCTGTTGTGTGGATCAAGGGCACAGCCACGATACCCCCCGCCAATCGAAGGGGAAAAGACGCCGCGTATCCACCCGATTCGAAAGAGCCGCGGATCGTAAGGCCATCGCAGATGTGCTATCACCACATGTGGCAACGTTACACAGCAAAAACGGTACGGCTACTTTATCTGGGCCACTGGAGATGATGAGAGCTGAGACGGATCCCTTCCTGCAGTCCCTTGACAGCAGGCGGATACGCAAAGTTTTGTATTTGTGCTGCACGTAGCTTATAAAACAATCCCAAACTCTCCACGGCAGCTTTAGGACAACACAATGCAACAGAAGCGATTCATCCTTCTTGCTTTTTAAGCACTATTCAAATGAAAAGAATTACATCATGTTAAGACACACTCAAAAAAACGGTCTAACGTACTACGACATGGTCCAATGATCTAATGTACACAACACACCTATTTCAGAAAATTCACATGGGGCTGCAGCGAAAACAAACATTGTTTCTAATAGGTTCCTTTAAATATCTGGCAGGAGATTGCGTGCCAGAATCAGTTTTCATGCAAAACTATTTGAATTCCATGTTTCGTGAAGTAATGTAAAGGGGACAACAGGAAAGAACAAAGGTTGCGCCTTGATCCAACGGGGTTCGGATTGCTTGCCTCCCAATCAGATAAGCAGAGAGCGAATTTGAGCGGGACGAGAGGCGGCGAGTCCGTCCGGTGTCTGGAGTTTACACTCCCACAGAAGGCTTCCCGTTGAAATAAGCCAGAGCAAAGGCCTGCTCCAGTTTATTTTGCTGCAGGAGTTTCACATAAAAAAAACAGCATTCGATCTAAACCAGCCATAAACCGGAGACAAATGAGGCAAACTGGACTGCGGGTTTTCAGAGACGACCAAACCGCTCGTGTTGGAGAGCGGAAAAAAAAAAAAAAAAAAAACGAGAGCCGTTAGCCGTGGTGATTAATTATGACCATTATTAGGTACAAAACACGCGCTGCCATTCCACCGATTGCACCCGGTCGACAAAATTGTCACTCCAGTTCACTGCGCATTCATTCCCCCACAGGCTATGGACTATTTTGGGACTGAAGAGGCAGTGCAACTCCACAACTTGCCTAATGCAGGGAAGATGCACAGCGCACGTATGTTAACATTAATAAACGATGGCGCTGAAGTGCAGCTTGCCTGCCCGTGCAATGTGGTACCAAACATGGTGAATGACCTACATTAACACAACGTGACCATGTGTGTAACTTGCCTTGAGAGGGGAAGTGGTCGCTGGGCCTTGACCATAGCAGATGTCTTCCGCAATAACTCCCCTTCCTGCCCCGTGCACAAGTTTGGGGAGGGCTGCAATTAAAGCAAAACCTCGACCGTCTTTCTTATACAAAGCGAAATCTGTTTATGTATTGTGTGGGATAAGGTTTTTTAATGTGTGTCTGGGGAAAACAAAAAACCCGTTTCCAGAGCATCTGGGGCAATTTCAAGGGCAAGAATAAGACGGCGAAGATCTAAGCGAAATGTTTGAATTTAGAGAATACATTACAAGCCTTTGAAATCCTTTTCTATTATATGACTATTATTGTTTCGTTCACCGTGCCGCATGCTAAAACGTCCCTCTAATGAAACACAAATGTGAGACCATCACCGATTTGGCCCAGATGTAAATCCCTGCAGTAATGGGCTCAGCTCAGCAAGGCTTCTACACCCTGGGAGAAGTCTGAGGATGTTGGGAGAGGACTGGGGAATGTAACTCTGGGAAAGTATGCGTCCATGTGAGTAAGGAAAAGCCCCATAGGCTGGGGAAAGAATTCTTGATTTTGTCCGTTCCTCACGTTAATAATAAACAAATGACAACGAGGCTTGCTTGTGTACTGTCAAAACCAATAATAATGAGCTTGATCTGTTAATATTGAAAGCAGTGAGCATGTCCTTCATTAAGAACGATTTTCACAATCACTTGACCGCCTAGAAGAAAAGGCATCAGCATCTCTTAGGGCATCGGAGGAGGCATCACCACTGACCTGGGACTCCGTGTTGCTATCACTACGGCACCGGGACCCCATGACACTGACATCGCAGCCAAAATGTCACTCCAAGTGTCCAACATGAAGAAAGTCCTGGAACCTGGTCTGACCTCCCCATATCGGTACTGTGACTCATTATCCTGCAAGCTGCAGTAATAGGATGAAATGGAACTGGTCTAGCCAATCTGTAACCTCCAGTTAAGCAGTCCATACCTTCCAGCTCATTGAGCCCAGGCCTAATGGTTTGGAAAGAAGTCAAACAACCTGTTGCAGAAGCCTGGTCTGCAGGGTGGGCAGCTTGCTCTGAACCTCATGTACCAGTATCACACATCTCTATTGCATAGGTTCTGAGATATTTTTCTCCCTAGGTTACGCCATCATTTTCCGACGTCTAATAAAGGGGAAGAGCCAAAAGCAAGAGCCATAACCTAAGAAAAAAAAGAGGCCAGACTTGTGAACATCAACCAAAGGGCAAGTAAAAAAAGTAATGTAAGCCTTCGACAAGCTAAATTCTGCAGCTATTGCAAAACTCTGTTTACGATCCATGTCAGAGGAGGGGCTGAACACATGATGCACAGCACAAATGCTGGGGCGGGAGTTTGGAACGGAACAAGATCACATGTGGTCAGAGACTTGGGATGAATCAGGAACATCTGCCTGAAGCACCCCATGGGGGTTAAATGGTTCATCAGGGCAACGGGCACAGGGTCATGCCACTCCCTGAAGGAGAGAGAGAAAGGAAGGGACTTTCTTGGAGAGGACATGCCATTGGGTAAGTCATCGTTTTGATTGTGCATCTATCATTTTTGGTACAGCAGGTTTGAAAGTCATGGCAAATGACCGCCCACGAGTAAATCGACCATCACACTCAGTGCTGAATCATCGAGAGATCACTTCAACAGTCCTGAATGTCAATGTTTCATGCCCAAGGGAAGTTGACTGACCTATGCATTCATCGTCATGGAGACTGCCGAAGGAGGTAACCGCCAAACAGTGAGTCTGTGTCGGAATGTGAGGGAGCGGTTCTGGTTTGCCCGGCGCTCTGTCACATTTTCCCTTTGCAAAAGCAGGCCAAGTGGCATCGAAGGCATGTGTGGCGTAATTAATGTGAAAGGGCAGTTCGGTTTGTACTGGATCTTATTACTGCACGTGCCAGACTATGGACCAAGCTAGTACAGAAGTACAAGTGTAATCCTGCCTTTTCGTCCTATCAACCCTTTCTCATTTAATCAAGTAGAGAACTGTGGTCAATATCCATTACCTGACACCTGATTCAATAAATAAGGTGTGATTTGGTTTTGGGAAAAGGCACATTGGTTTTAGAGCTCCACGTGTCCTCTATTAATGCAAATGGCACCACGCTGCAGAAAACATTTGTACATCAGTCCTGGACTTCTGCTCGGTCAACTCTGCTCCAAACCACAATGGTCATTTTTCCCTGGGAGAGGCTTTGAGTGCTTAAAGGCCAAAACACATACAAAGCCTTTCCAGCACATGTGCAGACACAAGGCTATTTGACTAGTCGATTTCACTGGTTCGTCTCTACGGTTTTGGGTTATGGAAGAAAAACAGATTATACCGAGAAAACTCACACGAAGAAACACAGGGAGAAGATCCAAACATCCCAGGACAAAGCTACCACAAGATGACAAGGCTATTCACCGATGCACCATGCGGCCCTATTTTCACACTTGAAAAATCTCTTAGGAACTCACGGGGTAAATCTGACGTTTACGGCAAGACATACTTCTACTTCGACATACATTTCTGAATCGTGAAACCTTTTTTTAAGCCCTTAAATCCAGTGACTAGGTGGTTATGAAGACTAATGCCAGCACACAGTGTTTTGACCTGCTGGGAGGGATAGGCCCATAAATCAAAAATTATGATTGGTTACACATGACATCATTCCACACGGTGAGTTTCAAAACTTTGTCCATGAGGATCTGCTGATGCTCCCGCACGGCCATGGGTACCGAAGTTCCCCTTTTTACCCAACGCCTCCAAATGAGCACATGACACCGCCAAGGTCTCAGACATCAGACACCGATCTCCACAATCCAGAACACGCAGCCAGACCCCTGGCCGCTGACTTGACCGGATTCCCTTTGCCAGGACACAGAAAGTACATGTAAACTTGTAAACAAGCAAACCGCTGTGAGCGTTGCTCAAAACTGGTGTCATGGTACTTTTCTACTGGAGTCACTTGACCTTCAGCTCATCACTGTCAGCTCGCAACGTTGACACAACGTGCGCACGCGGAACACTCCCACCCACATCTTGCCGCAAAACAATTCCGCCAATGCATAAAAACGACCTGTTTAAAATGCTCGGAGCATAAAACACAAAGCAACTCTGCGATTATAACTTGGGAAGCTGTAAGATACAGCAAACAAAATTTTCCGAGAAAAAAAGCGCGCGCGTAAAAAAATGAAAGCGTGTCCGAATGCAACCCGGGTCTGTCATTTAAAGCAATTTCGTGACTGGGAAGCGTTAATTAATTGCCATTTCCTTTGAAAAGTGACATAACAAAGCAGTGACTGGATCACACGAAGAGCGTTAACTTGATTTTTGCGAAAACGACTGCTGCGGATGCCCTCCGACCAATGTCAGTGTGACTTTGCCATATGGCAGCCCCGCTGCGAGGAATGCGCGCTGCGTCGTGGGGTGGCTCACGAACACTTCATTTCCTGAGCTGAAAGAGAGTGACCCATGTAGGGAATCCCACAGCGAGAGGTGGGGGTAGATGAACCTGACTCCCTGGGGTTCCGCCGTCCTTTAAAAAAGCACGGTAAAAAACTTCTGCTCAAGCTACTGCAAACGTCACAGTTTAAAAACATCGTCGATGAAAACATTAATGTCGTCGTGACAACGTTCGTCGCGCGGAGGACACGGTAAACAGGGTGAGGAAAAACGTCCTCTGATTCGGCACGCCGTCTGTAGTTAGCCTGGTGGTAAAAGACACCACCCCGCAACCTGATGTTTGCTGGGTCACTTTATAGGAGGTCCTCACGGTCCCATTTGGTTCTCGATCCGAGTCACCACGAAAACGAAGCAAAATTAAACATATTAATTATTTGTACAAGCACAGATAAAGGAATACAGCGGCAATATCAATAACGCATATCAGCCATTGATTGGCAGAATTGCTATGCGTCATGTCCCCTGCCTGAACTCCACTCCTGCCGACCCAGGGGTGAGGGTTGTGGGATTCGTAGTTCCCCCTCGGTCAGTCACAGGACCCCCCAGAGATAAGATACAGGAGTCTACCAGACTCCCGGCCGCGCTGGATGTGATTAATGTGACAATTAGCGTAAAGGGCGCCTTTATCACCCCCTACACCCCAAACCCCTACTCTTGCTGCTTCCCATTTCCCACACAATTAAAGGCAAACAGGACCCCCCCCCCCCCCCCCCCAAAAAAAACCCAGTTTGTCAATTCCAGAACTTTCCAAGGTTGTTGTCCGCTCCATTTTGAACCGACACCAAGCTAAACACCCCGCTGTGTTTCAGATTTATGTCAAGGAAGAGCACGGAGGAATCAATTACAGTAAGAACGTGGAGGACAAGGCCTGACACTGAGTAATTAACTGCTGGGGAGTTCTGTTGGGCCATCCAGAGTTTAATTACCCATAACCACAATTTGAGGCATGGAAGTCCAGTGCAGAGAGCACAAAAACTAGAACGAACCGCTTGTCCAAATTCCTCCGAAGCGCTCGTGGGGGTCTCTGCCCTCGCTGAGGCACTTCTGCAGGGAACCAAGCTACCCGGCCCGGAGTTCTGGGGGCAGTGCATCAGCTGCCAATAGGTGGGCAAACAAGCAAGTGAGAACAGCTGATGCCAATCATAGGCATTATTCCTGGAGCGGGGGGGGGGGGGGGGTGAGAGGGCTAGAAGGTGAGGATGGACGTCTCATCCTTCCCGCAGTGAACTCGTCAAAAATTTTTCTTAAACACGTCCACACGATGCCCCTCCCAGAGCCCACGCAAGCTTCGCACTTTCGAAACGGCTCCGCTGCTGCCAGCGTATGCCAGGGGCTGACATTCTCAGCAGCGCCACTTTCGATGTACTCTCACCCCTCCGCGCGACGACCCACCCCTGGTGCCGGCGTACGGCTGACGATCTCAGCCAGTGCCACTTTCGATGCAATCAACCTCCCCGCCCGTCACGCACCCGCGGTGCCGGCGTCAGCGCCCACACATCTCACGGCCGTAACGATCCAGTTCCGCGGCGGCCCTTAGGAGGATTAGATCCTAGCCTGTATTAGCAGGTTCTCACAGCCGTGCCAAATGTTCGTACATCTACTCCGCGACCAACGAGGGGACTGGCAAGACAGCCTTGAGAGCTGAAGAGAGAAACATACACACACACTTTCGCATGGATTAGGGACTTATCGGGCCTCGGGTGGCGCGATCGTTAAAGGAGGTCACGAGTTTAATCACAGCCCTGGCCTGTGTTTGACAGCGGACAGGATTAGAGCAGAAGGCTGACCTCTTGCCTGAAAAAGCAAATTATAGCACCAGCGATGATGGGGGTGCCCTCCTGTTGGGAAAGAGGAAAAGTTGGCGAGCAAACAAGCCAATGTCCCTGTCAATTTGAGTGGGTCAGGGAGGCAACCGCTCACTTCTAAATGAGACTTTCCGAGTGCTGGGGAGGTGATGCTAGAGCTGACGTGATGCAGCGATTTCAAGCCCGACGCGATTTGCACAGATTTCAATGACGTCGGCACGAGATTTTGTTTTCCAAAAAAGACGCGAAATATTCGAGAAGCTTCGCTTAGCGAGGAATATCTCTAAATAAGCAATTAGTGTAATTTGCCACCTGCAAAATAAGGATAAGGGAATCCCGTCAGTTCTTCGCTGCGTCGTCTGCGAAGGGCAGCAGATGCGGCCTCCTATGGGCACGTCTCCCCGCCGGCAGGTCACGCCTCAAACAGGGAATACGACGAGCTCTTCTCCGTCGTCCCGAGACTACGGAGCCATACTACCCCCGAGCGAAACATGCGCGAACATGTCCCCGTACGCGGGCTTGCAAAAATAAACAGGACCCCTTGGCCCGACCCGTTCAACCCCCATCGCCCCAGCAAGCCGCACGGGGGCAATTAGGGCCCGATCACAATAGTGGCCTGACGGGTCTCCTAGATGCGTGATGCATCACCGGGGTCAGCAGGGAGCAGGAGGTCAAGGAACGGAGGACATCCTGCAGGCAGATGGTTTGATTCATGGCTGGCGGCTGCACAATGCCATCCCAGTCTCCTTCCAACGCCTCCCTTGACAAATAACATGTCTGGCTGGTGAAATTAAATTACTCTGGCTCTGGAACATCACAGGGCAACACACCGCCCCTCTTTGCTCCGATAAGGCATCTCAAACTGCATTTCTCTTGTACTCTTCCTATTATAAAAAAAAAAAAAATACTTGCCTATTCAACACTTTGGTAACCCTCTGTGCCAGTTAAAGACAAATTGCCCAGGGGCAAAGGTTAATGTGTTTCAAACTGGTGTGCAGTAATTTTTATTTCTGAGAGACAAGATCAAAAGCCCAGTTTTTTTTTTTTTCTTTCCCAATGCTGAGTTACTCCTCGGAAGAATAAATCTGTATGAGCCACAAGCCACCGCTGCGAACGCGGCCGCGGTCGTTTGACGGAGTCAAAACGCGGCGAGCGGCACAAAAGATTTTGTCCATTTTTTTCCCGCTGTCGCGACCGAACTGTGTACAAGAGGAGCGTGACATCTGATAAGAAGAAAAGGCCCATAGAGGAAAAGACCAATTACAACAAGGCTGACAAATGAGAGCAGATCCCCTGTAGGAAATGGGAGGGAAAAAAAACCCACTAGCAGGTGGCTCTTGAACACTCAGCTTTTGTACACTGGAAGAGAAATCGGTGTGACTTTGCCGAGAAGTGTGTGTTATTTATTGTCTCGGTGCGTTTATGTTTGGCGTTCGAGTTCCTCTTCTCCAGCGTACACTTCCCCACGTTGCACAGCACAAACAGGAAGGCTGCGGTCTCTCGCTTCCTGACGAGCAGCAGTCGGCCCACCGAGCTCCGGGCGCATGAGATAAACGCCGCAGTGCGGGTTTCGGAGAAAACGCCGCGCTCCTATCCTCCTCATCCTCCTGTCATACTGCGGGGGACCGGCGCAGAGTCGGATTCCGGTGTCCGGGGCCCGTCAAATTCAGCCCTATGGGAATTCATCACTTCGCTTACCTCGAAACACCAGGTGTTTCACTGCAAAAAAATGTTGAATTTAAAATCTGAATTTTTTTTTTTTTTTTTTTAAACCAGCTGGAGTCAGAGTCAAACACTTGCGCTGAACAGTATAAAGGACACGCTATGAGACACGAAGACCAAGTTTGCGGGGGGGGGTAACTAACCCTTTAGAGACACGTCCCTCGAAGCAGCACAGTATATGGACATGCTATTCAGTCCAAAGACATGCTGTTCAGGTTCCCCCATAGTGTGTGAGTGACAGAGAGAGTGTGTTTCACTGATGTGTGGATGAGTGACCCATTGTAAGTAGTGTATCTAGCAGTGTAAGTCTTCGGGTGCTCTGGTTTCCTCCCACAGTCCAAAGACATGCTGTTCAGGTTCCTCCGTAGTGTGTGAGTGACAGAGAGAGAGAGTGTGTTCCACTGATGTATGGATGAGTGACCCATTGTAAGTAGTGTATCTAGCAGTGCACGTCTTCGGGTGCTCTGGTTTCCTCCCACAGTCCAAAGACATGCTGTTCAGGTTCCCCATAGTGTGTGAGTGACAGAGCGAGTGTGTTCCACTGATGTATGGATCAGGGACCCATTGTAAGTAGTGTATCTAGCAGTGTAAGTCTTCGGGTGCTCTGGTTTCCTCCCACAGTCCAAAGACATGCTGTTCAGGTTCCTCCGTAGTGTGTGAGTGACAGAGAGAGAGAGTGTGTTCCACTGATGTATGGATGAGTGACCCATTGTAAGTAGTGTATCTAGCAGTGTAAGTCTTCGGGTGCTCTGGTTTCCTCCCACACTCCAAAGACATGCTGCTCAGGTTCCCCCATAGTGTGAGTGTGTGTGACAGAGAGAGAGAGAGTGTGTTCCACTGATGTATGGATGAGTGACCCACTGAAAGTAGTGTATCTAGCAGTGTAAGTCACCACAGTGAATAAGGTGTGTGGGCTCATAACACTACATAGTGTTCACTGGAAGTCGCTTTGGAGAAAAGCACCTGCTAAATAAATAAATGTAAATGTAAATATGGGGAAAGTATCATTCATTGAAGACGGCCTAACTAATTTAAATCACTTCCTTCAAAATGTGACTTACGTAGGAATGTTGGAGACAGGAACAAGGACAAGCACATGAATTGTTCAGCGTCCGCAAGCGGGTTTCAACCCTTTCCGTCGACAGATACGTCCCCAAACTCAGCTCTATTTTTAATTTTTCGGCTGGCTTTCGGTCGCTGTCGCTTATATAACCGACGTCTCACATAAAGAATGAACTGGGGAAATGCATGTTTTATTACTCTTGTCGGTTACAGGATTTAGATCTCGCAATATATATAGCAACGGCCTTCAATGGAAGAAACAACCTTCGAAACCTCTCCCGCAACCCACGGCTGAAGGCTCTATAACGTTTAGCGGTCCGCATTGAAGGCCTTTTCCCGTGGAGCTCGTTCTCCCGACGCACAGCGGGACGCGCGCAACGCCAAGTGACCGAAGCCGCAGCTGCCGCTCCCCTTATTCACCTTCCTCCACTTAAACATGGACAAATCTCAATTTCGGGCATCATCCATACCCGTCAGAACAGTGCAATCTGCAGGGTCAGTAAAACTGGATGGTCTGTCATAGTAACTTCTTTGGTGGAATGACAACTTGCTTAATTCGTGTCTCTTTTGCTGGCTTTCCAGGAAATTCCCTCGACCGTCTCTCGTCGAGGGTCGCAGACTCATTTTCAGCTCATCGAAGAAGTAATAAGCTTATTTCTGTTTATTTTGCAGCAGCCCCGCCCCCTCCCCCCATGCTATGCCCTTGTCAACATCCCCTGGCAACCTTGTGCTGTGCCAACCAAAATCCGAAGCGCAGCACGACAGCACGATAAATCCTGCAAATGCAGCAGCTACGTTGTAGAGGGGCGAGTTTCCGGCGCCACCGGCGACACTGCCAATGTCAGTCTCCCTACGAGCAAACCGAAACAGACAGACGGAGGGTTCAAATGCAGGATGAATGCAAAACAAATAAGAATAACACAATAAAAATAGAATAACATTCCATTTTTCATTCTTTCGACAAAATAGGGTTCGGAGAATAAGACATAAATTATTAATAGACATTCTCATCATTATGCAGCGTTTCTCTTATTACCTGAAAATTTTTTAGAGGCAAGAGAAGTGCAGCAAGATATTTTAATTTTGTTCCTTAATTATTGTCTCGTTCTACTTCGCCAGCGACTTTAGCTATTGACAAGATGGCTCGTGTCGTCGTCGTATTTTCGATGCTTCTCATTTTCACATTTCAGCGTTAATTGGTTGCAACCCTGGTGGCGAAGCCAGAATTAAAATATCAAATTGTTCTTCCAGACAATGACACAACCACATGAAAACACACACACACACACACTTTCAGAACCGCTTGTCCCATACGGGGTCACGGAGCCTACCCGGCAACACAGGGCGTAAGGCCGGAGGGGGAAGGGGACACACCCAGGACGGGACGCCAGTCCGCCGCAAGGCACCCCAAGCGGGATTCGAACCCCAGACCCACTGGAGAGCAGCACTGTGGTCCAACCCACTGCGCCACCGCACCCCCGGTCACATGAAAACACACACACACACACACATTTTCAGAACCGCTTGTCCCTTACGGGGTCACGGGGAACCGGAGCCTACCCCGCAACACAGGGCGTAAGGCCGGAGGGGGAGGGGACACACCCAGGACGGGACGCCAGTCCGCCGCAAGGCACCCCAAGCGGGATTCGAACCCCAGACCCACTGGAGAGCAGCACTGTGGTCCAACCCACTGCGCCACCGCACCCCCGGTCACATGAAAACAATTAACACTAATAACCTAGCATCACCATGCCTTAGAAACGCTGTCGCGCTGGGACACATTTCCGACGTCTCGAAATGCAAGGGGGTGTGTCGTGAACCGCCAGCTGACGTGGCACAAATCATCCAGGTATGGCTCTTTCATTTGAGAAGTCTTATAGCTGTCAAAAGTACAGAAGAAATTTTATAATATTGTAAGATTTACAACGGGGGTGCAGTGGGTTGGACCGGGTCCTTCTCTCCGGTGGGTCTGGGGTTCGAGTCCCGCAAGGGGTGCCTTGCGACGGACTGGCATCCCGTCCCGGGTGCGTCCCCTCCCCCTCCGGCCTTACGCCCCGTGTTGCCGGGTAGGCTCCGGTTCCCCGCGACCCTGTACGGGACAAGCGGTTCAGAAAGTGTGCGTGTGTAAGATTTACATTTTACTTGGCAGCCTGAGCAGGGCTGGTGAAGGCAAGGAGAAGTTTGGTGACTGACGCATGCGCTGCATCCATTCGCCGGCAAAACGGCGATACGGGGCGTTTAGGTTACGTCCGGTGGCATTTCACCTAGAATTATCGCCTTGGCTCAGACGCCGGATGTGCGCCACTCAGTAACCGCGCCAGGCGGGACGGCTCGAATAAGCTCCGTGTTATACATTCACCGTGCCCTTGCAGAGTTCCAGATGCGGCCGCGAAGCATCTCCGCCGCGTGCCACCTTCCGACGAGACGCCTCCTTCTTCCCCCCGCGTCGTACGACCGCGAGAACCGCGCACCCATGCGAACTCCAGATTCCATGAAACAGATGGCTGCGGAACAATGCCAAATACATCCGGATTGGGTTACAGCTCTCCGCGGAGCTGAAATAGAAACGACGCCGGGAGGTGAGCGTCACAAAATCAGATGCGAGCGGAAGTGGATCATCGGTGACACAAGTGAACAATCCCGTTCAGCGAGCGATTCTTCACGTGCGCAGCGTATTTACTCTGACATTTGCTGCAGGAAACTCTGCGGGCGGCAGTCCCCGAAGCGGCAGCGTAAAGGTGTAATTAGAAAATCCCGTCCTCGGCGCACGCGCGCACGCACACACGCTGACAGTTATCCGCTAAGAAGAACACACACAAGTACTCGCAAGCTCTCACGCACGCATCCAGCGCCCAGCCAAACAGAGCCGATGCCTGGGATGATAAAAGGGAGAGCATTTATGTATTCTTTAAGCTGCTAAGCCCTCCTTTCAAATCCCATTGTTTACCGCCTCGCAGGACATCTTTGCTTGACAAGTGTTAACAGATCGGGACAAACTGTTCCAAACACTGGCTGGTTCTATAATGGCACTGCGTGATCCCACACGGGCACGCTGAGCGAATTAACCTTTTCCTGGGTGTTGCGCTGCTTCTGAACATCGACCGATGAGGAGAAAAGGGAGGGAGGAAGGGAGATGCCGGAAACAACTGGGCGATAATGCAGTCAGGGAGGTGCTGGCGCTTGAGGAGCACGTGAAGAAGAGGCCTTTGCGTCGGGGTTTACCGCGGCGCGGCCGCGCTCGGGACCGATCCGCACGGAGAGCTTGAAAAGGATCTCCGACGCACCCGTCCTTCGCTTGCACGCTCCGAAATTGATACGTGGGAGATCTTGCTCCCGTCGCATGTTCTCGCAACGGTAAGCGCAACGGCAGGAAAGAGTTTTCTCCGTTTGCTTTCATCCCCTACAGTTCGTCGTGCCGACGCCTTCGGCGAAACGCCGTCCCCGGCAGAATGTCTCCGCTCCTCTGGGCTGCCTCTCTTGGTCGGACGAGACCGCGGGAAGTCCTCGCTTCTGCCTCCGTCTCTCTTTTATCGATATCCTTCCAGTTGCGTACCGCGGTTCCATACGTCTCTTCATCGGTTAATTAGCGTTGCTCTTTGACCGCGCCGGACACTTGTCCCCGCCGTCGAGCGGATCCGAGTTCGGCTGCGAACCGGGGCGGTATCGACCGAGCGCACGCGAAACTAAAGGTTAGCTTTCTGCAGAGGTTCCCTTGGGAGCGCCCGGCTTCCCTCATCTCGTGGCGCTCCCCGGGGAAAGACGAGCGGGCGGCAGCGGGAGCAACGAGAGACCCGGCGCTCTTAATGTTTCGGACGCGCTTCGTGAGCTCCGCCAACGGATGGACCTCGCGCTATCCTTTTCTCGGCTCCGCTCCTCTTGTTTTGCAGACTCGGGCCATTTGCGCCACCGCATTTCCCTCAACAGCTCCAGCCAACAAGATATTTCCATTAGTCTCTGTGCCCTTGCTCGAGAATTCTCCACAGAGATGCACATGCGGAGCGAACAAGTATCCCCCCCCTCCCAACTCCAGCTCCTGCCATATCTCCCAGCATGCCTCAGTGGGCCTGATGGGAGACGCCAGCCATTTGTGACATCGCAAGGTCACCGTTTCATCCTTGGTACACGTCCCTCGCTCACCTCGCTCGCCCCATTACATCCACAACCCCCCACATCCCAGTGACCATCTCCCCTTGCGCCTCCTCAGCCCAGAAGCGGGACTGGAAAAGGTTGCGTTCTTTGAAGTGGATGGGCCCGTGCAGCGGGCGCTCCGGATCCGACCTTCCACTTCATGAGATCGGCTTCGGTGACATTCGGATCAAGCGCCTGCTGTGGCTTGCGGTCTTTACCCTCCCCCCGCTGCTCCCTCACTATAATGCCAGGCGTGTCCGATCGCTTTAGCGTCAAAATGCCGACAGTCCCCAGCCCCCGCCCCCCCCCTCCGCCCCTGGGGGGGAGCGCAGGGAATCGTCCGATCCACAGCTCCTTTCGCCCTTCACATCTCCGGCACCGGGGCGGACCGCAGTGGGGCCGAAACAACATCGCCTGCTCATTATAAGTGACAAGTCGGCTCTCCGGACACTTTGATCAGACTGTGAATCTAAGACCTACAGATACGCTCAGCCCTACATGCATATAGAAGAGACAGATGGAGAAAGGGGCCGATCCGCAGATGGCGGGAAACCGACAGGCTGCCAGACAGCAAATATTATTGAGTTTGTTTTTGTTTTCGGCGCAGAGCGAATTTTTCCGATTCAAACACCGAAACACCCTTAGCCGCTAGAGCAAGCCCCGAGCACCGTTCTTACGGATATCTTCGCTGCGGAGCGGTACCGCACCGTTCCGTGCGGAAAGCTCATCTAAAGCCCTTGATATGTTCTTCCGAACCTCAATAGCCGCATGAAATCTGCGAGAAGACTTAGCCACAAGTGACGCCAGGCGAGACGACGGTGCCGCGCACCTGTGTTTCGTGAGCTCGGCCTGGAGGACGTGCAAGAGACGCGCGCGCTCTGGCGTGTACGCACCCCTGCCCGGAAAGTCGGGAGCGGGAGGGGAGGATGGGACTGGAGAGGGAGGAGGCGCATGCTGAGAAGCGATCGGTGCAATGCCTCATTTGTAGAGAAAGGGGAGAATTCTGATCCAGAACATTCTGTTGTCCTTGGCAGAGCGGTCCTCGTGCCGTACAAGCAAAACCCAACTGACTTCCAGCTGTACCATACAACTAAACAGCACCAAGAAAAAAAAAAACCTGGTAACCAATAAACAAATGGCTCCAGAGCTCAACTGCCGTAAATTCAACTTTCTAACAGAGTTTGCGCAGGTCCGGAGGGAGATAAATCCACGAGTCTTTTTTTGTCTTCTTTTTTCTTAAGTCCCCCCCTTCGGAATGGCCTTCTCTACTCCGTTATTTCTGTGCCGTACTCAGCCAAGAAACATCTATAGGATTCATCGGTTGCATCTGGGGTGTTACGGCTACCCAGAAAAAAAGGTTTGCGACGACAAAAGAATCCCAGAGAAAAACCAGCAAACATGCAGCACGGTAACTGTGTAATAAGCAGAGAATACCCATGGGTGATGGGCAACCAGGCAAAGCGCGGACCACTTGAAAGGTGCAGAAAGAGCTGCGGTATTTCCGTCCGAGACAGCCGCAGACGGTCCGAGTAACGGGCGATGCTCGTAATATGGTACCCTATAGACAGCAGAGGTAACGCAATATTAATTACTCATTATGGCAACCGCATAAAGCTGAGGTTCTGTTTCCTCCTTTCATTTCAGTTTGCCTAATTAATTACACGTTTGATTACCGAGATGCTTAATAGCACGCTTTCTTCTAATTAACATGCTTTTAACGATTTCAGACGGGCCACTGCTGAGCGCAGCAAATTCGCTCATCAGATTATCCACTGCAAGCAAAAAAAAAAAAAAAAAAAAAAAAAAAAAAAAGGCTGCGCTTCTCCGCTTTTTTCCGCAGCCCGACTTTTGAAATACGCAGCTGATAATTTTTTTCCCAAGCACACTTTTTTTGTTAGACGCACACCGGACACCTGCACTAAGAACACGGGCACAGCCCTTGATGTTAGTGCATTATTTATTTATTCCGCGGTGACTTTGAAATGCACATGCTTACAGTTTTACAGCCTGCACGCTTCGCTGGTGTAACGGGAGTAAACTCCTTCCCTCGCTCTCTCCCTCTTTGGTGGAATGCGGGAATGCCCCGCCAAGGTTTTCGAGACATGATCGTCGGGGGCCAGAGTTCGGCGGGGTTGGCGGTGTCGCAAAAACCAAAAGAAAGGCAAGAAACGGTCTCACGGTGGGCCATCGAGGAAACCACCAGCACGCAACGATGACGATGAGAGCCCACGCAGGATGAGAAAAGCAAAGGACACGCAGACAGGAGGGTCTCGTCCGCAGGGTCGGCGAAAGAAGTCGTTTCTGGAGGGAGCGGAAGGGAACAGAAGGGGAGAGGGGGGCGTCCTGCTTCGCATCTCAGATCCTGCACTTCTGCAGCAACCCAGAACCTGCAATTAAGAAGCACTGCACCGAGCGGCGTAGGAGAGAAAAGCCACAAGGCTTTCGCAGCTTCGGCTGATGAGGAAAATTTGACCAGAGGCAGCTTGTTTGGTTATGTTTAATTCATATTACAAAACCCCAGAGAGCCAATTCGCATAAAAGCTATACATAGACCTGTCAGCCAATAAAAAAACCCAACAAGCACTTTAGTGAAAGCACTGTATACAGGACTTCCAACCCAGTAAAAAGCAGAATTTGAAAATGTACCGCATGCGGACCTTCCGAGCCAGCAAACCCCATGCTGGTAAAAGCACTGCGCGCAGAATTTTGGCCCGAAACAGAGTGAGGGGATCTAAGCAGGGTGTCCACTACACGCTAGGGTGGGTGGCAGGTGGCGGTGGAGCACACTGATGATGCTGGGATGGCAACAATGAGATGACATTTCACACTGATTGCGCTGCAGTGGGATTAAAGGCTCATAGAGCTATCAAAGGCTTAGTCGCTGCAGTTCCGACTGATCTTGGACTGACGGCTTCTGCTAGACGCCTGATGTTCCCATGCGTGCCTGGCATACCCCCATATCCCCCTCCAACCCCCGCTCAGGGGGGCCCGCGGGCACAGTGCCAGTCGGGGGGCGGCGGGAGCCGCCGAGACTGACAACCCTTATTTACTCTATCCGAATCTACATCTCCATCCCGTGGCAGACGAAGGTCATCCACAGAGCCAGCGTGCCAACGCGAGGAGGGAGGCTCAGAAATCTCCCATACGTAGAGACTCACACGTACATGCGAACGCACACATGCAAACTTATGACAAACTAAACACTTTGGCGAAGGTCGCGGTTCTATCCCATTACGCCAACATAACGCGCTCCCGTTACCGTGGTGCTCATCATTTGGCAGGCAGTGGTCAAGTTGCACCATTGTGATGCGCTTTATCTGCCCACATTCCGGCCGCCCCTCTGTTTACCAGGTACGAAAAGAGCCCTCCTTGCAGCGGGTTGACCCTCTACATGGAAGCTACACTGACACACAAGGCCCAAGTTGAATTCTCACAAGTGGAGCATTGCTGAACAGGAGAACGAAACTTCGGCAGACGGCAAAGTTCCTTCGTTTGGGGAATGATTTAATCGTGTTGACGGTGGACGGGAAAATAAGGCTTGCTGGGAGAAGCCGACCTGTGCTTGACTTCCAATGAATTTCCAAAAACAAAGCAGATGAAATATACAGACCTGGGATTAGATGGGTTCCAAGTGGCAAAGACA